>NC_089841.1:50783176-51135676 GCF_035609145.1 Eleutherodactylus coqui
ACCATTTAAGTCTTATTTATGAAACGCCGACGTGAGACATTATCCCGCTATTCTACAGCCACAATCAGACTTAGAAAAAGAGAAATGAATCTTCCGCCTTCACGCAGGAGCATCGCAATTTCCCGAGCTAAACACTTAAAGGCGTTTAATTAGTTCAGTGGGAGGCATTGCCAGTTTGGATTGAGATGTTTAACTATCAGATATGTCATGGCGTTCCCTTACTGTCAGCGCCTTGAGGCGTGTGTCACGTGGAAACCACCTCGTGGAAGAAACAAGGATTAAACACATGGCAATTTATTTTTAACGCACTTTTGGAATCTGTAAGGGGAGAGTGAGATATGTCTTCAAGTCTAAATCTATAAACCCGCACTCTGAAGGACCTACCTGCCATGTTAGCAGATCATAAGGATTCTAAGGGACCCTTTGAGAAAGGGAACCAGCCCCTATCCCTCTCAGCCCCTTAACGCAAGCCAAAAAACTGATGTACATGGGGTTTGCGTGGAGTGGCTGGGCCACCTGCATATGTGGCCGATATCAGCTGTCTTTGACAACTGCCCCCCCCCACCAACGTATATAGCAGCCAAGATCAGAGATAATACTTATCCCACTCATTAACCCTTTATATGACTCTGATCAATGAACACTTTTTTTTTTTGCGTATTCCCAAAGCCATAGCAATTCATCCCAGCCACAGCACCGTTCATTCTATAGTGGCAGTGCCTGGTATTGCAGCTCATTTGTATGGGACTGAGCAGCTCTTAGGCCATGTGACTGAAGCAGGAGGTGATAGTGTTGTATTATGGCTCATCGGTGACAGACGGAGGCAGCATATTTTATTAAATATAGCTTTTACTGCAACCAAAGGAAGAGTTAACTAATACGCTCCACGGGAGGGCACTTGTTCTTTGATATGTTAAGAAAACTCAGCTGGTTTCACATTATAAACATGTCTCAAATTCGCACTTCGAACTCTACTGTACCATCGCGCCCTGGTGCATTATAGGTGTCAGAGTACATTAGAATCTCAGAGTCCCACGTCAATAGAGATTAAAGCACCATAGGTATACAGTAAAACATCTCTATTATGGCATTACTGTCTCCCGTTACCATAATATTGGCATAGCGCTGCTAACTCAGAAGTGCCTCGTCATCCTTGGTACGATCTCAGCATATCACTTAGGTTCACAGCATCACTTCACGCGGTACATTAATTGCAATTGCCATGTTGAATAAACTTTCCAAAACTCATAAGTATAACAAGCCTAACCCAGTTTGATGCATCTCAGTCTTTTTTCTGACATTCTTCCTATCACAGGCCTGCGAACTATAATAAAGTCTCTAGAGTGCACCTCGGTACCTGGGGTGGGGCATCACTACTCATCATTGGCGTATGCCTCAACTGCATGCAGATCATCCTGTCGAAAAACCAAAGGTCCAGCTGCATTCTTCAAGAGCATGGTCCCTCATCCAGAATCAATCTTTCTCGGGACATGGATTATATAGTCCTACATGGTCCATAGCACCTTACACGATCACCAACAGTATTAGCTCCAGGCAGACTCTACTGGTATGTTCTCAGGTCATCAGAGATGACAGCTTCCCGGCTCTCTTCCCCGGCATTGGGACCGCTCTGCTACAACAATCAATGGCCACTGCCACATGTCGGCAGTTGGCCCTCTGTTGTAGTCCATTAGAACTGATTCTGACAGTACACCCCACTGCTACTTTTCCATGGGCAACTCTCATCATCAGGCAGGTCTTCACACTTGCAGATGAATCTTCACTCAAATGTTGGCTTGTGCAATTAAATATTCACACAGATGTGCAAAAGTTCGTCGATGTGTTCGCTTGGACCCCTCTTACATGACTGATGAACGTGACATCAGAGGTCTGAGAAGAGGCCGCAACGCTCACCTTCGTGCCACAGTCAATTCAATCAGCTAGTCGGTGGCACTTGGGTGGCCCCCGCCAATTAACTATTGATGAACTATCCTAAGGATAGTACCAAACTTTCTGGTAAAGGGGTTTACCAGAAAGTTTGGTACTATAGACTCTCTGGCTGCCTGTGTCAGCGTCTGTCACCAATCTTTGTGTTATGATATGTCAGGTGACTGCAGCAGCCAATAGCGTTCACAGTATCTTTACTTTTACAGCCAGCTATTAGCTTGCACAGTCACACATTTTAATGATTTTGTCATTCCAAGACTTGTCCTGCAGCCTTTATAAAATCAAATAAGGGAATGGCAGTCAGCATTCAGTCTGCAGTTTTCTTTATGCATCCCCATAAACTTGCTATAAAAAGGTATTGGAACAGGTTGCAGGTGCGGAATATGACGCCGGTTATGGAGAGGCTTTACAGCGCTTCAGCTGAACAAGCAATGCTTTACTGAATGTATAGTAAAGAATAATATGGCAATAACATACATTAGTGTTATGTGGATACAATGCAAACAGTTCAGTAACTCTATAACTCGGTCCGTACCTATAAATAGGGTGTCGTTAAAGGGGTTTTGTCATTAAAAAAAATACCTATTTCTTCCCTGTCAGTCTTCTAATCACATCTTCTCATCACTGAGCTTCACAAGTCCCCTGGGTCACCTCCCCGCACACTGGCCGTCTTGTTATGAAGCTGGCATTCCTCGCATTCTCTTCATGCTGGGTCAGTGAAGGTCACATCCCTGTGCTGTAGCGTTCACAGCCTAGGAAGGAATTCTAATCTATTTCAGCGAAAGTGTGCATGAGCAGTCTCTGAAGTAGATCGGCAGTCCCCCTGCTGACCTGTGAGCTTTGACATAACATACATTTGCTGGCAGGAAGAAGACTGCCAGCCAATGTTGGTAACTAGAGATGAGCGAGCATACTCGTTAAGGGACAATACTCAAGCGAGTATGGTCCTTTTCGAGTACCTGCCTGCTCGTCAGAAAATATTCGGGTGCCGTTGCGGGGTGGCGGGGGAGAGCGGGGGGGGGGGGGGGATGGGGGGGGAGATCTCTCTCTTTCTTCCCCCCCCCCCCCGCTCCCCCCTGCTCACTCCAGCAACCCGACATCCGAATCTTTTCTGACAAGCAGGCAGGTACTCGAAAAGGACGACACTCGCTCGAGTATTATCTCTTAACGAGTATGCTTGCTCATCTCTATTCGTAATCTCACAGGAAGCAGAAGAATCAGCCAGCTGGAGGTGAGGTGACCCCCCAGACTGCAGGAAACAGGAGAAGATAATAGGGGAGGTTGAGATCTGGTAAGTAGACTGATGGGGGAGGGAAAGGTAAGAATAGAATTATTATTTTTTTTTTTTTATGACAGTACCCCTTTAATATTGTGCGCGCAATATAGAATCATCACAGTTAATAAATATTTACCCTGGCCAGGGGTAAATAGCTCCGCATATGCTGGGTGAAAATAAGAACCTCCTCTGAAGTAATTTAGTCTTGCAGAAACTTTGGTTAACCAAATGACTAAACCTGCTACCTGAAATACAGAGTCACTGTTCACTGCCCAGATTAGTAGCACAGAACGTTTAAGGAGGCTGTATAGTGATGAAGTCAGAATAACCCATTTTGCTAGTGATGAGACTGGGTGATAATACTCAAGATAACATCCCACTGAAACTTAAATATCTGGATACTGGTCATCGCCCTTGCTGGTGGGCTCTCTCCTGGTGAAGGCTTGGAATTGCAGTCAGTATTTGCAGTTGATGTTTCCTTGGATGATTGGCAAGCCTCCTTTTGGCACTCACGCTGGGCAGCTACACTCCAGGAATCCAAGTTTCCCTTTCTCTCTGTACAGAAATCTTCAGCTCTCCATCAGTACTAGGGCAGCTCACTCCTCACAAGGCTCTCTGCATAAACTGCTGAGTCACACCAGGGCCTGGGAACAGGACCTTCCTTTAATACCTAGCCAATCAAAGGACAGCTCTTGCCCTGTTAATCCGCAGCAGCAAAGTTAGAGTAAAAAACACAGTCATGTGACCTCTCTGCAGCACGAACATATATAAATAGCAAGAACATATATAAATAAATATATATATATATATGCATGGGTACTTAACCGCTTTCAGTACAGCAGAGCCAAATGTGTTAGATGAAGCATGTGGGAACCCACAGGTATTGTGATCAAGAGATGAAGAAACGCACATTGGCCATACATTCTTTCAAACTTGGTGCACAGTCTTTAAAACTTGGCAACACAGAGATGAAGTTATAGTCTCTTTTAGCACCCAGCAGCTTGTCATGGCTCCGAGGCATAAACATGCATCAAATACTCAGTCTGTATGTATCTCATTGGAACTACAGATACCACAACCGTATCTGTAGTTCCAATGGGTTAATTAACAAACATACCTCTGCTATTGCTTTTTGTTACTTGACTTTCCCTTCACTGATAAGTATTACATCAGCAAGCTCCAATTAAAAGAAGTAAGTATAAAAAATCTTTCTGTTCGTAAATAAGGAAATCATACTTAAATTGCAGTCCACGGATTCTCCATAAATTGAGTAATTTTAGGGAATACACATCGGAAAGTTCTAGTACGGTCTAATTAGTTTTGCTGCCGAGCACCTGTACCCTGCAGCTGTCAGCACAGAAACACAGAAAGATTTGGTTTTTGCGCATTATCTATATTTATGGAAGAGTATAAGGAGTGAACAGAAAGGTGTTTATACCGTACCGATCACATCTTGTGCCACATCATATATATCATATACTGTCTCTTACCCCATTATATCTTACTGTGTGTCACATATAATATTAATATAGGATATGAACGTTTTGTGTGTATTACCTTTATACATCTAGTAGGATGTACATTATCTGCTACATTACGGTGAACTAACGACCTGCACTCACTATTCTGCTGGTGGAGTCACTGTGTACATACATTACTTATCCTGTACTGACCCTGAGTTATATCCTGTATTATACTCCAGAGCTGCACTCACTATTCTGCTGGTGGAGTCACTGTGTACATACATTACTTATCCTGTACTGACCCTGAGTTACATCCTGTATTATACTCCAGAGCTGCACTCACTATTCTGCTGGTGGAGTCACTATGTACATACATTACTTATCCTGTACTGATCCTGAGTTACATCCTGTATTATACTCCAGAGCTGCACTCACTATTCTGCTGGTGGAGTCACTGTGTACATACATTACTTATCCTGTACTGACCCTGAGTTATATCCTGTATTATACTCCAGAGCTGCACTCACTATTCTGCTGGTGGAGTCACTGTGTACATACATTACTTATCCTGTACTGACCCTGAGTTACATCCTGTATTATACTCCAGAGCTGCACTCACTATTCTGCTGGTGGAGTCACTATGTACATACATTACTTATCCTGTACTGATCCTGAGTTACATCCTGTATTATACTCCAGAGCTGCACTCACTATTCTGCTGGTGGAGTCACTGTATACATACATTACTTATCCTGTACTGATCCTGAGTTACATCCTGTATTATGCTCCAGAGCTGCACTCACTATTATGCTGGTGGAGTCACTGTGTACATACATTACTTATCCCGTATTGATCCTGAGTTACATCCTGTATTATACTCCAGAGCTGCACTCACTGTTCTGCTAGTAGGGTCACTGTGTACATACATTACTTATCCTGTACTGGTCCTGAGTTACATCCTGTAGTATACTCCAGAGCTGCACTCACTATTCTGCTGGTGGAGTCACTGTGTACATACATTACTTACCCTGTACTGGTCCTGAGTTACATCCTGTATTATACTCCAGAGCTGCACTCACTGTTCTGCTGGTGGAGTCACTGTGTACATACATTACTTATCCTGTACTGATCCTGAGTTACATCCTGTATTATACTCCAGAGCTGCACTCACTGTTCTGCTGGTGGAGTCACTGTGTACATACATTACTTATCCTATACTGATCCTGAGTTATATCCTGTATTATACTCCAGAGCTGCACTCACTATTCTGCTGGTGGAGTCACTGTGTACATACATTACTTATCCTGTACTGACCCCGAGTTACATCCTGTATTATACTCCGGAGCTGTACTCACTATTCTGCTGGTGGAGTCACTGTGTACATACATTACTTATCCTGTACTGATCCTGAGTTACATCCTGTATTATACTCTAGAGCTGCACTCACTATTCTGCTGGTGGAGTCACTGTGTACATACATTACTTATCCTGTACTCATCCTGAGTTATATCCTGTATTATACTGCAGAGCTGTACTCACTATTCTGCTGCTGGAGTCACTGTGTACATACATTACTTATCCTGTACTGATCCTGAGTTACATCCTGTATTATACTCCAGGGCTGTACTCACTATTCTGCTGGTGGAGTCACTGTGTACATACATTACTTATCCTATACTGATCCTGAGTTATATCCTGTATTATACTCCAGAGCTGCACTCACTATTCTGCTGTTGTCCCCCCTCTTCAGAGAGCCTGAGCACTACAGTCCATGTAATGACATCATACCAGTAATTCTGAAGCCTGCATGAAAGACACAGATATATTCCCATTGACTCAAGTACAGAAATGTGTCACTGAAGCCTGCTTCACACAGTTACTATGCAGCAGGCACAATGCGGTCGGTGCAATATCTAGTAATAGAAATACCCAGAATAAGGGCAGCTATGAAACTGACATGTTACATTTCTTAACCCATTCAATGCCAGGTGTCCAGATAACATTCAGGCTTTTGACACACACACAAACAAAACCTGAATTAAAAAATGGAATGAAAAAATCACATTTCACCCCCATATATTCTCTGAAAATATACCCGTCAGTTTGTTAAAATGCCCCCCAAAACCTTATACAAGTGGGCGCCTTTGTGCAATTTTGCATCAAATTTTATAACAAAAATATGTTTGTTTGGTTGTGGAAGCTCCCCGGCCTGCCATGAATTCAAGCCTATTAATCCCTGCCTTTGACAGAACTTAGCAGGCTAGCATTAAAAGTAAAATATACTGCAATACAGACCTATTGAAGTGTATTGTCCAAGCAATCAAAGCAATGTAAGTTCAGGACTAAAACCAAACTGAAAACTACATTTAATTTACATTTTTTTAAATAAAAAAAAACTTTCTAAAATTTTAAAAAATCCTTTAAAAAATCAAAGCAATAACAAAAATAAACATATTTGGTGCTGCGGCAGTGCTGCCCCATCTGTAAAGGTCTAGACTATTAGAGTGTGACATTATTTATTTTGCATGGTAAACGCATAAAAATAAATTCACAATGTGGGAATTGAAGGGTTTTTTTGACCCCCTGCCTCCTAAAAAGTTTTATAACAAGTGAACAAAAACTTATATGTATCTCAGAAAGGTTGCAAAAAAAACTAGAGCTTATCCCTCAAACAGAAGCCCTTATACATGGCAATGACCGAAAAATAACATCTATAGGCCTCAAAAAATGGCAACAAAAAGCTGCTTTTTAAAAATGTTTTATTTTTTAAAGTTTTTTTTTTAAATAGTAGAACATAAAAAAACTATCTAAACTCGATACTGCTGTAATCGAACTGACCTGCAGGATAAAGGGAAAATGTAAATTGTATCGCCCTGTGAACACTGTAAAGACAGAACGCAAGAAACAATGTTGCAACTGAGTTATTCGGTTTTAATGTTTACTCTTTTATACATTTTTCAGCACATTAAATGATATCATTAAAAAATACAAAGATCGAACCTCATACGGCTATGTCAATGGGCAAATAAAGGCGTTATGGCTCTTAGAAGGCAGGAACAAAAAAAAAAACATAAACAAAAAAAATAGAAATAGCCAATCCTTAGGTTAAGCTAAAAGTTCAGAATGTGCAGTGTTCATATACGCCATGTACTATATATCTGTATCTGCTTTTAATAGTCATCACATACTGTATTGATCATGTCCATAAATATTCAGGTCACAGAGATTACAAATGCCCTGGTTGCAGGGGTTGATTAGATATGCAACTGCTCATCTTCTTGCTCCTTTGGTACAATAAAAGCCCCCCTTCCTATCAAAAAGGACTAGAGATGAGTGAACCTACTCGGCCACGCCCCTTTTTCGCCCGAGCGCCGCGATTTTCAAGTACTTCCGTACTCGGGCGAAAAGATTCGGGGGGCGCCGTGGGTGAGTGGGGGGTTGCAGTGGGGAGTGAGGAGTAGAGGGAGAGAGAGAGGGCTCCCCCCTGTTCCCCGCTGCTACCCCCCGCTCCGCCACGCCTCCCCGCGCCCCCCGAATCTTTTCACCCGAGTAGTGAAGTACTCAAAAATCGCGGTGCTCGATCGAGTAATTACTCGAAACGAGTACGTTCGCTCATCTCTAAAAAGGACACATTGAAGGGGTATACTGGAGTAATCAGCTGATTCTCTGGTCCCCCGTCAGTGCAGTGGGGCCAGATGACATCATCGGTGTTATGGGCTGGAATGAAATAGATGGCTTCTCTCCCACTGAATTCAAAGGTGTGAATGCTTCCTATTAAACTTATCATTGAGGGTGACGTCCGGCCCACTGCACTGATAGCGGGCCGGGCGATTAGCTAATTGGTAGGGACGCAGAGTGGTGGACGCATGCTGATCAACTATTGTTCACCTGTGTCGAGGATGGGTCTTCAATAGTGAAGATCCCAGAATACCCCTTTATCTCTAACTCTGATCCTCATGGGGTCACTGTAGGCTAAGCGAAGCGAGAGATGACATTGGTAGGCTGAGAGCTTTCATCTTGCTCTCACTTCCAGCTCCCCCCTCCCCTCTACACAGACACAGAACCAGAAAGTAAAACTTTTCACATCCACTCTTGTCAGTAAAATGAATACAAACTTGGGAAATGTTAACTTTGGATGGAGTTTCCCTTTAAGTCTAGTGTTGAAGAACAAGCCTTTAGCCCAAATATCACCGTAGTGTGAGAGAAAACCGATGGAAACAATAAAGAGTAGAGGGATCAGCGGAGGATGGCAACTCTTTAAAGGTTATCATTCTTATAAGAAAATAGAAACCAGCATGATCTGCCTGATATTCCAGCCGGTCACAAAGCAAGGCCGCGCCGTTAACGACTACCAGGGACAACTGACGGATAAGCCTTAACTCTAGGGAAGAAATCAAATAGAGAAATCCAGGTCTCAAATGAACAGACAGCCTAATCCGTAAGCCTATGATTTCCTGTTATCTCTCAGGCTTTTAGGGCAGCAGGAAAATGGCTCCAAATCTATTTAGACATTTAAAATGCCACCGAGAAAGAATGTGAAATGTTAACACAAGCAGCAGAAGAAAGAGATGGAAATAATGTATTTCTACCCCGGGCTATAGAAGGCCCGAAATATTTCTATTTTGTTTCCAAACAACTGACTTTTCATTAAAATCAGTCATACAGAGTTAGTTCCACTGCTGGTCCTACCTGCTGTCTGTGGAAGACTTCTGACAAAAGTAATTCACATCCTGGCGAGCTGCGGAGAACTTTACAAACATTACATCTATCTATCCATCTATCTATCTATCTATCTATCTATCTATCTATCTATCTATCTATCTATCTCATATCTATCTATCTATCTATTTCATATCTATCTATCTATCTATCTCATATCTATATATCTATCTATCTATCTCATATCTATCTATCTATATCTATCTATCTATCTCATATCTATCCATCTATATCTATCTATCTATCTATCTATCTATCTATCTCGTATCTATCTATCTATCTATCTATCTATCTCATATCTATATATCTATCTATCTCATATCTATCTATCTATCTATCTCATATCTATCTATCTATCTATCTATCTCATATCTATCTATCTATCTATCTATCTATCTATCTATCTATCTATCTCATATCTATCTATCTATCTCATATCTATCCATCTATATCTATCTATCTATCTATCTATCTCATATCTATCCATCTATATCTTATATCTATCTATCTATCTATCTATCTATCTATCTATCTATCGCATATCTATCTATCTATCTATCTCCTATCTATCTCCTATCTATCTATCTATCTATCTATCTATCTATCTATCTATCTATCTATCTATCTATCTATCTATCTATCTATCTCATATCTATATATCTATCTATCTCATATCTATCTATCTACTATCTATCTCATATCTATCTATCTCATATCTATCTATCTCATATCTATCCATCTATATCTATCTATCTATCTATCTATCTATCTATCTATCTATCTATCTATCTCATATCTATCCATCTATATCTTATATCTATCTATCTATCTATCTATCTATCTATCTATCTATCTATCTATCTCATATCTATCTATCTATCTATCTATCTATCTCATATCTATCTATCTATCTATCTATCTATCTATCTATCTCATATCTATATATCTATCCATCTATCTCATATCTATCTTTCTATCTATCTATCTATCTATCTATCTATCTATCTATCTATCTATCTATCTATCTATCTCATATCTATCTCATATCTATCTATCTCATGTCTATCTAACTCTCTATCTCATATCTATCTATCTCATATCTATCTATGTATTATTAATCTGCTCAGTAATTGGTTCCACATTAGAGATGAGCGAGCACCCAAATGCTCGAGTCCGCGTTATTTGAGTCGAGCTTTTCGTAAAATTCGAGAGCTCTACTCGAGTAACGAACCCCATTGACTACAATAGGAGACTCAAGCATTTTGGTATGTGGGACGCCGGGTGCCGAGCTTTTTTTTTTTTTTTTCCTAGGTTCCTCTCTCTCCCTGTCTCTCCCTCTCTCTCTCACCCCTGCCTGCCAGACAAAAAATTTGCCATTGATGCGCACTGCGTCGCTGTGGGGAGGGGCTAAAAGAGGCACGTCACAGCAGGGAGGACCCAAAAACTGGGGCGGTGTCGAACACGGCTTGATGCTTGTTCGAGTAACTAGCACCATCGAGTACGCTAATACTTGAACGAGCATCAAGCTCGGCAGAGTACGTTCACTCAACTCTATTCCACATCCAATGATTTACTTGGACCGTCATCCCACAAGCCAGTCTATTAAAGTGTGCAGCGAGGTCATTGCCACAAATATATTAATAGTCACAAGCCTGTTAATACATTTGTAGCATCTGATGCCACCTCCACACACCAGACTGAAACCTACGTCAGCTACGAGTATAGTAGGTTTCAGCTATAATTTACACCACTTTCTGGTATAAATTATAGTCGAGCCGACAGGTCGTACGTCCGAACCTCCTTTTTGTGCGACCCACTTTTTAGTAAAAAGTGTTAAAGGTCAAAATGCTACATATTGTGTTGTGCACTATAATTTGCAACTATTAACGCCATAAAACAGGTGTGCACTAGTAGTTAGCACATCTGCCCCATGATTGCCATCAGACACTTCCGTCTGCTATGTAGCCAACAGGTCAGGGAATGTTTGCTACAACTCCACATGCGGCTCATACAGCGCAGAGATCTGAGGAGTCAACCACCGTTGTAATACAAAATGTATTTCTACTACAAGTTGTACAGTTTACAATAAATTACACCGTAAGGGAAAACTAAAACTGTTCTCCATTGTGAGGACCTCGTCAAACAGCTCTCCAGATCTCAGCTTCCTCGAGGACCTCGTCAAACAACTCCCCAGATCTCAACTTACTCAAGGACCTCGTCAAACAGCTCCCAGATCTCAGCTTCCTTGAGGACCTCATCAAACAGCTCCCCAGATCTCAGCTTCCTCGAGGACCTCGTCAAACAGCTCCCTTGATCTCAGCTTCCTCGAGGACCTCATCAAACAGCTCCCCAGATCTCAGCTTCCTCGAGGACCACTTCAAACAGCTCCCCTGATCTCAACTTCCTTAAGGACCTCGTCAAACAGCTCCCCAGATCTCAGCTTCCTGGAGCCTGGTGACACTTCAGAATTTTCTGGTGCTTTTGCTTGTTAACACTTGTTCTACACGTAAACACGTAATCCCCATCATCTCCTCTGGCTGTAAATACATTGTACTTTTATAATGAGTCCTATCAAATGACAAGCTCAGCTCTGCTACCTCTGTATCTTACTATCCCAATTTCAAGTTGCCCATAACAAAACTTTTTTTTTTGGTCTGTTGGACCCGTGAAGTTCCTGAAAAGCTGGTCGACCAAGTGCGATTGTCCTAGGAGCAGCCATTCATATGCTTTCAGAGTTAATTTTCCTAGATTGCATCGTTTTGCCGTTGCCATGGTCACTAATGCTTCTTGCTATTAGTTATTAAACCTTCGCTCTCCCAGGATGCTAAATATTGCTACAGCACATTAAAAGGCTTTCCTTTCATTCCATGCAATTGCTCTACTATATATTCTATACACGTGCCACTAATATTTTATGTAAACACGTCTAAGAGAAAAGACATTTTTTAAAAAGTTCAATTTCACTTCAGCGCCCCCACAGGCTAAGTTAAGTATTACACAATTTCTTTTAAAAGCAGTGGGTTGCCTGTGTAATGTATAGATATGTGGGGTCTGCTTGAGGGGAAAACCATTTTTTGTAACCACTATCTACTCTGAACCGCAGATGAAGACCCTGAATTGCCCTTCTATTAAAGTAACCCTCTGGTCCTCGAACAAAATTGTGATTGGAAGGCGGAGTTATATCACCTCTTGTCCAGCTGCTGCGCCAATATTTCTTGAATCTGCCTGTTCTCAGGCCCTGTTTTTGGTCTTCAAGAATGGATGCTGCAATTCTGACTACTACTACTGTGCATTAGTAGGGTGTTGGGCTACCGATGCAGCACACCTGCGCTGGCCAATCAGAGAGCAGCAGGAAGTGCCTTGGACTACTAGGGCACAGTACGTAATAGGAAGTTAAAGGCTTGCAGTGACCATCTTGGAAGTGCGAAAATAAGGACAAGTTCGTATCGATCCGAGCGACTATTCCATGGAGGTTGACAGCAAGTAATAATTACTGCTTTTTTTCTAGTTGTTAGACAAAAATTTGTCCCAAGGCCAGAGGGTCACTTTAACTTTAAAGGGGTTTTCCAGGTAGTTGTTATTGATGAACTATCCTCAAGATATGTTTTCAATAGTCGATAGGCTAGGGGCCGCCACTCGGGACCCAGATGAATCAGGTGTTAAGGCGCTCGCTGTCAGCACCATAATGCACCACACATAGAGCAGAAGCACAGTGGCCGTCACTAGTAATTGCAGGATGGGGTCCTATTAAAATCGACTACAGCTGTGCCTGCAATTACGAGAGCCAGGCACTACACAGAGGTCGGAGCTGAACAGCTGGTCGGTCGGGGTCCCAAGCGGTGGACCCCTGTCAAACCCCACTAAAAGTCCTGGAATATGCCTTTAATGCCTTTTCTCTCAGTGGAGCAATTAACTTATTCTAGTTCTTCATAGGTGGGTTTTCTGCTGGGTCATTTTGTCTGGATGTGGTATAAGAGGGCCTGCAGTGGATTTGGGCTATAAGGGGCTATAAGGGTCGGGGTCCCTCTAATTGGGACCCTCATTTTTTGACCCGGGTGGTGAGATTACAGAGTGTCTCTCTCTCTCTGGAGGGCCGGTCTTGTCCTGTGCTACACAGACAAGCCATTGAAAGTCATTGATGTGAATGGGTACTGTGCAATGTTTCATTTCCCCCTGTGAGGGTGCAGCAGAGAAATTAAGCACTTGCTGCCAGATTTCCCTCATAGATTAGATGGCTGCTGGAGGTCTCAGCAGGGGGATATTTGCGATGAATTTACTGTCAAGGGACTGTTCCAATAAGTGGGGATTCTCCAAAGTGAAAAACCCCTTTAAAGGAGATGTGTTGCAAAACGAAATTATCACCTATCCACTGGATAGGTATAAGTATCTGTTCATGCAGGTCCAACCACTATGAGCCCCACCAATCATGAGCAGAAGGCTCCTGGGTAGTGTTGAGCAAACCAAAATAGGAGATCCTTGTTTCAAGCTGAAATTTGCAAAAAGTTTGGTTTAGTGTGAAACCAAACCTCAGGCGGATCGTTATAGCCAAACCCACTAGGAGAAGAAAAAAAGGAAGAAGAATGAAACTTCTTTCCCTTCCTTTTCCCTCTTTCTCTTCCTATTTCTTCTTCATCATCTTCTTTCTTCTTCTTTGTCTTCTTCCTTCTTCCTTTTCTTCTTCTTTTCTTCTTCTTTCTTCTTCTTTTCTTCTTCTTTCTTCTTCTTTTTTCTTCTTTCTTCTTCCTTTTTCTTCCTATTTTTTCTTCTTTCTTCTTTCTTTTTCTTTCTTCTTCTTTCTTCTTCTTCTTCTTTCTTCTTCTTTTTCTTTCTTCTTATTTCTTCTTCTTTCTTTTTCTTTTTCTTTTTTCTTCTTTCTTCTTTTTTCTTCTTTCTTCTTCTTTTCTTCTTTTTCTTCTTCTTCTTCTTCCTTCTTCTTCGTCTTTCTTCTTTCTTCTTTCTTCTGTCACATAGGGATTTTATGGCTCTTATACAGTGGTACACACTGCTTTTAGGAATATTGGTGAAGTATCAGTTAGGTCGAATTGTATTTGGACCAAGCCAAAATTTGAGGAACTGGCCAAACTGCAGTTTTCAAAAGTTTGCTCTATTCTAGTCCTGGATGTCCTCAAATTAATAAATGTGGTGATCGAACATGCACACTATGGCTCCATTTCTCTATATAAGACTCCCTACAATTGCCGAGCACTTGTACTTGACTATGAACAACAATCCCATAGAAATGAATAGAGTGGTAATACATACGTGCAACCATCTCTCTATTCACTTGAGGGTCACTCTGGACCCCTGCTCTTGCAACCATCCATCAGATCTCCACTCATTAAATTCTTATCACCTATCCTGTGAATTGGCAATAATTTAATTTTGTGACACAACCCTTTTAAGTGTTATTCCTCCTGCTTTAACCCTTTCCAATCCACTGTCTGACGTCTGAAGACATTCTGATTAAAGGCTGTATAGCTCCGATGTCGGAAGACGTCTGGCAGGGTATTCTTACTGTATATTACTGTCCGCTCTGTTGTCGGGGGCCTCTCCAGCATGCCCAATTCTGCAGTACTGGCTCTAGCCAGCAGATGGTGTCGTTGTATAATGGCAGAAAGAGAAAACCCTCTAGGAAACCCTGAATCCAAAATTGGACTGCAATGGGTTAAATACAGGGAGGGTGGCACTAAACAGTCATATATCTGCACTCTGACGGTTTCTAATTGGCCAAGAGGGTCAAGACAGTTTATGCTGCCCTCTAGTGGCTTACTGGTAATCTCCTCTAGTTTACTTTACAGTAGCCTGTCCGGATGACCGAGGCGTTTTCAGTTTTGATTATTGGACAAAACACATTTAAGCAACCTGAAATATAAAGAGAGAAAAACTAACAATAAAGCAAACACATCTTATGGAGAACATAATAATAATTGGAATACAATTGCCAGTTTTATGTCGCCTACAAATCCTGCATATAAAATGAGAGAGAATCTATCCCATCATTCAGGCTTAATGCAGCAATTACCATGTACTTAAAAAGATAGATCACATATTTATTTGGTAAAATATATTCTGGAACTGTACAAAAATGGTTTCCATGGAGTCAGATCATTGTATGCAGCTGAAGTCTGCCTCCGCCATCTGCAAGAGGCTATATGGGAGAGACCTCAGATTGAGATGAATATAGAATGTGCCTCCGAGCCGTGTAATCATCATCTTATCTCCACATGAAGAAGCAGTAGTGGTAAGCGGAAAAATCGGCAGATGATAAAATGACGACCTGACAATACGCTAACAAAAAGTGTTACATCGTCACCAGAAAGTCCTGCAACATTCTGCAAACTGTCGGGTGCAATATTACACCAAAGTCAAACCATGTGCAATGATAAAGTGAGAAATGAATTATCTGTCTATCTATCCACCCTGTTTCCCAGAAAATAAGACCTAGCATGATTTTTCAAGATTTTAGAGGATGCAGCATGATTTTTTTTCAGGATTTTTGAGGATGCCTGAAATATAAGTCCTACTCTAAAGATAAAAATAATGTCCAGGCAGCTATACATGGAAAAAGTTAAATCTCTTGGAGCAAAAAATTAATTTAAGACCCTGCCTTATTTTTAGGGAAACGGGGTATCTATCTATTTCATATCTATCTATCTCATATAAATCTATCTTTCTATCTATCTATCCCATATATATCTCATATCTATCTATCTATCTATCTATCTATCTATCTATCTATCTATCTCATATCTATCTGAGCCAATCAGGGGGCAGGTCTGAGTCACACCCCCTTCACACCCACTGTAGGCCGGCCGCGCTGAACTCCGTCTGCCGGGACAAGGTAAGTATATACCGTATATACTAGCGTATAAGACGACTTTTGAACCCCGAAAAATCTGCTCTGAAGTCGGGGGTCGTCTTATACGCCGGTAATACAAAAAAAAGAAAGTGTCAAAAAAAAAAATCATTACTCACCTCCCCTGGCGTTCTGCGGCGCTGCTGCAGGCTGTCGCTCCCTCTTGGTCCCTGGCAGAGCATTGCTTTCTGGACGCTGGGCTTGAAATCCCCGCCTCCAGAAAGCTACTGTGATTAGCTAACACACGCCGTCAGCCATCATTGTCATTGGCTGTGATTGGCTGAAGGCACGTGTTTTCTGGAGGCGGGGATTTCAAGCCGGGGGAAGTGAGTAATGATTTTTATTTTTTGCTCCGCTGTATTCCCGGCGTATAAGGTGACAGTTGGGGGGTCGTCTTATACGCCCCGTCGCCTTATACGCCGGTATATACGGTATATTTTTTTTATTTTTACACATTTCTGGATGAATTGCAGGGAAGGGCTTCTATATTTAAGCCCTTCCCGACAATTCATCCCGCGCACGCCAGCAGCCCATTGCATTCAGTGGAACCTGCTGTATTGCTGGCTCCACTGAATTCAATGGGCAAACATCGTTCTTCTCTGCCACAGCTGTTGGCAGAGGAGAACGATCTTTATGCTGACAGTGCGGGGGGGGGGGGGGGGCACTCTTGCCGCTATTGTGGCTTAATAGTGGGACCTGGGAACTTGAGATGCAGCCAAACACGTAGCTCCTCGCCTGCCCTATCTGTTGCTGTGTCGTTCCCATCACTTTCTTGAATTGCCCCGATTTTCACAAATGAAAACCTTAGCGAGCATCGGCGATATACAAAAATGCTCAAGTCGCCCATTGACTTCAATGGGGTTCGTTACTCGAAACGAACCCTCGAGCATCGCGATAATTTCGTCCCGAGTAACGAGCACCCGAGCATTTTGGTGCTCGCTCATTTCTACTATCTATCTATCTATCTATCTATCTATCTATCTATCTCATGTCTATCTATCTATCTATCTATCTATCTATCCATATAAATATCTAATATCTATCTATCTATCTCTCTATCTCATGTCTATCTTTCATTTATCTGTCTTTAGTAACAAGATTGCTCAGTCTTGCTATCTGATAAGTGCTAAAGAGATTTCACATTGAGGACCCAGATGTCCAATTTCATATCTCTCATTTTATCTTAACCATATGCTCCAGCGGGTGAGAAGTGACCCTCGGGCAGATGTATTGGTCAAGAGTCACTGTATCTTTTATTGCCTCTTCTCATTTCTGTCGTTTGCTCGGAGTGCTTTATATATTCCCTATTACCACCTCTTGGAAGATGACCCAAGCAGAGCCTTCAGCAATCCGGTTATAGCGGACCTGTCAGATGAAATGAGTAGCTGAATTATTTACATAGCCTAAAATATTGCACACCATGGTGATTACTTCTCCTTTTAGTATCGACATATAGCATATATAAGAACTTTAGTAAGTACTGTGAACAATTCTTCCTATAGCAGCATATCGGGATTTACATGTTACATGCAGAAATCCATCATTACTGGCCTCTAAATTATGGGCCCACAGTATGTTGACCCTTGTGTAATACTAATAAAAAAGATCCAAAACAAGCCTATGCATCATGAAGAGGTAGTCCACTGTATAGCTGATTGTCCCAAAATTGAAAAAGAACCAATATCAATAAGAACAGGAAAGCTTCCCGTAAAACACTTATGGCAGACACCACTAGGGGGAGCAAAATGCGTATGTTTTTGTTTTGCTCCCCTGAACTTCAGGTTTATCACCATCACAGGGAAATGGGGCATTAGACAGTGTATATTGAGATCACATGATGCATTCTTTGCCGCCACTCCCAAGTTAAATAACTGAACAGGGACTTCCCCCCACTATTAAAGGGGTTGTATGTTTTTGCAATTCTATTCATTAGAAGAGTCCCATGAAAATTAGTTGATCACAGGTTGTTGAAGAAACTCTCAGTGATTAGCTATAATCTGTGGAAGAATCTAGCAGCTAGTGTACAGTTTCCCTGCAGCACCTCCACAGGGAAGATGGAGCATTACATAATGCATATTGAATTACATTGATGTGCTGGTCTTCCATAGCAAAATATTCTCTTTCTAGCCAATTTCAATATTGCTAATAGATAAGAGCCCTGAACAGGGATGCCCCTCAAAATATACACATGCACACTAATAAAGGGTCTGTCTGCCTTCCTGCAATTCCTTTCTGTTAGAAGGGTTCCACAAAATCAGATGATCAGAGGTTTACTAAGGAAACTTTCAGTAATCAGTGAGAGAACCTGGCAGCAAGAGTACAATTTCCTTACAGTGCCTCCACAGGAGTAATGAAGCATTACACTGTGTTTATTGAAATCAAATGGGCTGTCAGTGTAATATATGGATGCACTGGTCCTCCATAGCAAAGGATTCTCTTTGCCGCCCCTCTCCACTCCTGCTAATAAATAAGAGCCCCCAACAATCTGAATGACAAACAATAATTTGTTTATCGATCGGATCGTGCAGGCATAAAAATACAAACGACGATTGGCCTGTGTAAACAGGTAGTCGTTCATCTATGAACCACTGCCTGTTTACTAAGAATGGAGATGGGCAGGCTGGAACGATCCCCAGCCTACTCCACCTCTACTCACTGAGCAATGACCACTCCTGTGTAAAAATATATGGGCAGTACTGATTAATCAATTCAGGTGTAGTGCCTTAGACAAATGATGCATACTGATACACAGTGTGCATCACGCAGTCAGACAAACTAGTGTGGCCATCATTGTTTGCCCAGGTTCAGAGGGTCACTTTAACAGTCTATTAATCTTTGCACTCCATGGAAGCATCAAACCTCTATAGCAAACGAGGCTTTTGTAACCAGTCTTTACTGCTGTTAAAAGATGAGAGTCCTGAAAGGATTACTAAATGACAATTCTGATTTTTACTATCCAGTATTTTACAGAAGAGTTCCATGAAAAAATTAGATGAACACAGGTTGAACTACTGATGAAACCCTAGTTGTAATCTGTGAAGAATCTGGCATCTAGTGTTTTATTTCCCTACAGCACACCCGCAGGAGAAATGGAGTATTACATGTTGCCCACTGGAATAAATTGGCCGCCATTGTAGTGCATTTACTTTCTGTGCTTGATTGAATTAGCAAATGATGACACAGTTTGCTTGTTCACCCAGTTTAAGCAAAAAGATAAATTGTTAATTTTTTTACCCGATCGTTCAGTTTGATGTACCAGTAAATGGGATCGACTGAACGATTGGTGTTTAAACCAAATCATTAGCGAATGAGCCAATGATGATTCATATGCTTGCAAATATGAAAGATAATCATTGGCCGTGTTTACACTGAATATCACTAAAAATTTGGACAATCCAGTGTTTTTTTTGTTTGTTTTTTTAACGGTAATTGTCCTATCTAAAGACACTCGAAGAGAGAGAGAGAGAGACATTCCTTGTAGCCACTTTCTGCTCCAGTGGATATGTTCATATTGTCAATATCACAGGAACTTTTCATGAGTTCATTACCCGTCACAAGTGACACATGGCACACATTTTTTTCGATGCCATTTCCATATAATTATTCCCATCCTTAGTTATATATGATCATCATTTCCCCTGCAATGATTTTTATTAGAAGGAGAAACTTGTTGAGGTGCTGAGATATTAGAGTCACTGGACCAATAAATGGACTTTCCATGGTAACAGACCCGCAACATTACAGTGATACATGTGTCTAAATGGAGACTTCTCGTGTTCGTTCTCCTCCGTTAAGGCTTTGGAGAAGGTATTTTCAGATTCCGTTTTATATCTGCTAATGATATTCATTTTTTAACACTCACTATAAATCAGTTTTACTTAATACCAGTCACACCATCCTCTTTCCTTCTGATGAATCTGCAATATTCTAAATCTCATTAAGAGGTAATTGGATTCTTCTTGTAGTAAGATTGAGAAAACAAACACATTACCGAGTGAGATAAATTAAAAAAAAAAGAAAAAATTTCGTCTTCGGTTATAATCACCGTATCCCAGTTCCCTCATTCCATTCTACATTTTGGCTGAGTAAGTTCTATTTAAGATGAAATCTGGCTGTACAGCTAGTTTCTGTTTATTTTTATAGTATATTTCCTTTATTTTTTTCCTTCATTCTTCCATTACCGCAGGTCGTAGAAAGGCAGATACTTCATTGACACCAGTGTTCCTTGAGACATCTCATACTCACCCTCAGACAACTTTATTGTACTCAATATCAGTGAATGGAAATCCAACATCTGATATCCATTGGGGCTAAGCAGTGACTTCAACCTCTAAAATACATTCCATAAGATTGTTGTATTGACTATATAAGTAGAGCAGACCCTTTGCTATGTAATGAGAGAGGACCCAGCACCCAACTATGCAAAAGTGATCTAAAAGTTGTACTGAACCCAAAATGGTGCCAATTAAAACTTCAGCTTGACTCTAAAAAATAAGTACGAGATGCCTTAAAGTTCTACGGTCTCCCAATTTTTTTTCTCGAAAATAGGAGCAGATAGAAACATGGGAGACTTTTTAGAAGACATTGGAGACAGATGCCAGCATTGTCCAGTACACAGAACCTAAGTAACAGCCGCTGGAGTCAGAAGCATACTTCTAATGGCGACTTTCATATTCCAAGAACAGCGTGTAATCATCCGTTTCCTTCACTTACATAGAATGAAACCCATCATCATCTATCGTTAGCTGAGTAAGACATGTGGGGATGGTGTGATGGGTGTAGAGATGTTGATATGAATGAGCGCTCCATTTCTCCTGTGAAGGCACTACAGGTGGGAGAATCCTTGTAATCAACTTATAATGGACCCTTCTAGCAAGTAAAGATGGACTAGAGTGGGGTAAAGGTAAAGCCTCTGGTGCAAACACAGAGTCATGACTGACTCCTAGGGTGATGTCACATCGTGACATTCTCTTGGTAGACTGTTTTTGCAGGGTGGTTTGACATTGCCTTCTCCAGTCATCTTTACCAACCTTGGAAGGATGTAAGTCAACCTTGGGCCGGCTACCTGAACCTTCAGGTTCTGAGCAAGAGCTTAGGATTGCATTTCTGCTGCCCTAACACTCTGCATCACACAAGACCTCATGAACTAGTATGGACAACCCCTTTAAGTTCTGTCCATATGGCTGATTGTCTAAAGGTATCTTTATGTGGGGAAGTTATTGGCCAAATTCTCACTAGAGTGATGGTCAGGCACCTATGTGCGCCACAGTCATCTCGTGTAAAGGTATCTTAAACCCTAATGATGATAGCTTCTGGTTCCTTCACATGAAAATAGGAGAGTAAGAGTCCAGATATTCTTGTTGGAATCCGACCCACGCGGAAAAAAAAATTACGGTGCTGAATTTTTTGAAATCTTTTTAATTTTATTTGTAAATATTGAATTTATATGTAGATTTTGATTATACAGTAACTTGTAGCTTGTTCCAAATGTGTAAAAGTCAATTAAAGAAAAAACTGGTATTTTCATGCAGAAGGCTTTATCTCTGTATGAAAGTAAATAAAGGTGACGTGTTTCGTTGCTAAGTTAATATTTTTTATATTACGGACATTATTCAGATGGTTTTATTCTTTGACGGCTCATAAAACTTGTCATCTTTGGCTCTTAATGGAAAGATCCCCGTGGAGCCATCACGAAGAGCATTGAAATTTTTTGTTCTTTGAGTCATCTAAAAATGGTAAAAACAACACGCTGCCCATTGTACATGCTGGAAATTACAATCCGAAGCTGTGCTGATGGTTTAGAAAACAAAAAGGTCCAAGGCCCCGGCGTGTATTTTTACCCTCTGTTTGAGAGAAATTATACATTAAGCTGAAGCAATGTAACAGCCAAGAATTTATTACGCGAACCTCTAAAATTTTTGCAATTGCTATAATCCAGCAAAGGTTCACAAGGATGAAAAAGTAAAAAAAAATTAAAAAAAAATGTTTTCTTCTATTTCTTCCAATTTGAAATTTGAAACTTTTTGGTATTAATATTAGTGCAGAGAGTTCCACGCTGAGAAGATGGCTTAAGACTCTTTGAAGGATTTCAGCATGTATAGAGCCGGCCGTCTGGAAAAATATTCATACTCAACAGCTAACTTGGCAGGAGAAAGTAATAAGTGCAAAATTTGTCAAAAGGCAAACCATTAGAGAAAATAATACCAGTCAGCGACTGAACACAAATAGGGACAAAATGAGCTTCTCAACATGGGAGGCTGGAGGCCCCGGCCCGTTACTCCCGAGTCGTGAACGTTGGGGCTTTCATTTGTTATTTTGTGACTAAAAAAGTTTTTGAAATACACACAGGAGGTAGATCCCATCTTCAGCCAAATTACAGTCAACATACAACATTTTAGGGCTTTTGCAGAAATGTTTTTTATTGATTTAGGGGGAAAAAGAATGGGCTTTTTAGAAATCCATTTTGTAAGTAATTTTCAAGAGTTAGCTAATGAATTGATAGACCTAGTCTTGTGAATTATGGTTCTTCCACCAGCATAAGTTATGGCATATTGCTTATTAGTGGGGGTCTGTCCACCGGGACACCCATGAATCTCTAGAACAAAAACGCTACATCCTTTATTGGCGTTGTGCCACCCCTCACCAGGCACTGAGTAGAGTGTTTCTTATTTCTGTTTCTCCTTCTTGCTTTTTTCTTCTCTCATCTTCTTCTCCTTCCCTTCTTCCTTCTTGGTGATGATATTTATAGCTATCATTAATAATTTCATATACACAGACCCTTTGATAGAGACATTGGCTGTGTCATGATTAGAGCCTCCCTGTATAGATTTTGACCTCGGAGTGCTGCACAGTCAAGAAAGTTCCTGCCGAAAACAGCTGCTCCAACTAATGTGACCAAATCTACAACTTGCCGTTCCTTAATACGGATGGGCTATAACAGCAGATGACCAGTTCCAGCACCATTGTGTCTAAGAGAAAGAGAAAGGTGAGACTTTAGGGGGCAAAAGAGTGCAAAAATTGTATCACTGAGCAGCCGAAAAACATCTCCTAGTAATATAAATCCACATTTCTTTTCACTGAGGCAGTTATTGTCTATATCAGCAGAAATGTAAAGCCCTTCACAGTGTTAGACAAATTAAAACTAAAACATTTTATTGATATCGGTTAAATTCTTATGGGCCAGCAAAGACAAACTCACATTAATCACACATAAAATCTCTGTCATAGCCCACCAATTGATTGAAGCCTTGACGACCCTATTCCTATCCAAGGATCGGATCTGGCTGTATTTTTGATAGTCTATGCGGACTTCAAGTACAGTAGTCCGAGTACGAGAATTGGACTACTCTTAGATGACAACTCCATCTGTCATGTAAAGAGGTGGGCTAGATATGAGAATAGATACAATACTTCCTAGTTGGATGCTGTCAAGGTTAGGGCAGAGGTTGAATAAAACCCTGCTAAATATACTGGCCGAGGAGGAGTAATGTTCAATTCTGATTTACAGAGTGGTTGAAAAGGCAATTTTATAGTTTGCCAAACCATTCAAACCAGAGCTAGAAAGTCTCCCCAGTAGCAAGGACAAAACTATCCTGCTCACATATGTTTTACTCAAAGCGCTCAGATGACTTATACCACTTTGAATGAGATTCTAGATTCTGGTTCCTCGGACCAATAACTGTTGAAATGTTATCCCCAAAGGCAAGGACAAAAAATGCCTTGCTAAAGTATGGAAAGGGCTGATGCAAGGTACTTAATAGACCTATAACACTTTATAGACGGTTCATAGTTTGGGTTCAACGCGTTTCTATGTCTGATGTTGACATTTCCTCAGGAACCTTAAGGTGGTCATGTCAGTGTTAGTCATGTCAGCCTACCATCCAGGCCAGAGGCGTTACCTCTTATTCCATCTGTTTATTATTTTGGTACATTCCTGAAAGCAGTTTTGGGGAGTTAGGAGCTGGTTGTGGGCTATGGGCAGATATGAACCCTGCCTGCAGCAACTAGAAGACGCTTTCTGTCCGTATGGGACAATAACCCTGCAGAGCAATTTTAACACCTAGTGGAATCTACGCCACAATGAATCGCTGCGGTTTTGAAGGCCAAAGGAGAAGCAACGCCCTACTAGACGGGGATCTCTACTAAATCGGTCATTCATTGTATATACATATCAGTGACGTTTTCGCTTGACCCACATTTGGCCCTTGAGTGCTTTTCTCAGCACCATATAGAGCCTTGCGCCATCATTAGTGTTTGGCATTAGCTTTCTCATATACAGTATGACTTTGGCTATGTACGTTTATACCTTTTAGTATATGTGGCTTTTATGCTGCACTTGGTTGCATAGTTCAGGCGCTAATTCAACAATATGTAGTGTATGGTCATAGCATTTCTGTAACATTGAGAGGCGAATTAACACTTTTGTATTACGCAGGTTAAAAAACAGAGCGCATTGTCAAATCCCATTATTACCCACTGACCTGCATGAACGTCCCCAATAAAAACTTACAAGAATGTTTCCGACATCGCATGCAAAACCAAATGGCCTTATATTCCGGCCGCAGGCGCTTCACAAAGGACCTTAATGTTTGCGTTGGCTTTGATACACAAGTTTGACTCAGACCTTAATGCAATAATTTGACTCTTTGTGCTGCTATTCATTTGACGAGACCACGGAGAGGTTTATTATTATGCTGTTATTTGCTTTCCATTATAATCGTTGGTGTGCACAAAGGAAAGGATTTGATGGAATATATGAATGTAGGCTGCGGATATGGATTTTTTCACTTTTTTTTCTTTTTTTATTGTGAGCTTAATATAATGATTTAAGGGCTGTAAACTCTTAAAGAATGCCTGACTTTCACTTCGGCGCGCTCCTGCTCCATCGGCACTTTGGCAGCTGAAGACGACCCCATATAGCCCCCTTATATTGCGCTATATAGGGTCATCTTCAGCTGCCGGGTGGAGATGACAATGGGCGATGGAGCAGGAGCGCTCCAAAGTGAAAGTTAGGCATTCTTTAAAATGTATGAGGAGAACTGAACAAAACTTAAACCATTTGTGCGATCACAAAACTGTGAGGTGCCATTTGTCTGCCTTGGATTTAACACCCTTAAATTGGGTAAATACAGCTGAAAATGTCACCTCTTTTATTGTAGATTATAAATATATTTGTCAAAGAATTCCGTGGCCTTAAGTGCATTTTAAACCCTTAGTGACATAACAAATTTTAGCCTTAAAGGGGTTCTCAGGGTTAGAAAGACCTTGCAGCTTTTCCCAAACCCAGCGCCACCCTTGTCCATAGGGTTTTGTGTGGTATTGCAGCTCTGCTCCATTCAAGTGAATAGTAGTTGAGCTGCAATACCAGACAGAGCCCATGGACAAGGGTGGCGCTGTGTTTGGAAGAAAACAGGTATGATTTTCCAACCCTGGACAACCCCTTTAAAAGCCAGTGAATCATTAAGAGGTTTAATATATCTTTATAATTGAGTTCCAGATTCTAATACAGAGCTTCAAATTTCCTGCAAAGACAAAGTAAAAACTGACCGTACAGATCTGGTTCTGACTCCTTCTGGTCTCCCGATGGTCTCAGTACTTCCCCATTGCTGATAACATCCCATCTAACCATATGACCTCTGAAGCCAATCACTGGCCATAACAGTCATGTGGTTAGATGGAACATGATCAGCTCTTGGGAGATGCAGAGTCAAGCAAGGGACAGAAAATAGACAGAACTAGATTGCTGGGGAACCAGAAGTAGTCGGAATCGTATCTGTGAAGTGAGTATGACTGCAGGTTTTATGTTATACCCCTCTCAGCTGTTTTTGGGTGGCCCAGGACAGAGTCCACCTCCTCAGGATCGGGCCGGCTGATAGGTGTTGTATTGTAGGCTACAGGGCCTACCTGTAGCTTGGGTCAAAGAGTCCTTCAAGGGGATCCTGGCATCCACGTGATCCAACCAGCTCTTGCCGCTAATGAAGGTATCTCGGCCAATGTTTTGTCTCCCACTTTTGGTAACCAGTACTCCTTCCAGTTCCCTGGCTTTGTTTTGTCATTCCGCATGATCCTATTTAAAGGATGTAGAGAAGAAGGATGTCACGGTAGTGTAATGAACTTGAGCAAGTCTATTATTTTATTGCTGGAGTATAGTTGGACCTTATTAATTACTTGGGGTGAACAGGGGGGGCTTAAAAAAGACTCAAGAGACACGGTAGGGCCTTATTAATTACTCAGGGGGCACAGTATGACATATAAGTGACTTAAGGGCAGAGTGGGGGCTATAAATTACTAAGGGTGCACTGTAGAGCATGCAAATTGCTAAAAGGACATAGCAGGGTCTATAAATGATTAAAGGGGTTGTCCCGCGCCGAAACGGGTTTTTTTTTTTTTCAAACCCCCCCCCCCGTTCGGCGCGAGACAACCCCGATGCAGGGACTGAAAAAAAGAACAGCACAGCGCTTACCTGAATCCCGGCGCTCCGGTGACTTCTATACTTACCGGTGAAGATGGCCGCCGGGATCCTCTACCTGTCAGAACCGGCAACTCTCGGGGCCGCCGGGCCCGCACCACCGGTCCGGCCACCCGGGGTACAGGAGCACGGCGCAGAGGTACCCCGGTTCTTGTGATCTCCCCGGGCCGCTGTAAGACTGGTCGCCGCCGGGTTGCTAGGGAGGCAGCTGGTGCTTCTAGTCGCTTGACTACCAGGCTGGCTTCCCTGGTAACTGTCTGTGCAGTGAGACTGGGGGCGTGCCCCCAGCACCGCCCTGATTAGCCCTGCTGCTGTCAGGCTCCCCGCCCCAATCAGCTTCTGGGGCGGGAGCGCTGACAGCATTTAAATAGGTGTGTTTTCCTCTCAGGCCTTGCCAGTGTTAGTTTGGTTCTCCAGCTGCACCCGCGTTTATCCTGACTGCTCTTGTGACCTCGGCTTTTCTGACACCTGCTTTTGGACTTGACTACGTTTTTGCCTGACCCCTCCGTACTGCGTACCCTCTTGTTGCCTACCCGGATTGTCTGACCATTCTACCGTTGCTTGTCTCAGTGTCTGTTTGTCTCCCGTGTCCCGCTTCCCTAGTGAGGGTAGGGACCGTCGCCCAGTTGTCGCCCTGGGGGGTAGCCCAGGGGGGCAAGTAGGCAGGGACAGGGGTTGCGGGATATCTCAGGGACCCCCATATCCCGGACACTGTCCTGACAGTAACACTGGCCCAACTAAGGTCAGACCCTTGCATCCGCCCGGCAACTTTGAGCCCCTCGATGGAGGCCGTGGCGGCTGTAGCGAACCAGGTCCAGGTCCTTACGACCCTTGCCCAGGACCTAACAGCCCGCTTGCAGCCACGGGAACAAGTGGCAGCTGCAGGCCCCATGCAGCCCTCGTCCGCTCCAGGAACGATGTCAGAACCTCGAGCCACGCTTCCGGATTGCTTCTCCGGAGAGAGAGATCAGTTTTTTGCATTTAGAGAGAGCTGCAAGCTCTACTTTGATCTCCGCCCCCACTCCTCTGGTACTGAATACCAGAAAGTGGGAATCGTAATTACCCGCCTGAGGGGAGAGCCCCAGAATTGGGCTTTCTCGCTACCAGCTGGCTCTCCAGCCCGACTATCCCTTGACGCCTTTTTTTTCGCCCTGGGTCAAATTTATGACGAACCCGACCGGGCGGGCTACGCAGTCTCCAAACTTCTGGCCCTGCGCCAGGGTTGTAAGATGGCGGAGGACTACTGTTCCCAATTCCGTCAACATTGTACGGAATCCCGGTGGAACGATGCCGCCCTAAAAGACTTATTTTTGACCGGTCTGTCTGAGGGTCTCAAGGACCTACTTGTGGCCCACCCAGAGCCTAAAACCCTGGAGCAAGCCATGTCGCTGGCTATTCGAGCCGACCGACGTTTGAGGGCCAGACACGCCGCTCGGACCACCCCACTCCCCACGTCTACTTCTTCGACTGACCCGACCTTTTACCCTCCCACCACCGAGGCCATGGAGCTGGGAGCCGTGAACCCCGAGCAACGACGGGAACACCGCCTGAAGAAGAACCTCTGCTTCTACTGTGGGGAGCCGGGTCACCGCATTGCTACCTGCGCTAAGAAGCCACGGCAGGAAGAACTCCCGCTCCTAGGCAGTTATCGGGGGGACTGTCTAGGAGCCAAGGTACTCCCTGTGTTGTCCAAAATGTTAGTGCCTTGCACCCTAGAATTTCATGCTTTCCACCGTACTGGGCAAGCCTTTGTTGATTCGGGGGCTGCGGCTAATTTCGTTAACTTTAATTTCGTTGCTCAACTGTCCGGGGTTTTGTTACGTTTAGAAACTCCGATTCTGGTTTCAGGAGTGGACTCCACTCCTTTGCAAGCAGGGGTGGTTAATCTGGTGACCCCTGAAGTAAGGTTTACTATAGGAGCCTTACACGTGGAAACCTGCACCTTTCTAGTGATGAGAGATTTGTCTGTGGACGTCGTCCTAGGCCTCCCCTGGCTCCGGGAGCACAACCCGGTAGTAAATTGGGACACGTTGGAACTGGTAAAGTGGGGTCCCCGCTGTGCCAACCACCTTTGTGCGGTGAAGGTGGGAATCTCCACCTGCGAGGGGAGCCCCCTACCAGAATACCTCTCCGAGTTTTCTGACGTGTTCTCCAAACAATTATCTGAAGCTCTGCCCCCTCATAGGGAATGGGACTGTAAAATAGACTTGATTCCTGGGGCCAAACTTCCTAAGGGCCGCATTTATAACGTTACGGTTCCAGAGAGAGAATCCATGAGGGACTACATCCAGGACAGCCTGGCCAAGGGGCACATCCGGCCCTCAGAATCCCCGGTGGGTGCCGGGTTTTTCTTCGTTGAGAAGAAGGATGGGGGTCTCCGGCCCTGTATTGACTATAGAGAGCTAAATAAAATCACAGTCCGAAACCAGTATGCTCTTCCACTCATTCCTGACCTCCTCAACCAGGTCGCTGGTGCCCGATGGTTTTCTAAACTTGATCTCAGGGGAGCATACAACCTCATCCGCATTCGGGAGGGGGATGAGTGGAAAACCGCCTTCAATACGCCCCTCGGGCATTTTGAATACCTAGTTATGCCTTTTGGATTGTGTAACGCCCCCGCCATTTTTCAGGGGTACATGAACTCAGTGTTTCAGGATATCATGGGGGTGTTCGTGGTTGTATATCTAGACGACATTTTGATTTTTTCCTCCGACTTGCCGAGTCACCATACTCACGTTCAGACTGTGCTAGCTCGACTCAGACATAACAAGCTGTTTGCTAAACTCGAGAAATGTGTTTTCGGGGTACAAAAGATATCATTTTTGGGGTATATCATCACGCCATGCGACTTCCAGATGGATCCTGAAAAGGTGAAGGCCATCACGGAGTGGGCCCAGCCAGGGTCGTTGAAAGCCCTTCAACGCTTCCTCGGCTTCGCCAACTACTATCGCAAATTCATTAAAGACTTCTCCGTGGTGGCTAAACCTCTAACGGACCTCACCAGAAAGGGGGCAGATGTGAGGACCTGGTCTTCTGAGGCTCTGAGGGCCTTCAATACCCTAAAGGCGGCGTTCTCGTCTGCACCTGTCCTAGTACAACCGGATCTGTCCAGTCCTTTTGTGGTGGAGGTAGATGCCTCTGAGTTTGGTGTGGGAGCGGTACTGTCCCAAGGTCCCTCCACTCTCACCAACCTTAGACCGTGTGCCTATTTTTCTAGGAAGTTTTCGTCCACCGAACGGAACTATGATATAGGCAACCGGGAATTGCTGGCGATTAAGTGGGCTTTCGAAGAGTGGAGGCATTTTTTGGAAGGAGCCCATCACCAGATTACGGTACTCACTGACCATAAAAACCTCACTTATCTAGATTCCGCTAAGAGGTTAAATGCTCGGCAAGCCCGCTGGGCCTTGTTTTTCTCTCGGTTCAATTTTGTTGTTACCTATAGACCCGGTTCTAAGAATGTCAAGGCTGATGCCCTGTCTAGGAGTTTTGGTTCTCCGGAACCTTCCGAGCCGGAGCCTGAGAGCATTCTCTCCCCTGGGGTGGTCCTCGCTGCTGTCTCCTCCGACCTTTCACCTCTCATTCACGCCGCTCAACAATCTGCTCCTGAAGCCCTTCCGGAAGGCAAATTATTTGTCCCGTTGTCACTGAGATTGAAAGTGTTAGAGGAGACACATGCTTCAGTCCTAGCTGGACACCCCGGTATCAGGGGTACTCTGGAGTTAGCGGCCAGACTCTATTGGTGGCCGCACATGGCCAAGGATGTACGGGCATTTGTGTCCGCGTGCCCGGTTTGCGCAAGGGGGAAGAACCTCAGGAGACGTCCTGAGGGGCCTCTTCTGCCCTTGCCCATTCCGTCCAGGCCATGGTCCCATTTGTCCATGGATTTTATTACTGATCTGCCATCCTCGCTGGGGAATACGGTCATTTGGGTAATAGTTGACCGTTTCTCCAAAATGTCTCATTTTGTTCCACTTGGCAAGTTGCCTAACGCCAAACTTTTGTCTGAGATGTTCATCAAGGAGATTGTTCGGTTACATGGGATCCCCGAGGATATTGTGTCTGATAGAGGGGTTCAGTTCGTCGCTCGCTTCTGGCGAGCCTTCTGTAAAAATCTAAACGTTAATTTGTCCTTTTCCTCCGCTTTCCATCCCGAGAGTAACGGACAAACGGAACGGATGAACCAAGAACTTATCCAGTATCTGCGACTGTTTGTCTCTGATAACCAGCATCAGTGGGCCAACTACTTACCTCTCGCCGAATTTGCGATTAACAACCATGGTAACTCGTCGACCCAACTGTCACCTTTTTTTTGTAACTATGGTTTCCATCCCCGGTTCTCGCTTTCTACTCCTTTGGTCTCGAACAATCCGGCCGCCGACATATCCGCCGAAGAACTGTGCACAGTTTGGGCCCAGGTTCGTAAGAACCTTCAGGGTTCCCAAGAGAAACTGCGTAAATACGCAAATAAAAGACGTACTATCTCTGCACCTTTTGTGGTCGGGGAGCAGGTTTTATTATCATCTAAGAATCTGAGACTTAAGGTTCCCTCCCTGAAACTTGCTCCTCGGTTCATTGGCCCATTTACGGTTTCTCAGGTTATCAACCCGGTGTCATATAAGTTGGCACTTCCTGACCCCTGGAAGGTCCACAAGGTTTTTCACAAGAACTTGCTTAAGAAGTATGTGACTCCAGTTCTCCCCACCCAGAACCCGCCTCCTCCCTCTCTGGTACAGGGGGAACTGGAGTATGAAGTAGAAAGGCTTGTGGATGCCCGACGGGTTAGAGGTGGGCTGCAGTACCTGGTCCACTGGAGAGGATTTGGCCCTGAGGATAGGACGTGGGTCCCTGCCAGGGACGTGCATGCGCCACGCCTAGTCCAGGCATTCCACAGGGCTTTCCCGCTTAAGCCCGCACCTGGCCATGGGGGTCCGGTGTCCCCCCGTAGAAGGGGGGGTACTGTCAGAACCGGCAACTCTCGGGGCCGCCGGGCCCGCACCACCGGTCCGGCCACCCGGGGTACAGGAGCACGGCGCAGAGGTACCCCGGTTCTTGTGATCTCCCCGGGCCGCTGTAAGACTGGTCGCCGCCGGGTTGCTAGGGAGGCAGCTGGTGCTTCTAGTCGCTTGACTACCAGGCTGGCTTCCCTGGTAACTGTCTGTGCAGTGAGACTGGGGGCGTGCCCCCAGCACCGCCCTGATTAGCCCTGCTGCTGTCAGGCTCCCCGCCCCAATCAGCTTCTGGGGCGGGAGCGCTGACAGCATTTAAATAGGTGTGTTTTCCTCTCAGGCCTTGCCAGTGTTAGTTTGGTTCTCCAGCTGCACCCGCGTTTATCCTGACTGCTCTTGTGACCTCGGCTTTTCTGACACCTGCTTTTGGACTTGACTACGTTTTTGCCTGACCCCTCCGTACTGCGTACCCTCTTGTTGCCTACCCGGATTGTCTGACCATTCTACCGTTGCTTGTCTCAGTGTCTGTTTGTCTCCCGTGTCCCGCTTCCCTAGTGAGGGTAGGGACCGTCGCCCAGTTGTCGCCCTGGGGGGTAGCCCAGGGGGGCAAGTAGGCAGGGACAGGGGTTGCGGGATATCTCAGGGACCCCCATATCCCGGACACTGTCCTGACACTACCTCCGTGGACCGCAGCTCTTCTGTGCGGTCCATTGCCGATTCCAGCCTCCTGATTGGCTGGAATCGGCACGTGACGGGGCGGAGCTACACGGAGCTACACGGAGCCCCATAGAGAACAGGAGAAGACCTGGACTGCGCAAGCGCGGCTAATTTGGCCATCGGAGGGCGAAAATTAGTCGGCTCCATGGGAACGAGGACGCTAGCAACGGAGCAGGTAAGTAAAAAACTTTTTATAACTTCTGTATGGCTCATAATTAATGCACAATGTATATTACAAAGTGCATTAATATGGCCATACAGAAGTGTATAGACCCACTTGCTGCCGCGGGACAACCCCTTTAAGGAGGTCCACTGTGACTCCAAAGAACCCATGCAGGAGCGTAGCTAAAGGCTCATGGGCCCAGGTGCAAATGTTTATCTTGGAGCCCCCCAACTTCTCTTAACCCCATAACACAGAGGCCTTACATGAAGCTCCTGGTCCCCAATGACACCTGTAACAGGGCCCCCAACTATAATGCTTTATTCATAGTACTTGGCTGCCTATATGGAGAAGAGAGGCCTTATGGGCCCCCTAAGGCTCCTGGGCCCAGGTGCAACCACATCGCTTGCATCCCCTATAGTTACACTAGTGAACCCATGTAAACCTGAATCGAGACCTGCTTATAAGTTTATAAATTGCCCACTCCTTCAAGGGAGCCCTAGATAGTTGCCTAGACCACCTGCCCCTTGTTCCACTACTGAGCAGTGTGAATGTCTAATTAACTATATAGTCGTCAGGCTAAAGAAATACAAAGTTCACTTGCCCACTCAGGGTAGTCATGTAGGCACATTCCCTATTACTGTATATGGACATCATTGTGTGGAATCCTTAGCTTAAACCCTCCCTCTAGGTGCCAAATTGGGTGAAAGCTGAAAACTGTGGTCCTTAAGCTAGAGGACATGACAATATCTTCCTCTCAGTTTTCCTTAATATTCTATGAGCAGTGTCGCTAATGGAAATCTGAAATTTTCATCTTTACTCTCATGACTAGGAGACTTATTTTACGGTCAATCTTCAAAAGCCACTTCAAACATTATGTATATGCAAATGACGACAGAGAGTCTAAGTGACACTATGGTTTTCATAGTAAGTATGGTAGGTGTTTGAGTCCTGACCTTCATCAGCTGCTCCATGTATGCAAATATTATTGTAAGAGCTCAGTCCCTGATTAATGTTCATGGCTCTGTTTCTATTCCCACTTATAATATCAATCACTCATAAGGGAGAATAGCATTATTTAAAAAAGCTTCGACTCTGCAAACAAAGAAGCATATATTCTCGTATACAGGAGGCAGTGTTATAGTAGTTATCTTCTTGTACATAGGGGGCAGTATTATAGTAGTTATCTTCTTGTACATAGGAGGCAATATTATAGTAGTTATATTCTTGTACATAGGAGGCAGTATTATAGTAGTTATATTCTTGTACATAGGGGGCAGTATTATAGTAGTTATATTCTTGTACATAGGAGGCAGTATTATAGTAGTTATAGTCTTGTACATAGGAGCAGTATTATAGTAGTTATATTCTTGTACATAGGGGGCAGTATTATAGTAGTTATATTCTTGTACACAGGAGGCAGTATTACAGTAGTTATATTCTTGTACATAGGAGGCAGTATTATAGTAGTTATATTCTTGTACATAGGAGGCAGTATTACAGTAGTTATATTCTTGTACATAGGAGCAGTATTATAGTAGTTATATTCTTGTACATAGAGAGCAGTATTATAGTAGTTATATTCTTGTACATAGCGGGCAGTATTATAGTAGTTATATTCTTGTACATAGGAGGCAGTATTATAGTAGTTATATTCTTGTACATAGGAGGCAGTATTATAGTAGTTATATTCTTGTACATAGGAGGCAGCATTATAGTAGTTATATTCTTGTACATAGGAGCAGTATTATAGTAGTTATATTCTTGTACATAGGAGGCAGTATTATAGTAGTTATATTCTTGTACATAGGAACAGTATTATAGTAGTTATATTCTTGTACGTAGGGAGCAGTATTATAGTAGTTATATTCTTGTACATAGGGGGCAGTATTATAGTAGTTATATTCTTGTACATAGGGGCAGTATTATAGTAGTTATATTCTTGAACATAGGGGGCAGTATTATAGTAGTCATATTCTTGTATACAGGGGCAGTATTATAATAGTTATATTCTTATACATAGGGGGCAGTATTATAGTAGTTATATTCTTGTACATAGGTGCAGCATTATAGTAGTTATATTCTTGTACATAGGGGCAGTATTATAGTAGTGATATTCTTGTACATAGGAGGCAGTATTATAGTAGTTATATTCTTGTACATAGGAGCAGTATTATAGTAGTTATATTCTGGTACGTAGGGAGCAGTATTATAGTAGTTATATTCTTGTACATAGGGGCAGTATTATAGTAGTTATAATCTTGTACATAGGGGGCAGTATTATAGTAGTCATATTCTTGTATACAGGGGCAGTATTATAATAGTTATATTCTTATACATAGGGGGCAGTATTATAGTAGTTATATTCTTGTACATAGGAGGCAGTATTATAGTAGTTATATGCTTGTACATAGGAGGCAGTATTATAGTAGTTATATGCTTGTACATGGGGGGCAGTATTATAGCAGTTATATTCTTGTATACAGGGGCAGTATTATAGTAGTTATATTCTTGTACATAGGAGCAGTATTATAGTAGTTATATTCATGTACATAGGGGGCAGTATTATAGTAGTTATATTCTTGTCCATAGGAGAGGATAGACGTGTGCTTGTGAGCTCCCAGTAGGGAGGAGGCATGGCCTCTGACCCAGGAGGAAGTGAGTGCAGCTGGGCTGACGATCCTGGGAGAGCCCAGAGCCTGGAGTGTGGCTTGCAGCATGGAGATCAAGAAAGTGGTAACCAGGAAATGGTGGCTGGTGAGATTACTGAATCATGTAAAGCATTTGGATTGAGTATGAAAGTGACTAAGAAAAGTTTATTTAAACTGGAAAGACAAATTTTGAAGTTAAGAGAAGAGATTAAGATAGAGACGGATGCAAAGACAAAGCTGATGAAGTGTGAGTGCCTGGATAATTGCACACGTGAGCTCGCTATATTAAAGGAGCGACTAGACAAAGAAGCAAATGCAATACCTAAAGTAGAAAACTGGGTAATGGAGAAAAAGAAGGAGGCCAGAGTGCAAAACATGAAGAGGGAGGCCAGAGTGCAAAACATGAAGATTAAAGAAGCCATTGAGAAAAAAGGTACTGATTATAATGCTGTGTATAGTATGGTGGAGCAGGGAACCCCTCTGAGATGTGTGGGTGCAGCACCTGGAGGGTCACTTCTTTCAGGGTCATTGAGTATGGGAGCTGAGCTATCAGACTCTGAAAATGCTGCTAATACTGAGGAGCAAAATGTGACAGTCAATGAGGGGTTAATTGCAAAGGACTCTGTTTGCTGTGCTGATGAAATGAATGCAAGTAGTAATCTGGTGTATGCTTCAGGTACTGACATTGTAAATGAAACACCGTGTAGTGTAATGAGTGAAGAGACAACTACATGGACTGGAGCAGATATGGTGGAGATTAGTGAAGGCTCTCAGCCATCTGCAGAGGAGTGTGTACAGCAATCTGCAGGACAGTCTCATACCACCGCAGGTGTGTCTACAGGACAGTGTGAAACCACCGCAGGTGTGTCTGCAGGACAGTGTGAAACCACCGCAGGTGTGTCTGCAGGACAGTGTGAAACCACCGCAGGTGTGTCTGCAGGACAGTCTCATACCACCGCAGGTGTGTCTGCAGATCAATCAGGAGTCAGTAAGCCTGCTGATGAGGAAAGGTCAGGCACTCATCCCTCTGCTGACCGTCCACAATTCAACAGACTATTCTCCAATGTTACAAAGTCAGCTACCCCTCCACCACAGAGGAGAAACGCTGTCAGGATTAAGTACACGGGGCCAGAGGAGAACATTCCCTCTAGACTGTACATTGGAAAGAGTCTCCTAAAGGACTTTATGAAGTTTAAAGCCTCTGAGGTGTACGCTCTGATCCATATCCCCTCCAGCAGGATCTACGACATCAGCTTTAAACTGCAATATGACTTGGATGCATTCTGGAGTATATATAATGACACAAGGGGACAGTCAATCTGGGAGTATCTCCAGGTGATCCAGCTGTCCAAGCCTCAGGTGGTGAGGGCCACCATATTGTTCCAGTCTGAGGTGGTGGCGCTGGCAGATCTGGAGCACTGGCTGAGTAGGCAATGTATGATCATGAACTATCCAGAAAAAATCTATGATGAGGAGGGAATCTGGAATGGTGGATACACTGTAAAGATCCAATTAGAGCGAGCCAATGGTGTGACCAGACATCTACCGCACTCCTTCTATCTAGGCTCAGAGAGAGGAATATGCTATTACCCTGGTCAGCCTCGTCTATGTCATAGGTGTGGGGGCAGACACCTCGCTTTCAACTGCTCTCGAGTCAAGTGTTCATTATGTGGAGAGTTTGGACATTCAAAAAGCGATTGTAGAGGACCCGTCATCTGTAACCTGTGTTTAGGAGCAGGTCATACATTCCGGGAGTGTCCACATGCAGAGCATAATAAAGGAGCTGATGATATCGGCATAGAGCCCATGGAGGAAGGTAAAGAGGACGTCGCCGCAAAAGCAGATACAGCCCCAGAATCCAACAGTCCTAATACTAATGTAGTGCAAAGTACCAGTGACCCTGCTTTAGAGACTGATAACTCACCCGCTGCACTACAAGTACCAGCAGAGGGAGAGATGGATTGTCCTCCCACTATAGTACAAGTACCAGCCACCGAGAATGCATCTGATGGAAAAAGAAAAATCCTTGCTGTAAGAAGTGAAAAATCCCCTGTTGTACTACAAGCACCAGCTATTGAAGAGAAACCTCATGAAAATAAGAAAGTATGCAATAAATCAGTTGCTAAATCACCTGAACAGAAGTCATGTAAGGCTACAGAACCCTCCGACCGAGCCACAAGGCCCAGACGCCCCTCTGTGGATGAAGAGGGGTTCCAGGCGGTTAAAAGAAAGAATAAAACTGCAGATCCTGCTAGAAAAGTCACCGCAGCAAAGAAAACCCCGGATCAGCCGGTGCTGGCCATAACCTCCGGACAGTATGGAGTGCTGGGAGAAGAATCAGAGGAGAAGTCAGAGAAAGAATGTGTCTCTTTAAATAACTCTGATGATGACCTTCAGGAAGAGGAACCTCAACCATCAGTGTCCACCAAAAGATGGGGCTCTGCAGGTGACAGCAGCGGACGGAGGAGGAAAAGCAAGAAAGATCAGTGACTTAAATGAGTTTGAGAGTCTGCTCTATAAATGTGAACAGTGTAAAGACTAAGAGCAGGAGGCAGGCGATCTACCAGCGGCTGTCAGAGGAGAGATCTGATGTCTTCTGCTTACAGGAGACCTACCTGAAGAGTAATGCTGATGTGTATGCAGCCAGGAGGGATTGGAGACATGGAGCATCATTCTGGTCCTTTGGATTGGAGAGAAATGATGGTGTGGGAATTCTCTTCAATAAGGACGTAGAGGTGGAGAGGGTCCTGGAGATCAGTCCAGGCCGGTGCCTGATGCTGGACTTTATATTGGACACTATATATTATAGAGTTATTAATATCTATGCTCCTCAGACTAGAAAGGAGAGGAGGGAGTTGTTCCAACTGATGAAGCCGTATTGTTTTACATCTCGGGTGTTCATAATGTGCGGGGATTTTAATAGTGTCTCCAGTAATGTAGATAGAACCAGTAGTCATAAACCACTAAGGTATGATGAGAACTTCCTCAATAATCTGGTCCAGCAGGCTCATTTAGTTGACCCCTATCGCTTACAATATGCTAAGAGATCTTACACCTATCATAAGGGAGGTAATGCCAGCAGAATAGATCGTATCTATATTAAGAAAGGCATGAAGTGCACCAAGTATAGGATCAGCCCCATAGAGTTCTCTGATCATTGTATAGTCAGTGTCACGCTGGGTCAGGATGGGACCGGGGTCTGCGGTCGGGGATACTGGAAGATGAACAGTTCCCTGCTGCAGGATCCACAGTTTATTGAGGCCTTCACTACCTTCTATACTGAGCGGAGGACTACCCAATGTATGTTTGATGATACGGCAGAATGGTGGGAGTGCATGAAAGGGGACATCAAGCAGTTTATGATTAGAGCTGCCAGGAGACGCAGTAATGTGGAGTATATGAAGTATTCTATGCTGAGACGACAGCTGAGTCGCTTGTATGGTCGGATGAATGGTGGGGAGAAGGTGGACGGAGCGAGCATCAGCCAGATAAAGCAGAAGATGAAGGAGCTGCAGTATGATCGCTTCAAGTCTCTTAAAGCTGAGGGACAGTTTGATAATTGGAGGGTTTACACCCCGGACCCTTTTATTGCCTGTAAGAATAGGGTTAGTAAGAAACTTATGACTGGGCTATTAGATGAGAACGGGGCGGAGCAGTCAGAGCAGAAGAAACTCCAACAGATCATTGGAGATTACTATGGGAATCTTTTCCAAGGGGGGCAGATTAGGGAGGATGACATTAAATGCTATCTGAAGAGTGCGACTCTGCCCAAATTAGACCCAGTGCAAGCAGAATGCATGATTGTGTCCATAACTGAGGAAGAAGTGAAAAGAAGCATCGACTCCTTAAAGCCCAAGAAGAGTCCTGGGCTGGATGGCCTGACCAGCGAGTTCTATAAAGAGTTCAGAGACCTACTAGCTCCAGACTTGGTGCAGGTTTATAACGATTGCCTCTCTGCAGGGAAGATGCTCGACTCTCACTGGAAATCTGTGTTGGTTCTTTTGGCAAAAAAGGGAAATTTAAAAGATATTAAAAATTGGCGCCCACTGTCTCTGCTAAATACAGATTATAAAATCTTGGCCAAGATCTTGTATTATAGGCTAAGTGATGTGGCAGATGAACTAATTATTGCTAATCAGACATGTGGCGTGAAAGGCCGAACAATAGAGGACTCACTACTACTGGTGAGAGAAGCCATAACCTATATGAAACTGCATGGTGAAGGGGCATATGTGGTTGGCTTAGACCAGAGTAAGGCCTTTGATAGAGTTCATCATGGATACTTGTATCAGGTGTTGTTGGAGTACGGCCTTCCGGTACGCTTTGTACAATGGCTGCAGGTTCTCTATAAGGGAGCGGTAAGCCAACCTCTGATTAATGGTCACCTAGGAGATCCCTTCAGGATTATGTCAGGGGTGAGGCAGGGTTGTCCTCTCAGCCCACTATTATATGTCTTTAGTCTGGACCCTTTCCTGAGGAAGCTACATGCTGATGGGGATTTACAGGGGTTGAGGTGTCATCTTCATGGGAAAGTGGAAGTTATAAAGTTTAGTGCTTATGCGGATGATGTGACACTTCTGGTGACGTCTGCAGATGATTGTGCAGCACTTGAGCAGGACATAGCAGAATTTTCCAGAGTCTCAAATTCAGTGGTGAATATGGAGAAGAGCGAGGCATTGTGGTTAGGGAGAGATAGCGAAGTCTTTTCGGTGCCCTTCAGGCAAGTTCAGGATAAAATTAAAATTTTGGGAGTTGAGTTTGGAAAAGTAGATGAAGGGAAGGTGAATTGGGAGGAGAGGCTGGCGGTGTGTGAGCAGAAGGAGCGGAGCTGGAAGCATTGGAGGCTGACATACCAGGAGAAGGTCGGCCTTATGAGAAGATTCCTGCTTCCACTCTTTTTGTATATCTCAGTGGTGTTTCCAGTGCCAGATAGTCTGCGGCCTAGACTAACCAATGTCTTCTTCAACTTCTTGTATGGTAGTAGGGTGAGCATAGTGAAGAGGAACATTGCCTATCTCCCTCATAGGGAAGGAGGACTCTCCATGCCTTGTCCAGAATTATTCTTAAACTTGATGTTTTTGATGCGAAATTTCTCATTCTGTAAAAATTCGGTGCAGAAACCTTGGTGCTATCTGTTCAAGAGCCAGATCCAGCAATTTGTATCTGTATGGTCGGTAGGTGATGCCATTAAGAGGATCTCAGGACGTATTAAGAACAACGTGTCTTGGTATGGAGTACATGTCATCAGTAAGATCATTAAGTGGAGGATTTTGTATGATGAGGTCAGATTGTCCAGCAGGAAGGAGATCTATGACAAATTGTTGAGATCTCATTTCAGTGTCCAGATACAGCTGAGGGGGGCGCCACATTTAGATGTGAAACAGACTGCACAAATCTTACAGGATTCTAGAGTGCCTACACACATGAGGGATGTGGCATGGCTGGCATTTCATGGGAAGATGTATGTCAGAGACAATTTGAAATGTCGCAATGTAACAAATAGATCTTGTCCTAGAGAAGAGTGTGGTCAGTGTGTAGAGACTATGGAGCATCTTCTTTTAGACTGTCCATTTAGTATACAGTTATGGGAGGCGGTGTCTCTGGCCCTACAGTTACCCCAGCTGAGAAGGCAGCCATATTGCCAAGTAGTGTATGGAGACTTCCTGCCTCAGCTTAGTGAATATAACAGAAGTACTCTATATGTGATAAATGTGGTGACTGTGTACCATCTGTGGTGTGCAAGATGCTGTCTGGTCATCAATAAGGAAGTCAACTCCTGTAATAATGTCATGAAGATCATCATTGAAAGTCTGAAAACCGTATATAAGAAAGACTTAGAAAACAATGTACATAGTATAAACTGGAGGAGGATCCGGGTACCAACGTCTGTGCGGGTGTAATGAAGAGTATTTTGTTCTGTTTTTCTGTTTTCGTTGTTGAATCTTATGTTTATATTGTAAATATATTGTAATAATTTTGTTGCAAGTTTTTAAATAAAAAGATCATTATAGTAGTTATATTCTTGTACATAGGGGGCAGTATTATAGTAGTTATATTCTTGTACATAGGGGGCAGTATAATAGTAGTTATATTTTTGTACATAGGGACAGTATTATAGTACTTATATTCTTGTACATAGGGGGCAGTATTATAGTAATTATATTCTTGTACATAGGAGGCAATATTATAGTAGTTATATTCTTGTACATAGGGGCAGTATTATAGTAGTTATATTCTTGTACATAGGAGGCAGTATTATAGTAGTTATATTCTTGTACATAGGGGCAGTATTATAGTAGTTATATTCTTGTACATAGGGGGCAGTATTATAGTAGTTATATTCTTGTATACAGGGGCAGTATTATAGTAGTTATATTCTAGTACATAGGAGGCAGTATTATAGTAGTTATATGCTTGTACATAGGAGGCAGTATTATAGTAGTTATATGCTTGTACATAGGGGGCAGTATTATAGTAGTTATATTCTTGTACATAGGCGGCAGTATAATAGTAGTTATATTTTTGTACATAGGGACAGTATTATAGTACTTATATTCTTGTACATAGGGGGCAGTATTATAGTAATTATATTCTTGTACATAGGAGGCAATATTATAGTAGTTATATTCTTGTACTTAGGGGCAGTATTATAGTAGTTATATTCTTGTACATAGGGGGCAGTATTATAGTAGTTATATTCTTGTATACAGGGGCAGTATTATAGTAGTTATATTCTAGTACATAGGAGGCAGTATTATAGTAGTTATATGCTTGTACATAGGGGGCAGTATTATAGTAGTTATATTCTTGTACATAGGGGGCAGTATAATAGTAGTTATATTTTTGTACATAGGGACAGTATTATAGTACTTATATTCTTGTACATAGGAGGCAATATTATAGTAGTTATATTCTTGTACATAGGGGCAGTATTATAGTAGTTATATTCTTGTACATAGGAGGCAGTATTATAGTAGTTATATTCTTGTACATAGGGGCAGTATTATAGTAGTTATATTCTTGTACATAGGGGGCAGTATTATAGTAGTTATATTCTTGTATACAGGGGCAGTATTATAGTAGTTATATTCTAGTACATAGGGGGCAGTATAATAGTAGTTATATTTTTGTACATAGGGACAGTATTATAGTACTTATATTCTTGTACATAGGGGGCAGTATTATAGTAATTATATTCTTGTACATAGGAGGCAATATTATAGTAGTTATATTCTTGTACATAGGGGCAGTATTATAGTAGTTATATTCTTGTACATAGGAGGCAGTATTATAGTAGTTATATTCTTGTACATAGGGGCAGTATTATAGTAGTTATATTCTTGTACATAGGGGGCAGTATTATAGTAGTTATATTCTTGTATACAGGGGCAGTATTATAGTAGTTATATGCTAGTACATAGGAGGCAGTATTATAGTAGTTATATGCTTGTACATAGGAGGCAGTATTATAGTAGTTATATGCTTGTACATAGGGGGCAGTATTATAGTAGTTATATTCTTGTACATAGGCGGCAGTATAATAGTAGTTATATTTTTGTACATAGGGACAGTATTATAGTACTTATATTCTTGTACATAGGGGGCAGTATTATAGTAATTATATTCTTGTACATAGGAGGCAATATTATAGTAGTTATATTCTTGTACTTAGGGGCAGTATTATAGTAGTTATATTCTTGTACATAGGGGGCAGTATTATAGTAGTTATATTCTTGTATACAGGGGCAGTATTATAGTAGTTATATTCTAGTACATAGGAGGCAGTATTATAGTAGTTATATGCTTGTACATAGGGGGCAGTATTATAGTAGTTATATTCTTGTACATAGGAGGCAGTATTATAGTAGTTATATGCTTGTACATAGGAGGCAGTATTATAGTAGTTATATGCTTGTACATGGGGGGCAGTATTATAGCAGTTATATTCTTGTATACAGGGGCAGTATTATAGTAGTTATATTCTTGTACATAGGGGGCAGTATTATGGTAGCTACATTCTTGTACATAGGGGGCAGTATTATCGTAGTAATATTCTTGTACAAAGGAGGCAGTATTATAGTAGTTATATTCTTGTGCATAGGAGGCAGTATTATAGTAGTTATATTCTTATACACAGGGGGCAGTATTATAGTAGTTATATTCTTATACATAGGAGGCAGTATTATAGTAGTTATATTCTTATACACAGGGGGCAGTATTATAGTAGTTACATTCTTGTACATAGGGGACAGTATTATAGTAGTTATATTCTTATAGACAGGGGGCAGTATTATAGTAGTTATATTCTTGTACACAGGGGGCAATATTATAGTAGTTACATTCTTGTACATAGGGGGCAGTATTATAGTTGTTATATTCTTGTATACAGGGGCAGTATTATAGTAGTTATATTCTAGTACATAGGAGACAGTATTATAGTAGTTATATGCTTGTACATAGGGAGCAGTATTATAGTAGTTATATTCTTGTACATAGGGGGCAGTATAATAGTAGTTATATTCTTGTACACAGGGGGCAATATTATAGTAGTTATATTCTTGTACATAGGGGGCAGTATTATAGTAGTTATATTCTTGTACATAGGGGGCAGTATTATAGTAGTTATATTCTTGTACATAGGGGCAGTATTATAGTAGTTATATTCTAGAACATTGGAGGCAGTATTATAGTAGTTATTTTCTTGTATATAGGGACAGTATTATAGTAGTTATATTCTTGTACATAGGAGGCAGTATTATAGTAGTTATATTCTTGTGCATAGGAGGCAGTATTATAGTTGTTATATTCTTGTACATGGGGGCATTTTTTCTTTTAGTTACAGTCTGGTACATTCTTGTACATATCGGTCAGTAGTAGTAGTAGTTAAATTGTACTTTTGTAGTTAAATTAATTAATTTCACAGGCATAGGCCGGGATCACACTACCATATCGCAATGCGCTGCGTAAAAATCACAGCATTTTACTGGCTTCTGGAACTGCATATCCTTGTGCATTCTCGGATATTTGTTTGCGTATGCCTGCTCAAGTACAGCATATTTCCTTTGCGCTGTTCTGCACTGGCTTCCTGGTTTCTTCTTTATTTTAAATTTCCTCTTTAAGTCTCCTAGCAACATGCATAAAAAAACACCACGCATACGCAATGCAACTGTGTATGCACTGCGTTTCACAGACCCGCATAGAGAATAATAGGACTCTTACGCTCATAAAATGTGGTAAAAGAGAACATGTTACATTCTTTTTTACATGTGTACCATGTAATAAATATACGCTAGTGTGAGCAGAACAATGAAAATCAATGTACTTTCATTGACGCCATTCCCCATGTATTATGCGCAGGTTCATTGCACCTGTAATACACAAGACAAATACGCTCGTGTGAACCCAGCCATTGCCATCTCTTGAAAATGGTAAAGTGTTTAGTTATACAGTAACTAGTAATTATTACGAATTAATAGTACCAGTGTTTCTGGTGGTGCAATGCACCACACAGCTCCTCTACATGCATGTCACACACACACAGCTCTGCTACATGCATGTCACACACACACAGCTCTACTACGTAGCTATCTATATAAGCTGCATGTGATTTGCAAACTTCAGCAGCTCACTGAGGAGAAATGTTTGCTCGTAGCTTTCGCATATTAGCTGCATGTGTTTTACAAACTTCAGCTGGTGGCTGTAGTGAAATTATGGCTTTTCGCTGTGTCATGTAAGCTGCATTAGCTTTACAGCGGTGATGAACCCTCTGTGGTAACATGTTTGCACGACAGTGATGGTTTCAACACTGGACACCAGTTGACGATTAGATGATGGCTGGACTGGTGTTGGCGGCATTAGCACTTGAGATGACATGAAATCACGTTCAGGAGATGTGAAGATAGCGGTGAAAGACTATGCTTCAATGTTGTTGGTCTGTATGCACCGCCAGCTATGTATGTGTACATTTGTGAGTTGTCATTTATTGGAGTCTCCACACAGGTGTGCAGCTGTCTCACAACCACCTACAAACTGCAAGACTGACTACTGCTGTATCCATAGCAACTGAGGCTGCAGGGATTTGTGGGGGAAGTAGTCCACCCATAGTCCCTCATTCAGCTCAGAGACCATATGACTGATCACATGACGATGACATCATCACAGGTCCTGTCAGCACACGAGCTATGTATGTGTACATTTGTGAGGTGTCATTTATTAGAGTCTCCACACAGGTGTCCAGCTGTATCACAACAAACTACAAACTGCCAGACTGAATACTGGTGTATCCATAGCAACTGAGGCTGCAGGGATTTGTGGGGGATGTAGTCCACCCATATTCTCTCATTCAGTGCAATAGGTTAAAGGACCAGTGATGACATCACTGATCAGGGAGCGGAGCTAAGAGACGGCAACTGACATTCACAGGTACTGTAAAGTTCTGCATTTAACTCACACGTCACACACGGAAAGACGGACAAGTGGTCGTTAGCACTTTGATTAAGCTTTACATACTATAAAACGGGAAGACCCCTTGAAGAGTCAGTCTAGAACCTCTTGTAAAGCTATAATGGCAGCCATAGAAGTTGTTATTCAGCTTTCTTAGAAACAGATATGATATAACTGAATAGAAAAAAGTCAACAGAAAAACATCTGTGTTAGGACTTAAATTTAAGTGTGTTTTTTTCTTATTTTTGATTGGGATCGCGTTTATTTTGTTCCAACTAAGCCTCCATATAGGTTGCTAGTTGTGTATTATATTGTATTATGGATGCAGGAACACTACAGCAAATGACTCGTCAACTCAACAGGAGTTTGACTGAGGCTAATTGGATGCAGTGGTCAGGGCAGGATGGTATCTAAGGCTCAGATGTCTATTACGTAATTCGCAGGATGTATGCTTATTACAGGATTAGGCATGCACTTTAAAACATCATTTCTTTAATGACAGGAGGGAAAGCAATTTCCTTATGTGTCTAAATGAGATTGAGCATAGCCAATCAGCTATCAAAGTGGCTCACCTAACCTTCAATTCTGCATACGGAAAATCTAAGAAAATTATCTATATGTAAACAATTATACCGTCGTATGACACTCAAGACTATTTCAAAGTAGATACCTTGTTATATTTCCAACTATATTGATTAAGTAGAGAGACGTGGGAAATACAGCCAGTGGCCATCCAATAATAGCAACAGAAGAGATGGTGGACATGGTTTGAGGTCATGCATTTGTAAAGTTGGGGACAAAATTTTATGTACATTGTTGCTACTTCCTTCACATCAATCAATCAGTATTCCTAAGGCAGCATTAAGCAGCAGCATGCAGAATGCTGCCAGAGAAACTCTGATTGCCGCCAGTACACGTATTCGTCATCATGATTGAACTGACGAGCCTAGGTGCTGGTGGCAATCAGTACTTCTCCACCACTGCTTTGTAATGGAGATATGCTGCATAAAATAGCAGTCATATAAGTAGAAAAACTCTAGGGGCTCATGTACTCAATATAGCACCATAGCCCATTTGGGAGTTGGTGTTGGGCCAATGTCACAGTTTCTCAGCTATATCATGCTCTGACTTGTCTATATGGAACAGAATGGTAATTTGAAGCTCCTGGGCCCCAATACAATATCAGTAACAGCATCAACCTCAACTATGATAAAGATCTATAACACAACTATACATACATTACACTACTGAAAGTAATTGGACACCTGGTCTAGATACAAAAGTAGTATATATATACATATGGTAATACTTAGTGGGGTTCCTTTGGTCCTAATGACATTGGATACTCTCCATGGCATACTTTCTACTAACTCCGATGTACTTTAGCTGGTATTTCCCTCCATTCATTCCGTACGAGTTCTCTCAAAGAAATTGAATGCTGTTCATATTTCCTGACCCGACATTACAATTGGGCCGAAAGACATTCAGTAGGTTCAGGTTGGGACTCTGTGCAGCCAATTCAATTGTGGAACCTCCATATCCTCAAACCAACATAAACCAGCGTTGGATTTGTGACAAGGCGCGTTGTCTTGTTGGAAGTATTGCCGACCGTTCCCAGAGTATTACCACATTGTCAGCAGCACATTATTGTCTAGAATGTCACGGTCACCTCCATGTTCATGGTTCGTGTCACTACAACCAACAGACAGAGATAATGCCACGTACAACACCCGCAGACCATAACAGAACCTCCGCCGTACTTAACTTTGGCAGAACACACTCAGACAAAAGTAATTTCCCCGTCTCCTCCACATAACTGTAGACAGGCTGATGCATTGCACTTCATGATGGACGGCTTCTGTGCAGCGACATAACCCGTATATCGAATAGAATGCAAACTATAATGTTCAAAAAACAAAAAAAGATCCAGCGCTCCAAAGAAAAAGAAGCCCACTAAACTGAATGAATAGTGGCTTCCTTAAATTTCCAACACAAAACTTTTATTTCAAAATATGTCCGACGCGTTTCGTCGCATAACAGCGACTTTTTTTTAGAATGCAAACTATGGTTGACACCTTCAAGTTTCCCAATCTTATATAGAGGGGTTTAGTACACAGGCCATGCTAATAAAACAGGATCCATTCTTCTGATGGGGGTGTGCAAATGCTTCTGGTAGGATAGTGTACTTATGCACAAGACAATGAAGTGTGCACAGTTCCTGTGTCGCGGCACATGGATTGCCCGTGGGGCATATCATCATGGTGTTGTCCCCATGTGGGACTCATGCAGCTCAGGACAGAATGTGACCTCCTGACCATGAGAGGAGCAGGAAGCAGCATGGTGCTTCCATTGATTTCAATAGGAGTGAATCCGGTACTGCCCCTGCTTCCTATTACCACTGATGATGGGCTGGACAATCAGCTGGTGTATGGGGATCCCTAGCTGTGAACCCCCGTCCATCAACAACTGATGACCCATCCAGAGGATAGGTTACCAATTTAAAAAGACCACAAACACTACAAAAAAGCTTCAGCTGAAACATTTACTATTAACCCTTTGCAATCCAATTTTGGATTCAGGGTTTCCTAGGGGGCCTTCTCTTTCTGCCATTATACAATGGTGCCATCTGCTGGGTAGAGCCTGTACTGCGGTATGGGGCATGCTGGAGAGGCCCCGACAACAGAGCGGCCAGTAATATACAGTAAGAATACCCTGGCGGACGTCTTCCGACATTGGAGCTGTACAGCCTTCAATCAGAATGTCTTCAGACGTCAGACAGTGGATTGGAAAGGGTTAAAGTCAATCCGATTAAATCAAATCCCGTTCACATGTAGAGGGAAAAAAACACAGCGGATTTTCTGCTGTAATTGTACTGTATCTCTAACCTGCATTTTTGGCGCGTTTCCACAGCAGAACTGCAGAATTTCTGCAATTGTGAGTGCATCCTAAATCACATTTTGATCTCCCATTTAAGAAACGTTATATTTTGTTTGCTTTTACAGCTGCTGCCTGGCATTGAGTGCCACCCTGCTCTTACTCCCTTTCCTTTGACCCATAATTTATAGCTGTCTTCTCGTGTCCCTAATTCCCTTTTATCGCTACGGTATGTCCTTGCATTTATTTTTGCGTCTAATTGTATTCCCATTCGGTTGTGCACGCAGATGTAATGGCCCATAGATTAACTTTTTGTACATTCATTGCTTAACGATTATTCCGCAGCTTTTTTTTTTTTTGTTCACCTGTGATTGCAAAAACCGCCTTCCATTAATTACCGAGACAAGAACAAACGGCTGATTACTAATCGAGGCAGAATGACTGCGTTTTAATCAGATAGCTCCGTGCAGGTTTCGCGCATGTAAAATGCCTGATATATATGTTGTATTTACATATGGCGATGATTGACTCCCGAGACAGAGCAGGAAATCAGTGCCAGTCACCGAGTGAATGACACTGCCAGAGCGAGCCTAATGGAAATGAGGAATATCGCTCGTGTTTGGAAGGTAATTTGTCTGGGTGTTGCTTTTAAATCAATCTTTAATTATCTTCTTTCTTTCTACGACCCAGAAATCTTCATCCGGGAGCCTCAGCTGTTCTAATTACCAACCTATACGCTGATTTATTCTTTACATATCTTATTAACCCTTTTCCATAATTATACATTCACTATGTCAAAACTTGATTGTGTATGTATGGATACTAAAACAGAATCCATTGTTTACTTTTGGCCTCAGCCCCTTAAGGGCGCTGACAATTTTAGTTTATTCTCTTTCGCTTTCTTCTCTCCACTTTTATTATAAATATGAGAAAATGTGTTTTTTTTAAAAATAAAACATTTAATATTCATTATTTTAGAATAATGAAAACATTTTTCACTTATCTTTACTTTTTTTCGTCTCCAAAGGGAATTTAATCGCTTATACAATACACCGCAATATATTGCAGTATATTTTAGTTTCATAGGTATTCTATTAAGATGCGCCACAGAGATGTCTTAGTAGGCAGACCGGAGGGGCTTCAAAAAGCCCTGGACTGCTATGGCATTACGGAAGGGGCACATTTGGGACTTCCAGATGCCGATCAAGCTATTTAAATGAATCGACAGCAGCATTTAAATGGTTAACAGCCACAATTGGAGTGAACTCTGATCGTGGTAGTTGCAGCTAAATGACAGCTGTCAAAGACAGCCGACACTTGCCATGTATGGAACAGGTATGCTATGCATGTACAGCGGATGTCAACAAGGGGTTACTGAGGATGGGGTTGAAAAAGATCTGGGACCATATTGAATGTAGGTGACATCGATGACAGGTAGAGCTTTCAACTATTTGATGGCCATCAATTTCTGTTGGGTCAAATTATTGCCAGAATGCCTGGAGAACATTTAAGAATGGAGATTATTCAAATCACGTTTGACGAATTACTGAAGTTGGTCAAGAGGAGCTGAATGTGATTGGATGGGGTAAAAAATGCTATGGCGAACACAAAATGTTTGAGATTTGGAAACCAAGCTGGGCAAACTCTCCGACTGCAAGTGATGGAGATCTGACAATGCAGAGATACCCTGAAGAGAGTACATGCCCAGCGTGGCAGCGACCACCACAACCCTTCTGTCATCTGAAGGAATCTGCCGTGCATCCTAGCAAAACGGATTACATCAGGTAGTTTCATACAGGTCAAGACGACAAGTTGGAGCAGATGACGATCCACAAGAAATTTGTTCAGAAGTCAAAATTTTGGCTGACAAATTGACAACCTGATTTACGTCTGTGATACCGCCGATCCACGTCTGTGCTTCCTCCCTGCCCTGCGTTTTTTGGAAACTTAAGGTTGGGTTCACACGGGGTGGATTCCCGACGGAAATTCTGCGGTTTGGCTGCAGCGAAAAACCGTGAGATTTCCGCTGGGAGAACCGCTGCTTCAAAACCCGTGGCGGTTTTAAAGCGGCCCGGCCGGCCGCTCGCTCGCTCTTCCGCTGCGGCCGGCACTCCCATAGAGGAGAGCACGGCCGCAGCAGAAAAAAAGAATGAACATGCTGCGTCGGCAAATCCGCCACAGCGCCTTAGCCGCAGCTGATTTGCGGTCCCGTGTAGACGAGATTTCTGAGAAATTTCGTCCACATGGCTGGCTAATCCCGGGATTAGCGGCCGCATGCGGATTTGCCGCGGTGAAATTCCGCACGGAATTTCCGCGGCAAATCTGCCCCGTGTGAACCCAGCCTAAGGGCTCCTACCCACTTGTGTTTTTTTAACGCAAGTGTCAATGGGAGTTTCTAATGTTAAAAACTAGAGATGAGCGAGCATACTCGTCCGAGCTTGATGCTCGTTCGAGTATTAGGGTGCTCGAGAAGCTCGTTACTCGAGACGAGCACCACGCGGTACTCGTCTCGATTAAACGAGCACTGACCATTGAATTCAATGGAGCCGGCAATACAGCCGGCTCCATTGAAAGCAATGGGCTGCCGGCGAGCGCGGGATGAATTGTCGGGAAGGGCTTAAATATATAAGCCCTTCCCTGCAATTCATCCAGAAATGTGTAAAAATAAAAAAAATATATACTCACCTTGTCCCGGCAGAACGATGTTAGCCCATTGAATTCAATGGAGCCGGCAATACAGCCGACTCCATTGAAAACAATAGGCTGCCGGCGAGCGCGGGATGAATTGTCGGGAAGGGCTTAAATATATAAGCCCTTCCCTGCAATTCATCCAGAAATGTGTAAAAATAAAAAAAATATATATATACTCACCTGGTCCCGGCAGACGGAGTTCAGCGCGGCCGGCGGCAGTCCTCCTGAACTGCTCTGAACAGCTGGGAGTAGTATTCAGCAGCCGGGGATTTAAAATCCCCGCCTGCTGAATGAGCTGCCTCTAATTGGTCACAGCCTGACCAATCAGAGGCAGATCTCACTCACACACCCATTCATGAATTCATGAATGGGTGAGTGACTGCTGCCTCTCATTGGCTCAGCACAGGGACCAAGCTGTATTGCCGGCTCCATTGAATTCAATGGGCTAACATCGTTCTTCTCTAACAGCTGTGGCAGAGGAGAACGATTTTTATGCTGACAGTGCGGGGGGGGGGGAGGGTCTCACTCTTGCCTCTATTGTGGCTTAATAGTGGGACCTGGGAGCTTGAGATGCAGCCCAACATGTAGGCCCTCGCCTGCCCTATCCGTTTCTGTGTCGTTCCCATCACTTTCTTGAATTTCCCAGGTTTTCACAAATGAAACCTTAGCGAGCATCGGCGATATACAAAAATGCTCGGGTCGCCCATTGACATCAATGGGGTTCGTTACTCGAAACGAACTATCGAGCATCACTGAAAGTTCGACTCGAGTAACGAGCACCCGAGCATTTTGGTGCTCGCTCATCTCTATTAAAAACGCATTACAAGTTGGTGCTTTGCGATTTTTGTGCAATGTGTTTTTAAGATTAGAAAGTCCCACTGACAATCACGTTAAAAAAAAAACGCAGCGATATCGCAGCATTAAAAAAACGTAAGTGGGTGTGAGCCCTCAGGTAATTTTAGGCGGGAAGATTATTATTCAAAAATTAAATTCAAAGGAGTGAAAGTGAATGATGAATGTGAGCCAACGGCCGAACAATGAATGAGAATCGTTCACTTTTCGTTCACCATTCATTTTATGTAGGCGTAAAAACCATCGTTGGCTCGTTCGCTTATCGTTCTGTTTAAACAGCGTTCATTCAGTCCCTCTCATTCACTTATACAGCAAATGTGAGAGACTCAACAATTCTTGATGTATCTGCCGTATAAATAGGCTGCACAAGAGCGAGCGCTCGTGATGACATCACTCGCTCGTTCAAACAGGAATCGGCTGGTCTAAAAGGACCCTTAGGTCTAACAACCCCAGCGTTATCGGCAGACCCACCAAAAGGAGACATCTCAGACGCAGTTCCAGAAGAATCAATGTCAGTAGAGCTAAAATTAGCCCCGGATTTATGATTTTTATTTTGTACCCTTCTGCTCTTTTGAGGATATGGCGAAGGGTAAAAACACAGTTTTGCCTATTGAACCAGGTATATACAGTATTTGTATACAATAGTCTTGCAAGCCCCAAATATATTTTACCTGTATAGTTTCAGAAATTTGAATCTCCAGTTTAGAAATACTTTCCCTTAATTGAAAGTCCAAATCCTTGAACTGTTATAATCCGGAGTACTTCAGAACAGACTCTTGTGTGCGCTTGATATCCAGCCGGATCTGTTCTAAGGTGTCTTGTTCAGATTTGACTATTAAACACATTAAAGGGGTTGTCCCGCGAAACAAAGTTGGGTTATACACTTCTGTATGGCCATATTAATGCACTTTGTAATGTACATTGTGCATTAATTATGAGCCATACAGAAGTTATTCACTTACCTGTTCCGTTGCTAGCGTCCTCGTCTCCATGGTGCCGTCTAATTTTCAGCGTCTAATCGCCCGATTAGACGCGCTTGCGCAGTCCGGTCTTCTCTGTGTTGAATGGGGCTGCTCGTGCTGGAGAGCTGCTCCTCGTAGCTCCGCCCCATCACGTGTGCCGATTCCAGCCAATCAGGAAGCTGGAATCGGCAATGGACCGCACAGAAGACCTGCGGTCCACCGAGGGTGAAGATCCCGGTGGCCATCTTCGCAAGGTAAGTAAGAAGTCACCGGAGCGCGGGGATTCGGGTAAGTACTATCCGTTTTTTTTTTTTAAACCCCTGCATCGGGTTTGTCTCGCGCCGAACGGGGGGGCTATTGAAAAAAAAAAAAAAACGTTTCGGTGCGGGACAACCCCTTTAAGGCAAGAGAAGAGTCTGTGAGGATATTGTTCCACTGTCCAACACATCATCAGAATAAACCACTGTTGGGAATTTGTGAATCTTTAAGCCACGGGGAACCATATTTTTAGTGAGATAGTTACTAAAAGTAGACAAATCCCACTATGTGTGAGTTTCCTTGTTAAGCTAATTAGTTAACTGTGTCATGAGGATGTTTAATCCATAATGTCCTGAGTGTCAGCTGTGGGTTCAGGAAATATGTAAGCCATGCATTCAAGAGGAGCTTGACAACAATCCTCCAACAATTGGAGGCTGACCTAAGCAGAGAAAAGGGAGATAGAACACCAGGTAATTAACCCTTAATAGTGCAAAATCAGGCCAGATCTCTTGTTTAAACCAAAGGGGTGCTGGTTTTTAACCAAAAATCTAGTATGTCCATTTAGTAATTTTTGATGGTGGTCATCTGCCCTAATGGGACGACTGACCTGTACAATGTCTGCAGCGCACGTAGATGAAAAATTGCCAGTATGTATGTTGATTTTATGGATGCTGGATCCTTTTCTTACAAAAAATATTAGTTGATATTTTGGCCAAAAGATGCAAGCTCACAAGCCCACGTCAAGGGTCCTCGTCATCCTGTGAGTCCCTACATTAACACTACTTTCTCCACTGCAGTAGAATCAAATTACAGAAAAATAAGGGACAGTTGCTGCAGCCATCACATGATTTCTTGTGACATCATCTGTTACAGGAATCACTGGGACTGCAGTGGGCGAAATGCTGTATCCTAGTGGCTGCGGAGGGGTAAGTATCTCTCTGTTTATTATTTTCACACAAGGGGCTCTATTTAAAATGGGTTGTCTAGTAACCAGAGTACCCCAATAATAAAGAGGACCTAAAGGGCCTACAGATAGAAGATATTACATTTCTTAATCCCTTTCATCTAGAAAATGTTGAAGACAATATTGTAAGAATATATATCTTCTCAGCTGCATAAAAAGCAGCAGTTCTATTTTCTACAAGTTTATATAATTGAAAGTAAATATTACCATCCAATGCGCTAAGTCATCTAATTAAAAGCCTCATCATGACTTATCATGATTAATCCACGGCTCTTTTAATGAACCCTCCGCATAGAACGCTTTTACGGCAGTTGAAGAAGGTGTTTGTGCACATTCACCTCTACTGGATTATGTTTTTTCTATGTTTTTTTTTTCCATTTGACAGACAATTTACATTTAAAAGACTCCGGCTATAAGACTTGACATTGCAATTCACCCTTTTGGGCGTATTAAATGGAAGTTTTAAGATTCTGATCTTTCTGGTTTGCTACATCCTTATTCTCCCAGATAAAGCGAGAAAATTGAGACTGGTATTATCTAGTGGCAGACTAATCTGACAGCTAAAGTTCATTACATCTATAGTTGAAAATGTAAAATCCTTGGGTAAAACAGAAATACAGACGGCGAACAGTCCGGTTCACATCATAGCGATATGGTCAGCTCTCCGTTATAAGGACATACTGGATATTAGGCAGAGTAGACGTGGATTGACATGGATGACATTGTCCTATTTTCTGTGAGCTGAATCAAATATCTCTGTTTTCTTTATTGTGGCTCCTTCTACTTAAAGGAGTTTTCTGAGACTAAACTATTGATGACCTATCCTTAGGAGAAGTCATCAATAGTTGATCAGCGAGGGTCAGCCACTTGGGATCCATGCCAATTGTTTTGGTGAGCACTGTGGCCTCTTCTCAGTCATGTGATGTCACATTCATGCAAGTGAATGGAATTGAGCTGCAGTACCTGTCATAGCTGTTATACAATGCATGGCTCTATGCCTGGTATGGACTGAAGCGGTAGTGGTGGACCCCTGCTGATCAATTGATGAACTGCTGATTAATATTGTAGTCCCAGAAAACCCCTTTAAAGTGATCCTTTTTCCCTGTGGAAAAATTTTGCCCTAGGCTCAAGGAAGGAGGAGGGGGTGGGGTAATATTGCCTGACTCTTTCCCTTTGCTTGCAGATCTTTCCCCTGGATCCATTGGTTCCCAGATCCTTTTCAAGATGGTGGCACCACTCCTGTTTCTACCCAGTACATACTGTGCTTGGTAGTCTGAGGCACTCAACACTGCTTTCTGATTGGTCAATGCTACTCACATGAGCAGTTGCAGCCAATTGAAGTAATGTGTATTGTTTTTAGACTACTGTGGCACCTCCAGTACTCATCGAGCAATCGGTAGTCTGAAAAGTTTGGCAGCCATCTTGGAAGAGCAAAGAGGGACTTGATCTGGAACAGAATGATGGAAAGGGAGCAGCAGGTAATATTATACCCTGTCTGGTCCCTGGACAGAATTTGCCCCTAGGTCAGAGGGTTGCTTTAAAACCAAATTAGTAGTCTTAGGGTCCTTTTACAAGGAACGATTGTCATTCAGTTTATCGTTGGATCGTGCGAATTTGAAAAATAATCGTTAAGTGTAAACACTGCCAGCGGCTGAATGGCAAGCGATAATTTGCTCCCTTAGCGTTCGTTGTTCAGTTTAGACAGGTATAAAAATCAAATGTTGATCGGCCCGTGCAAACTGGCATTTATGTACTATTGCCTGTTTACTGTGACTGGAGGCGGTTGGATGGAAGCGATCTCCAGCCAATTTCGCCTTTGTTCGCTGAGCGATAATCACTCCTGTGTGAAGGCCCAGGAGTCGTAATCACTGGGACAACTATTAGGTGCTTAAGCTCCTAAAAGTCGTCAAATGTAAAAGGACTAGAGATGAGCGAGTATACTCGCTAAGGCACATTACTCGAGCGAGTAGTGCCTTAGCCGAGTATCTCCCCGCCCGTCTCTAAAGATTCGGGGGCCGACGGGAGGCGGGGAGCGGCGGGGGAGAGCGGGGAGGAACGGAGGGGAGATCTCTCTCTCCCTCTCTCCCCCCCTCCCCCCGCTCCCCACCCCCCACTGTGGAAATGCTATAAATGTCTGCGTTAAAGGGAAACTGTCATCAATCATAAACTACTGTACGTATTTTCTAGGTGATTTGGAGTCCGAGGAGCTGTGTCTCATGCTCACCTGGTCCCAGAGATGTAACTTGAAGCTCCTGGGCCCCAATGCAAAATCTGTAACAGGGCCCTCAACTATAATGCTTTATTCATAGTACTGGGCTCCCTATATGGAGAAGAGAGGCCTTATGGGCCCCCTAAGGTTCCTGGGCCCTGGTGCAACCACATCCCTTGCATCACCTATAGTTACGCCAGTGCCTGGTCACCTGTCCTGCCCTCGGTGAAGTCTTTTCTTTCAGAAGGCTGTGTACCCACGCTCCCCTAGTGTGGGGAGTGCGAGCGGTCAGCCTTCTGAGAAGAATCAAGCTTGCTGTGTGTATGCTGACTTTGCCGGTGACACAAAAGAAATGGGAGACCAGGTGAGTGTGAAATAGGCTTCCAATAATCCATGCCACCTAAACTTTAAGCACCATAGCTTATTTTTTCATACGTATGGTTGATGACAGGTTCCCTTTTACCAAGGTTTCCATTTAACTCCTCCAACTCCTCAGTGTGGAGTCTTCCAGATATCACTTTGTGTCTACATCCTAAATGCTATATCGGTGATAACAAATTCTTAGAAATTGAAAGCGCTGAAGTCACCTCTACCCTGTATGTGTTACATTAATAGCATCAACTCTTAGGCTCACTTACCCTGTTGGATCCCGTGATTACATAGGAGGACAGTCGCCTGTAATTGCTTTTTTGAGTGATCACTTGGGCGTCTACCGGACCATGTAAAATTACGGCAAGTCTTGGTAGGTGACTATTGATGAGCAATACTCATGATCCCCCATCTCTCTGTCGAGAACACGGCCAGTGCCCTATGAACCTCAGATCAGTCCTCCACTGATCATTCTTTTATGGCTTGCTTAAGCTTAGAAAACCCTTTTAAATATTAAATCCAAAGTCCTAGTTGGATGAGCCGTTCATCTGGTAACTCTCATGTCCTAATTCATAACATATTCTAAAAAATCCATTTGGTCAGGCCGTATTTACACAGCCGATATCCTTGCAGGAGTTTTGTGTGTTGCGAGATACACAAAACTCTCGTGAAAATAGACCCCGTTATATGTAATGGACAGATTTACATGATTTTTCTCTCGCAGCAATGCTGTGAGATGGGAAAATCGCAATGTGTCCTATTTTCATCCGAGTCTCACATGAGAACAGAACATGCAGGTGCGCCGTCTCCTGCACATCGCACAGAACACGGTTTTATTCCAGTAGTCATATTCATGGTAATTGGCTATTGCTATTGGTTTTCATCATGTTTTTTTAAGTATCATCTGCCTTGGGTCATGTGTCTCCTGATTGATTGTGAACAGCCATGAGCTGCCTTGTCTCCATTGATTTTACCAGTTAGATCTCTAGGGGTTTTAAGAATACTTGAATTGATTAAAGAGTGATGAATATTCTACTAAAGCAGATTAAATTATGGACCAGTAGAGTGCACAAATAAAAATGTGACAATAACTTCACCTTCTTGATGTAACATGAGTACATACAGATGTAGCAATTATTACCATTACTGGTGCATCGTGGGAACTCAATTTACAGCATTATGGCACATTGCAGTTCAGTTATCATAACTCGTTGAATGTCAAGTTAACATTTGCTATATCTGTAAATTAAATTGCTACTTTTTTTAGACTCACCAATCTAGTTTGACCTTGGACTCCTTTGGCCTTCAGAGCCGCATCAATTTGTCATGGCGTATATTCTACTAGGTGATGATATCGTTCTACAGGAATATTGGTCCCTGTGGACAGGAAACATCTCACAAATTAGATGGAGGTGCTGACATGTTCTGACCAGTTGACAGGAAGGGTTCTTCGATTCATGCTGCTTTCCCCAATTTCTGGCCCGCCCATCAGCACGGTGCAAGAGAAATCTGGATTCATCTGACCAGGAGATGTTTATCTGCTGCTCAGTGTGATTTTTGCCCCCTGGAGTCTCGCCTTTCTGTTTCTCTTAGACACAATGGTGCTGGAACTGGTTGTCTGCTGTTATAGCCCATCCTAGCTAAGCAATGATGAGTTGTGCATTTCGGCATGTTCGTTAGAGCACCAGAATTGTAGTCAGCTGCTCTTGACTGTGCAGCATCTGTTGGTCAGAATGTTTCTTGACATCCTCCTCTGACCCTTCCGCCTAGGAGTTGTTTTTATATACAGGCTCCCTTTTTCCTGGATGTTTACGCCATTCTCGTCATACTCACCACATCGCTGCATGAGAAAACTCTACAAAATTGGCGGTGAAGTCCTGGCCCCGGCTAGTCTGCCAGATCTCATTGGAAGTCGCTCAGATTGCTGGATTTTCCCATCTAATGTGGATTCACACTGGAACTAACTCAAGAAAAATGTGTCAATTAATTTCATGCTGCCCTCCACGGTCAAGGGTCTAATTTCTATACAGCAAAGCTGCATTCATGAAAGGAACAGTCTCTCTAAGAAAGGGGCCATTCAGTGTAGGTATATGTATGATATAATAATAACAAGTACTAAAGAAAGTTTAAGAGTTTTCTATAAAAATGAATTTACAATAATATATAAAAACTACAGATTTTCCTTCTCTTGATGGCCAGTCATCAATGCATGCTTTATTACATTATGTCCCCCCATAGTTAATCAAATGTTCTAACATTGACAACACTTATCCATTGCCAATCTCCAAAGTTCTCCATATCAACCAGCCAACAATTAGCCAATATCCATTTTAGACCAACATTGGTGGTCTACCAGGTAACTTCCTGATAGTCTAGCATGAGATATGTTACAGTTTTAGACACATTTCAGGAATATTGGGTTCTCCATTGATAGAAATTTGTAACTTCTTTCTCACATCTGTTCAGACCTTTCAATAGGACAATGGGAGAACTCTAGGCAGCTTGATAACCGGAAAGACTGAGCAATGTGCTCACCCAGTCTGACGTAGTACCTAGACGTAGGATCTGACACAATAACTGGCATAAATAACCAAATACAGTTCTTAATGGTAGTCCCTGCCAACAAGCAGAGCACCCGCCCCAAAAAAGGGCAACCCACTGCTTCAATGAAGCAAGGTCTAAGGTCACAGAGTAACAAGAGACAACCAGACAAACAAAAGGTGAAGTACTGAAATACATATACACTATACAGCTAACAATCAGACAAGACAGAGCCACTGAGTACTGAGCACACAACACTTGACCAGTATACAAAAAGTATAACCAGCCCCCATTGCTCCCAGGAATTGGTTTAAATGTCCAAAATCTGACACAGATGGAAAGACTGCGTTGTACTTTGCCTCAGCTAGTCTATAAGTACTAGAGCCGAAGGAAGATGTCACTCTCTTAGCATCCAGTACCAAAATGAAACTGAGCATTCGCCAGCAGGTTCACCACATGGTCCATGGCTGACATTACCCTGGACCCAGAAGACGCTGGTGTCTGCTGCATCGTGACATTATAGACTTGATATATTGCTCTGGATAGGATGGTTAGAACATACAATATATCACTAATTGTACAGATGCTTTAAACTTCACAGCCTTGAAAATAACCATCCTAAGAAAACTGGTGTAGGCTTGTATGGTGGAATCCCCAAGGCACTTGCCCCTTTTGCCCTCTCTCTAATTTGTCCCTCAGTGTTAGCTTCGCTGTGAGCCAATAAAATTAATGAAGTGGTTCATCACAGTGTAGTCAGGAGGTAGAATCATGGTGGACAGCAACATGACTTATCACCAAACGTCCAACTGTGTTCATCATTTTTGGCTCTCTTCTTCTCCCCAAGTGAATTCACTTACTTTTCAAAGCATTGTATGGCCATAAAGCCCTATGCTAGAGAGAATAGTAAGATATGGAGAAGAGTCATGTAGCTAAATGTTTAGAGATATGAAGATTATTAGAGCTGTACACAGTTTGAATCTTCCTAGCTCGACATTTCTTTGATATACAGGATAATTAAGTTCTAACATATCTTCCATAAGAGCCTGTGAAGATGAAACATTTCTACGGGCTTGAATGATTACTGAGCATTAGCTTCACATGCTGAATAACAAGCTATTTTTGTGTTGCTGTGCCGGCTAAAATCTGCATCACACTATGCAGGAAATGTCCATGGAAGAGACTAATGTAGAACCTTCAAAGAGCCGTACCGAGTTATTGCCACAAACTTCATTATTTCATAATGATTCTTTAGAGATAAGTCTTATAAATTCATCCAGCCCGTATAGATAAGCAAAAAGATATAATGCTGCAATGATTGAAATAATTAAGCTCCCAGGGGACTTATTCGTTAAAGAAGACAGGTCTATCACCAAGAGTTGTAACTTTGCTTTTAGATTAATGTCTCCACTGCATATGTACAGAAGATCTAGAACTTTAAAATCACTTTTACATGGAATAGGATAGATAGAAGCCATAAATATTACAGCAAAAGCTTCCCTGCTGAAGCCAGGTTTTCTTTTTCTTCTCTATCTAGGCCCAGACCCCCATGATAACGTCTTTCAGCCATGACTCTAATATTTGCTATGGGGCATTATGATTGCAGACTTTAAAAAATGAAAGTGAACGTAAAAGTCTGACAAATGGGGATCCCACCTCTGTGACCTACACCTATGTCTAGTTATGTCCTGACTGCCTTCTGGCCTGGCTAAACATGGCTGAGTGGTATCATTACAATGTGTTTGAGACTCCCATAGAAGGAAGTGGGGTTACAGAAACAGTGTAGTACAGTGAGTTATACTGTATCCATAACTTGGAAGCTGCAGAAACATTACAGCTCATGCTGCTACACTATTTTCATAACTGACATTGACTTCTATGGGAGTTATAGAAACAGTGTGGTGATGCCTGCTCAGCTTTGTTTTACATAAGTCTCTAAGACCCCCAGTCAGGCCGGGAGCAAGGGAGACCGAACTAGAAATAGGGACATTCTGAAAGGTGGGACCCGCATCTATTACTTTCAAGGCATAGCCATAGGATATGTCATGCAAGTCTGAGATGGAATACTCCTTTAAGATGAATGGCCAATGCTTGAAGTGCATCAGAACATGAGTTACTGCCTGTCACAGCTGTGGTTCTTACAAGGAAGTTTCAAGCAAGGGACAACTCTCTATTACATCCATAGGCCCTAAAAGGGTCTATTCTCAAGGTTTTACACAGGGACAGGCCCCTTTAAGACTAGCAATGAAAATCCAAAGAGGTCTTCATATCCCTTGTGCATATCTGTTCACATAAGAGTCATTGCTAGGTGACAATGTGGTAAATGCTTTTATACTGTACTTTGTATTCCAGTATTTTCTCTATAGTCAATTAATATAATGATACTTAAAAATCTTTGAAATGTTAGTGTTGCATTAGCTTTCTGGAACTGAAATCTCATTTCTCAGTCCCGCATTCCCTACTTTGCATCTCATTGCCCTTTAGGGCAACCAGCAGCAAAACTGATTAGCTTTTGTTTCCACCGGTTATCTTAATCTGAGTACATTAAAAAGAAAAGTGCTTCATTTCCCTTTGTTAGGATGATAAATTCACTGATTCTAGTTTGAAACCCTATTTGCAAATTTTTGAAATTTAGTATTCAGGCAGTTTATTGATTTACTGTATCCTATTAATGTGAATAAACAATAGTCTGCCAGCTGGAAAGCTTCAGTTTCTGGAGCTTTTAGAGTATTCTAAAAATTAGCTGATTAATCCTTGAATTTAGTCATTTAAGTATGTTTTATTATTTTATTATCTCAATTGTCATTATTTTATATTATTTGTTGTAGTACAGTGTATACTGTGTAATTCATCCTCTAGAGGGCTAACTCGAAGATTAAGGACCTCTGTATAAACGATGTAGCAGGACTCTTACCTATCATTAGTGATGAGCAAGCTTTAAAAAAAGTTTGGTTCGGTCGGTTGGCTGAACTTTTGCAAAAAGTTTAGTTTGGTCCAAATTAGTTCGAAGCAAACCAGATGTTTACCAAAACCCCTAAAACTGTTGTATAACACCAGTGTTCCGAACTAGTAGAACCCTGTTTTAAGAAGAACTTTGTTAAAAGCTTGGTTCAAGTTTATGCCAAACCGAACTTTTAGCAAAGTTCGACCCAATGTAGGGTTCTTCTGGTTTTGTCTACTCAACTCATATGTATCATTTATCATACTAGTGACTCATTTTATGGCAGACAGTCCATTGGGCAGCCTCTGGTTCCATGACTACAACATTTGCACCCTCTATAATTATCTCCTATGACCAATTTTAGCATCTGCATATCTCCATAATCACTACAACTTTATTTAACAATTCAAATCAGAAGCTATGTTAACCACCATCTGTCATCTTCCCTGCAGCTACTAATGGCACTTTATATGGGGCAACTGTTGGGCACTTAAGCCAACCGTCCCAACGATTATAGCTTCTGTGTATCTCTATTGGCTGCTTGCCTTCATTCAGAGTAAACAGGCAGTCATTTATAGATGAATGACTGCCTGTTTACATGGGCTGATAGTTGCTTGGTTTTTAGGTGAGCTAAAGACCAAACAACTCAGATTAAGCGATTTTTATTCACTTACCCTATCATGTCCCATGTTTGCAGTCACCTATAATACGTCTTTTGAGCAATTAGTTGGGTGAATATCTGCCTGTATAAAAGTACTCTAAACCAGTATGGAAATTCACTTTACAAACCACCGCACGCCATATGTATATCACACTGGAGTGGTCCAATGGACACTTCACTGCTTGATAGTGGTGATGGGTTTCTGCAGTAAGCGATCATCAACCCCTTCTTATTGACTCTTGATTGATGCATTGCGGCTCAGCGTGACTCTATGCAGCTACACTATTTGCATAGCCCAGCTGCCAGTTAAAGGGAATGGCAGCAGCCATGCTACGCAATTAGTGTAGTGTGGCGTTAAGATGCCTGGTAGTCTGTGTTGCATATGTAGTGCACCATCATTCAAAGATGATTCCTGGTCTCCTAAGAAAAAAGGAGGGTGTATATATAGCATGCCCCCCACGCTGGTTTAGTATCTGTACGGATCCCAACAGATGTAATTCAACTTTTTAAGGAGTTGAAGTTGGAAGTTATTTACCAAAATCTTGACTTATGCATTAATCTCTATACTTAAATTTTACTGCCTCCATTGTATCAATGTTCACGTTTCTTGACTAGGCGGCAGGTTGACACAGTACCCCGGGACACACTTGTTATGTTTGACTCAGACCCAGTTGGCAATATATTCTCGCCGATGCCACATATTAGATTGCCAGGAAACTGTCTTTATTCAGTGGAACAGTAACAATATGAGGTTTCAGTTCCTTGGCCTCTTTGTTTGTTTCAAGAGCCAAGTAGATGTCTAGAAGGGACACCTAAGGTACTGGAGGCCCATGGTTGTGTTTCACAGAACTGCTGGGTTTGCCATATAAATGGCTACCCTACAGCACAAGATGTCCAAAATCCACAGCTTCTCCAACATGACATGGCAGAATATGCCCCCAAAAAACCCATCGCTGCTCAACGAGAGATCCAGCAACCAAGTGCGCCACTCCAACATGGCGCTTTCTCATTTCTGTCTCTACTATCACAAGGATCCCTGTTGTTTTTGAAAGCAAAGTTCACATAAAACTCACACTTCACTAATAAATGAATTAGAACAGTTAGAACTTAGCATAGACAGATGTACACCTAGCTATAACAGTATTCATGAAACATAATTTCAGTCTTTTTCCTGTGTAATGTCCCTTCCTGCTCCCAATGTTGTCTTCCTGTTTGTACCTGTCAGTCAAGTAACATCATTTCCCATCTAGGAGACTACAGAGTCTAGTTGCCTAACAGACCTAACTGTCAGTCAAATACAATCATTTAAGTAGGGTTTGAGGGAGAGCAGGGCAGGGAGGCTCCACTCATGAAGAGAACAGGGCAGGGAGGCTCCACTCATGAAGAGAACAGGGCAGGGAGGCTCCACCCATGAAGAGAACAGGGCAGGGATGCTCCACCCATGAAGAAAACGGGGCAGGGAGGCTCCACCTACGAAGGGAATAGATCAGGGAGGCTTCATCTATGAAAAGTACAAGGCAAGAAGGTATAACTCACAAAGTCAGAAGTAGTTGTTGAAAATGGCCTAAATTTGGAGGAGGCATACTTTACCTGCAGAATAGAATCTAGATAAGTAGAAATAAAAGCTATAGTGTACATAGAGCTGAAGGTTTGTTAGATTGGTCAGGGGGAGTTTTTTTGTGTGGAAGAGTTAGGCTTTGCAGTTATATACCCTTCAGCATATTATTTAAGCTTGGAAGGAAACAAAGAGAACTAAAAGCCTTATACTAGGAGACAGTAAATTTACAGATACTTTGCTACAAGGTATACTGGCGTTTTGGTCATCAACACTTGTGACTAAACAGAACCTTAGAACGTGACAAGGAAATGGAGCAGCACAGAATGTGCATGCTGTCACTCAGTTCATCTCTATGGGATTGCTGAAGAAGAACCAAATACAGCACTTGGCCATCTCCAGCAATCCCATAGGGATTAATGGAGTGGTATAGTGCATGGTTCACTTTTACGGGAGGTGGGGGAGCGCAAGACTCCCTTTTTCCTGATCAGCACGAGTCCTGTGGATAGAGTATAAGTTTAAATTATGGGGTAGTGATGAGCGAACTTGTGAAAAGATCAGTTCGGCCGATATACTAAATTTTGGCAGAAAGTTCAGTTTAGTCCAAATTAGTTCAAATAGGATGGAACGTCACCAAAACAACTAAAATTGATGTGTAACATTAATATGGTGGTGGACCCGTGGCTCAGTGGTCAGTACTGTTGCCCTGCAATGCTGAGCTTGTACGTTCAATTCTGACCTGAGCCAACATCTTCCTGTGTTTCATAATAATCACCTTTATTTATATAGTGCACACATAGTTGTATGTTTTGGGGTTGTGAGAGGAAACCCACACAACCACAGAGAAAATATACAAACTCCATGCAGATATTGCCATTGGTCAGACCTAAACCTAGGACCCCAGTGCTGCAAGGCCACAGGACAACTACCACCTTCTTTTATTGGGTTTTGCCAGGACATATCCCCCAGGGTTTGGGTTTGCTCTAAGCCAAAAGTTTAGCAAAGTTCAACCTGAAACAGAATTCGACTGCTTCGGTTCACTCAACACTATTCAGAGTTTAACTCGTTTAATATTCAAGTTTAATCCAAATAGATCTATGTTTCTCAACATTCTGGAACCAAATTTTGAGTATGTCAAGTCCATCATTATAATTTTGCCAGCAGATATTCACAAATTCTGGATTCCTCTTGTATAAGAAGTTGATTGCCACCCGTGTAGCTCTAAACCCATGAGAACTGAGATTATTTTGCTCCTGAGTCGTCAGTGTTAATTTTTCTTATTACCAAATATTGAACTCCCTCACACTGAGTGGTTCCATGCTGGTAGGGTTTACAATACCATTACTTACACTTCCAACACATAAAGAGGAGATGGCACTTGTAGGTCATGAATTCCTCACTACACACTTTCTTCTGCTTCACAAATTTTTACTACTAAGGTTCTACTTAATTCAGATAATGCAAAGGGAGTCAAGCTTGAAGGCTCCAGCGAGCCGAGATGATGGCTGCCCTGACGTTCACATCAACGAAAGATGACTTCTACCATTTGAATACTTTTTCTCTTTGCAGAAACAGTACATCAACCCCAAGGGGGGGAAAAACAAGATTATATCAACAGTCATTTAAATTGAACAATGTGCAGAAACAAAGATAGCGGAAGGGAGGTAATAGGCTGGGAATATATTAAAAGAGATTGAAATTGAAATAGATGAGAAAAAATATAGAATGCAAAGATAGAAAAAACAAAACAAATTTTTTTTAGAAATTAGAAGATAAGAGTTGGGATAAGCCCAAAGAAAATGAAAAAAAGGAAAATAAGAAATATGATTTAGATGGAAGAACAATTTTAAAAAGTTTAAAAGGAAGAGCAACTTTACTGAAACTATATAGCATATATAATTATTTTATTTATATACATATATATATATATATATATATATATATGAAATAAATCTTGTTATTTGTATTGCGCCAACTTATTCTGCAGCACTTTCAGGTAATTTTTATTTTTCACCCCCCCCCCCCCCCCACCACCACCACCACCACCAAGCTGGGTACTTATTTTACCAACGTCAGAGGGATTGGAAGGCTGAGTTAACCTTGAGATGGCTAACTGAACCATGCGGGGATTGGATATAATAATTACATAGCATGAACATGCAATAAGTGCATTATAAATCGATATACTTTTATGCAGTATCTATTAACTCATTTGCTTATTAATTTTATATTAAATTTTCCTTTATTTTATGTTAGTCTCTTTTGACTCATGTATCATGGCCTATATATCCACTGAATGCCCACTTTATTAGAAACCCCCCACATTGGACATCCTTTGGGCTTCATCATGGTGTCCATTCACACGTATCAATGGACCCAGCGTGTGCCAAGAAAACATCCGCCACACCATAACTGCACTTCCACAAGCCTGACAGGAAGGGCTCATCGACTTATGCTACTGACCCTTCCATCAGCATCAGTGCAACAGAAATCAGTTATTCAAGTAATCCAATTGTTGAATTTTTTTTCCCATCCGAGTCTCGCCTTTCTGTTTCTCTTAGACACAATGTTACTGGAACTGGTCGTCTGCTATTGTTGTAGCCCATCTGTGCTAAGGAACGACAAGTTGTGTGCTCAGGCGTATTACTAGGAGCACCAATGTTGTATTTGGCTGCAGCGCCTGTTCATCAGAACGATTCTTAACATCCTTCTCTGACCTCTTTGAGTGATTAGTTGTTTCCATCCACAGGATTCTATTTCACTGGATGTTTTTACCTGATCATGCCATTCTTGGTATACTCTCTACACTGTTACACAAAGTTAGCAGTGAAATCCTGGCCTTAGCTACTCTAGTACCGATGACCTGGCATCACTGGAAGTCACTCACATCGCTAGATTTTCCCTGGATTCTAATGTGGATTCACACTGCCTTTGATCCATTGCATTATTCTTGCCACCAAAAATGCCGGAAAACCTGATAGATCCCATTAACCCAAGTGGTAGTCCTATCCTCTTTTCAAGGATATAACAATGTCGGAAATTCTTTTTTTTTTTAATTATAAGGCAATCTTGACCACCATGTTAATACCTATCTGCTATTATGTATATTTGTTTATTTTAAGTAAGTAATTAAAATAAATACCAACTTTTCATTCTACTTATTTACATTCCATTATCTGGTTCAAGCATACTGTATCGGATCTGAACTCAGCACAGAACTGGGAGCCATCTTCCATAATTACCTTTCTATTGTCTAAGGTGGAGTCCCCCTTATATGTGGATGAACGAATCTACTCGGACACGCCCCTTTTTCGCCCGAGCGCCTGCGATTTTTGAGTACTTCTGTACTTGGGTGAAAAGATTCGGGTGGGCGCCGTGGGTGAGTAAGAGGGTTGCAGCGGGGAGTGGGGGGGGGGAGAGGGAGAGAGAGAGAGCTCCCCCCTGTTCCCCGCTTCTACCCCCGCTCCGACACGCCTTCCCCTGCCCCCCCCCCCGGCGCCCCCCGAATCTTTTCACCCGAGTACGGAAGTACTCGAAAATCGCGGTGCTCGATCGAGTAATTACTCAAAACAAGTCTATTCGCTCATCTCTATTAGTGAAGCTTCCCTTATCTGTCCCCTTTGCAGGTGGAACTTCCCTGATCAGTTCTCTTCATGGGTGGAGCCTACTTATCCTGTTCTCTTAATAGGTGGAGCCTCCATGCTCAGTTCTCTCCTAATTTCAGTTTTTGCCTGTGATTGCGACAAGTCTGTTTGGAAACCAGACTTGTTAGTCTTGGAAAAAGGAAGTGGTATAATTTCATTAATAGAGGGACACATCACTTGGAGCAGAAAGGTACATCAAACATGAAAATGGCTGTAATCATGTAACATGATAGGTTGTATCCATTGTTTGTCATTGAACCTAGGTTGTACGGTTTACTGTTGGCCCTATGTAACCCTTCAGATGTCACATTATTTTGAATAATTGAGTAAAAGAATATATGTTAAAGCTAGATGGGTTCAATTAGTATTTGGGCTCTTGCACATGCCAAAGCTTTGCACCTGGATCCTATATGGCAACATACAGAATGCCTATATTCAGTGTACTGCCTTAAGGTGCCACCATGTAGGGCCATATCTTCCCCTAGAAGCATTAGTCCATAATACAGTATGCAATGTGTTGGTGGTTGTATTGTTGCAACCCAGATTCAGGATACGTTGCAGCAAAAGTAGTTAAAAAAATATGCAATATTTTTTTAGGAACAAAGTAGTGCAAGTGAATAATGGTATAATAACAAGTAAGTAATTCACTTTTCTGTAAATGTACCTAATGTGAACTGCAGCTAACTAAATCCTAGGATTGCTAATACTTTGGGTTTAATACAGAATAATGTCAGAATAACAATGTTAATAAAGCTTTAGCAAGATCAGTCCTGTTGAACAAGAATAACGTAATTCACCAGTCATCTTAAAGGCTTAACACAACCTTTGAACTCTGTATAAACATCGCTAATAAATAGGCTCTCATCCCTGCACATTGGCTCAATCCGGAATAATGTGTGATGGAATTTCACTAAATGGTCAAAATATGTAGGTGTAACACCTTCCAATGTAATTTGCTTTTACTCTCTAACGGTGTACACACTTAGTGTTAGAATTGAGGCCGGCTTCACTTACAGTTGTGCTGTGCCGGAATTGTCACTTCCACTAACCCAGGCTGCTTTTAGTCAGGAGTGCAACTGGATCGTATCATTGCCCTTGCTAATGTTTGCAGTCCAGATGGCCCAGGTGGTCCAGATAGGTTGTAGCAGTAGTGTGGCCACTTTCTCCTTTTAGGCTCCAGACAGTAGGCACACCAGGTCCCTCTTTGCCGTGCTCACTACAGTTGCCATGTAGCTCCTGTTAAAGGCAGGCTTTACATTCCCACTGCCCTTACTCTGCCTTACACTCCTCAAGCCCCTTTGCAGGTTATCATGCTTCCTCCTAATGGTTCTCCAGCAGTAACCTCTGCTCACTATTGGACACCCTGCCCTTTCCTAGTGGTACAGTAGAATTGCCCTTTCATTTGGTGAGCCTTAGCTCATCAACAAGTGTCCCTTTAGGTATGCTCTGCTTGGTCACACGAAAATTTAGTACAAATTTTGGCACACATCATAGTTTTGCCCAATTTTTGGCTCATCTCTGTCCATTGCCATCGCAACCTTTTAACCCTTCATGGCAGCACCTTACGAGGAGAACACACCAACATGTTTTTTTAACTACTAATGACAGCAATCAATAGCAATTACTTAGCGGTGACGAATGATTGTCCATCCAGGGGAAGGTCAAGATGGATTATTATTCATAGTCAAAATATGGAGCTGTTTTTTTTTTTCAGCTCTATGCCTGATATCAGCTTCTTTGTATGTTCTGCTGACCTTAAACCCATATAATAAATCGAGGAAGGAAACATCATTTACTTTATTCTGATTTTGCAAGTAGTGATTGGAAAATTGTTAAAATATAGTCATTATCTTTAGGGAAAAATTAAGTCCCATTCATATTAAGTGCTTTCTTTGTTCCCTAAATAGACTTATTCCTCTTCTATCAACCTCTGACCTGAATGCACAATCATCAGTAAAAGCTTTCTAGCCGCTGATATTAGTACCGAGTAAGAGAAGAATGAAAATATTCATCTACCTAAATGTGGTAGATGCATTTAGGAAATGGAGGAAATAGAGTATATCAGATCTACCAATAGATTGCTTACCTGTGTATTTTGCATAAATGTCGGATTTATCTATAGGGATCCATACAGGAAAGGTGCATGTGCTTCCTAACCCTTTCACGACTGCCCATGTGCCTTTTTACTAATTGGCTTTAAAACTGCACATATATTTCTTTTAAGGCGATAGCTTGCCTGATTACTGACAGCCAGGCTCCTGCTCTAACTGCCAGGAACAGAGAAACCTCAGATCCTGGCAGTTTAACCCCTTACACACTGCAATCAATAGCAACTGCAGCTTATAAGCAGATGACAGGGAGCGGGGCTACTTAAATCACCCATTAGCCCCTTGCAATGAGATTTCAAGGTCCCAATGGGTTCCCATGGCATGCAGAAGCCTGAAAAAAGGTCTTCATTAGAGTTGAGCGAACGTACTCTTCCGAGCTTGATGCTCGTTCAAGTATTAGCATACTCGATGGTGCTCGCTACTCAAGCGAGCATCACGCCGTGTTTGACCACGCCCCAGTTTTGGCTCCTCCCCTCTGCGACGTGTCAGTTTTGACCCCTCCCCGCTGCGACGCTGCGCACGTCAGCTGTAGTTTGTGGCTGCATTGGCGGAGGAGAGAGAGAGAACAAAAAAAAAAAGCTCGGCAACCGGCGGGTCCCATACAAAAATGCTCAAGTCTGCCATTGAAGTCAATGGGGTTCGCTACTCGAGTAGAGCTCTCAAATTTTACGAAAAGCTCGATTCAAATAACAAGGATCTGAGCATTTGGGTACTCGCTCATCTCTAGTCTTCATGTCTGCTATGTAACTCAGCTTATTAGGACCCGCCTCTAGCAGAATCCAATAGGCTGATCTCATAGGCTTAATAGAATGCACTACATAAGTAATGCAGTGCAGTCTCCTAGCGATCAAGCAATTGCATCTTCAAGTCTTCTTGAGCCACTAAAAAATATGTCAAAAAAGTTCAACAAACTCTAATTTTAAAAAATCTAGTTTAAAAAAAATACACATTTTTCCACATAAAAAAAAGAAACTTTTTAAATGGATGAAATACCATTTTTTTTAAACAGCACATAATTGGTATTACTGCATTCATAATGACCTCCTAGACAATGAAAATGTTTTGTTATTTATCACACATGCCGAATACCTTAAAAATAATTTAAATAGCTAATGTCAAAATTGCTATTTTTATTTTGTTTGCCTCCCAAAAAACACAATAAAAATCAATCCAAAAGTCATATGTACCACAAAATGGTACCAATTAAAACTGCAACTCTTCATGTAAAGAGAAAGACCTTATTTTGCCCCATTATTGGAAAAATAAAAATGCTATGGATCTTCGAATATGGCGATGCAGATTCAATTACTTTTTCTTTAAAAACTTGGTTTCTTTTGCTAAGGTAGTAAAAAATAAAATTTTATCTAAACTTAGTATTATTTTTACCGAAGGGTGAACTCCATGAAAGCAAAACCCCAAATCAATGGCGGATTATCTGGAAATGGAGACATCTGCCCTCAAAATATACTAAAAGTTATACAACACATTATATGTATCCCAGAGTGGTCCCATTACTGAATACAATTTGTCCCATAAAAAGCAAGCCGTTGTAAGGCTATGCCATTAAGTTAGGGCAATAGTTAAAAAATACAAACTAAGGTTACTGAAACACTGCAGCGCATGTGTGTGTGTGTGTGTGTGTGTGTTTCCTTTTTAACCCTTTCCAATCCAACTTGTATCCTGGTTTTCCTAGGAGGCTTACTCTTTTTCTGCTGTTATACAACGGCGCTATCTGCTGGCTAAAGCCAGTATTGCATGAGGTGACACGTTGGATAGGCTCCGACAGCAGAGAGGCTGGCAATATACAGTACGAGAACCCCGACGGACATCTTTCAACATCGAAGCTGTACAGCCTTAAATCATAATGTCTTAGGCCTTAGTCACACGGGCGTTTTTTCACGCGATTTGCGGATCGCATGACGGATGCGCATCCACAAATCGCGTGACCAGTGCGCGCAAGTCGCCCGCAAATCACCCGAAAATCTGCTCCTAGCCGCGTTTCATTAGAAACGGGCCGGAGCTGTCCAGCGCATTGAATTCAATGGAGACGGCAATAGAGCCGGCTCCATTTAAAGCAATGCGCTGCGGGCGAGCCCGGGATGAATTGTCGGGAAGGGATGAATGGATGTGAGTCAGACCTGCCCCTGATTGGCTCAGCGCTGAGAGGCAGCAGTCACTCACCCATTCATGAATTCATGAATGGGTGTGTGAGTGAAACCTGCCTCTGATTGGTCAGGGCTGTGACCAATCAGAGGCAGATCATTCAGCAGGCGGGGATTTTAAAGCCCCGCCGGCTGAATAGTGCCGAGAAGCAGTTCAGGAGAACTGACAGCGGCCGCGGCTGGACTCCGGCTGCAGCGGAAAGGTGAGTATACAATTTTTTTTTATTTTAACACATTTTAGGATGAATTGCAGGGAAGGGCTTATATATTTAAGCCCTTCCCGACAATTCACCCCGCGCACGCCGGCAGCCCATTGCTTTCAATGGAGCGGCTGTATTGCCGGCTCCATTGAATTCAATGGGCAAACATCGTTCTTCTCTGTCACAGCTGTTACAGCTGTGGCAGAGAAGAATGATTTGTCTTCTATATGTTCTCAATGGGGTCGGCGCTGCTGCCGCCGGCCCCATTGAGCGCATATAGAGAAGAGAACAGGAATCGCAGATCGCAGATAGGTGCGATCTGCAATTTCTGTTCTATAATTTATCGGACGAGCGCATAAAAAGCGCTCATGTGTCAGATACCATTGCAAAGCAATGGTTTTATAAAATCGCCGGACGCATGCGCATGCGCAAATCACGGCTAAAAACGCCCGTCTGACTAAGCCCTTAAGACGTCAGACAGTGGACTGGAAAGAGTTAAATGGATGAAAAATGAATGAAAAAAAAACACTAATGTGTTGGAGACCTAAGCCATACTCATCTCTCTGATCCCTTGCGGTCCAGCTCTGCCGCCCTCATCCTCCAAACCAGTCTGTGTTTACAGCAGTGATGTTCAAGATATCCACAACTGCTGCAGCCAATCACTGGTCTCAGTAGTATATGGCTCAAGCCTGCTGAGGCCAATGATTGGCTGCAGTGGTCATGTGGGTATTTGTAATCTTGGTGTTGCAGCCAAAGTGAACAGAGCCCAACAAATTTTAAAAAGGACATGTTATGTCCTCATGTCAGCAGGACAGGCTGCATAGCTTTTCTCCAACTTTTCATACTCACCTCGCCCCACATTCTATCTGCTTGACTGACAATGAGTGGTCTGGACCACCAACTTGACATATTCAGAGTATAAATAAAAGACAGACATTGTTGGAGTCAGCAGCCGCCCCACTGGAATAAAGACATGGCAGGTTCTCTTTAAGGCCTGGCACCGATGGTAGTATCATGGAGCCCCGGCTGTGTTGAATGAGGTCCAGGATGACGTCACTGTCTCAGCCCATGAGATCCACATGCCGGCGTATGCTCATAGTCATTTTGGTGCTAGACCCAGACATGAGCATTTCTCTGTGAGTGTGTAGATGGATTGTTCAGCTGGGGGGCATGTTTCTCAGCTGACCAATCAGCGCTTGTCTTTACACATTTATTCCAGATTCTCTTCACAGAGGATGCCACATATACTTGTAGTCTAATGGTGTTTTTGGTCAGTTCTTGTCCTGCTCCATTGTGAGATAAGACTATTTAGTGTAAAGAATATCCTGGTGTGCTGTGACATCTAATCCCTAACTATAATTACTATTGTATTTCAGCTGGTTCATTGTGTGAAAGCCTCCATATTCCTTGTTGTTCCAGTTTATTTATCTCTGTATACCAACTAGGGAGAGTCAGAGTTGCCCCAAGTTCCTGATGTGGGGTTGCCATTATGAGGTTGAGTCCTCGCTTTTAGGTGTAAACTCATTAGCAGTTAGGGTCACATTTCCAGTTCCCCCACTGTTGGTTTCATTGTTCATATTTTGTTTTCTCCACTTTAATATAGTGTGTGTATATCTGTCCTTTTTGGACCATTGATTATAACCGATCCGGTGAAAGTATTTAGCGTTTACCTCGGACGTAACAAGAGGACCTCCTGGTACTTCCGTTGGACAGTAGAAACTCCATAAACTGTTCATTTACAGTAAATTGTATTCTACCTTCTTGATCTGGATTTTTTGCATAAAAAATTGGGTTTTTGATGGGCCAACCATGTACCTCAAACATTTTTCATATGTTCTTATATCCTCTAGGAAATAATTCATAAAGATCATATAATGGGAAGTGAAGGACTTTGTCTTAATGATAACTAGCTTCACACCAAGCAATACATTTGAAAGTGTCTCTCCTTAGGATTGTTAGTGTGACGAAAAACACTGAATATTTAATAGCTGCACATGTAAGAACCCCGAGGTCTGTCTCCTTAATGATAAGCATTTATATTAAGTGAACTTTAATTACTTAATAATTATACCTTCTGTATGGGGAGATGGCAGTCTCGACTGGCTGTCATCTATGCCCCAGGCCAAATCAAGAGTTGTGTGTTTTCACCATTGTAAATTAGAATTGATTTCCAGGTATGGAATAATACATGGAGGCATCTGCTGGCAAACAAGTCTCCCTTGGGAGAGGGGGTGGGCATATGAAAGTAAATTGAAAGGATTTCATTTCTGGAGAAATTAGTTTTTTTATGAAGCAGTCGAATGAAGGCATCTACAGCGGAGGAAAATCTGGAAATAGTTGACACGGATTAGACAGTTTTGTTCACGACAATTTGTAGAGCTTGTCCTCGCGGATGGTGAGATAACAACAGAAAACAAGACTCGCTGTCTAATTGTCTTCATTCATTTCTCAGCTATTATCTAGGCAAAAGAAAGTGTCGGCATTAACGATGTAAGGAATGCAGCGTTACTTGGTCATCTTTGGAAGAGCCCGAAGAGTTCACTATATGAGGGGAGAGGATAACAAGGGCATAATTCTGATGGTTGGCGCCTACTGTGGCACACATGCCACTAACTCAAATTGAACGTCTGATTTCAGGGCAAAATTCTGTGCTGAGACCAGAAGAGGAGAGTGTAAACTACCTGCAGTTGTACCGGAACAGAATTTTGTCCTAAAACTGGAGGATTGCTTTAAAGCCCCTATCCACATTAGTGTTTAGTTTTCTGAATCTGCTGATTTTGATGGGCATGGAAGACTCTTCAATATGTATGTGATATGGAAGACTTTAATATGGCAGACTCTTCTACTTTCCCCTGACGGATAATGTCAGGAGACTGAAGGATCAGGAATGTTGAATTTCAATGTCCAATTCTTTTCTTCCTCCAGATAAACCACCAGAGCTGTCTGACTGTGGCTTACCTCCCTAAACACAAACACTTGGCCAAGCTGAGCGTACATGTGTATGGTAGAGCTGGGAAACACAGCTGTCTGCAGAAGTGTTCGGGTACCTATAGTCAGTAGCCTAAATTTTTGTCCCATTGTTAGTAGTTGAACAGGAACATGAACCCACTATCTCAGTCTATCTCAAGACCTTGAGAAAGGAGGCATCTAATGTTGTAGTTCTCCGAACCAAGTCACATCTGTATTCATATGACTGCATTAAAACTTTCAGCTTGTTACCTATGAGTCTTTCTTATGACTTCACATTATATGTGGACCTTTAATCTATGGGGGTTAGTGAAGGTCACTATCTCTCCAGGAAAGTAAGGGGAATACCATTTCTTTTTCAACCTGTTATCGTGGTTTATTTCTGTTGGTGGAACCCTGAGCACTGGTGTATATATTTTTTCTTCCATGATGGATCTTGTACCTTGTAACTAAGACCATCTGGATCTATGGGTGATAACGTATCCTAGCCCACTCCTGCGTGGATGTCCAGTTCGGATGGGGTTACCAGTGTGAATTGCTCAGATAACTATCAAGGCAACCTAAGATTACAAGTGTGATGGTCTATCCATTGCGGACAGTTCCATCACACTGGTTGAGTTCTTCCATTTTCTTCAATTTTTTCTTTACAACATTGTCAGAGTGCTGACCCCTCTTCTGATATTGTTGACTTGGCATTTGGCTTAGTGCTAAACCAGAAACTGGAGTCTAAATATAATTAAAATGCCACTTACAGGGTTATAGACTATGTATAGGGAATCTCCAGATTGCATCACCGAAATTAGTCTCCAATACCAACCACTGATGACTTATAGATGGTGTTTCGATTCGATTAAGATAGGCTTGGTCATATAAATCCAATGTCAGGGCAGTCAGAGTTCATGCAAGACATTAAATTAGATAAAGATCAAGACAAGCAGTGATCCAGAAGCAGGAAACAGTCTGGGTCAAATGCACAATATTAAAAAGCACCTTAACAAATTATCAGGATCCAAGGAACCCTGGTACTCAGGCAGGTGGATGTAATCAGAGGTGATCAGACAAAGGCTGTCTACAAATCAGCTGACATATTGGCTTAATTTAGCACCGTTTGCACATGGATAAAGGCACTGGTAAGGCAAGGGCTGGAAGTTTCCTGTTATTCTGTAGTTTCCATTGGGCTCTGAAATAGGTTTTATGACAATATTAGTTTTATTTATCGAGCTTTGACTTTCGTACTGGTCCAAAAGATTTATCAAAAATTTGATAAGTTCAAAGCTTCCCTGTAAAAACCCAGGATGCTTAAGAGTAATTGGTTGTACATTGGATTATTCATCTTGACAATGGCCCCTTTAACATGCCAAACTGAACTAATGAATTAGGCACCATTATTTCCCATAAAGGAAGGGAAAAATTGTACAAAAACTACCTGACTAATGACCCTTTAAGGAAATATTAGTTGGGTTTGGCCATTTACATAGTATTTTCAGATAATTGTTGGTCTTTAAGAGTCTAAAGACCCATTTACATGCAATGATTATTGCTCACAATTCATTAAAACGATGGCATATGAGTGATAATCATTGCATGTAAATGCTACCATCGTGCACTTTCATCTGAACAATGATTTTTAGGAGCTTAAAAACCATCGCTCAGACCGCAGGCTGTGTTCTCCACGGGTGCTGAAGATTACATTGTATTCTATCTAAAGCCTGTGTGAGAAAACAGACCGCATGTTGTATTCTGCAAGGGAGCTAGAGATTACATTGTATTCTCTTAGCAGCTTGTGCCAGAACAATGGAGCTGATTGCAGAGCTCACCTGCTGAGTTCTGCAAGCAGTTCCTGGAGGCTCATTTACACACAAATGAAGCTGATAAAGTACTAATGGACATTAGTGCCCATTAGTACTTTATGCAAAACTATCGCTAAATGTTTAATCTTTCAATCACTTGAAAGATTATCTTTCCATGTAAATGGGCCTTAAATCAGCATTTTGGACAAATTCTATTGTATATAAGTAGCCAAAGCTAAACTCTTGCTGGCTACATTGTGATTGTTCACTCTCAAAAAGGAAACTTTTCCTGTTCGTAGACAATTGTTTCTTGCAGACCTCCTAAATATGGTTGCACTGGCCTACTTGACTTTATTGATGATTTGTCTTGTGTGGATAATAATAGGAAATATTGCAATTTACAGTAATTATGAGTGGGCGTACACATGTTCTGACCATTTTGCAATCCCTCTTAGAGACCAAAGACCAATTAAGCTTGAGATATCATGGTGAAATGGAAAAAAGGGGTGAGAGAAAAACAAAAAGTTCACCATTATTTGTGGTGATGATTTGTGTAGGTGTAAGAAGGGAGAGTACTACCCCACTTCCCTCTTATTAGTGACAGAAGCTGTGCTACATTCTATCTTCTGCATATCACATAGCCAGGCAGGGGAGAGTGATAAGGGAAGCTCTGTCACTGCTGTAAAGATAGCCCCCACAGCAGGGGATAGTGAGTTGGCATAAGCCATATCCATCTTGAAAGAGCCCAAAGGTTCTAGCCACCAGAGATCACAGTATTAAAGCCTCTTAACTACACCACAGCTGAGGGAGAGGAGCAGGGACTGTACATGACAGCCGAGGTGCTGCTCGGAGCTGAAGAAGGAGGTGCAACACTCTGCAAAGGAGCTGCTGCTGTAGAGGTGTGATAGTTCGCAGACAGGAGAGAAACAGCAAGAGGCCCTGGGTCCGCTGACCTGAGTAACTGGAGACTGGTTGGGGGCAAGTATCAGGATAGCAACAAGGATTTGTGGAAACTGTGGTAGTGACACATTCCTGACCCTGGAGTAGCCAGGACTGGTAGAAGAGACAACTCATGCAGAATACTGTAAGTGAGGCCGGCCTCAACATTAGATATGCACAACATTAGGCCTGTTACATAGTGAGTTGCCACGTTTAGAGACTTAGACTATTAAACAAATTGCCATTGTTTGCAGTTATGCACTGAGATAGTAGTGCAAGGGTTTGAGCTCACCTAACAATCTAGAGTTCATATGCTGTGTTACCAAGAGATTGTGCCACTGATGGTAGAGTGTTAATCTTTTATTAATTAATGGTACATTACACAATCAGTGGTATTGATCTGTTTATGGAGATTGTCTGGGGAATCCTTACCCAGACCTGCAGCATTAAAACCTCTCTTCCTGCCCAGTTCTGACATTGGGTTCCATGGTTTAAACCTTTTATTTGCTCATCACATCTTCACAAGGGGCTGGCTGTTTAGCTCATTTTAATAAGTAAGCCAGCCCCCTTCTCTATTTCTCGATCAACTGTGACAGAGAAGGCGGGTGGCTTAGTTATTTTGATGATCCAAACAGCCCACCCCCCTGTGATAACCTGCTGGGCACAAAGACGATCCATGTGACCCGGTGTTGAAACCATGAGGATTTTGCCTCCATAGACAACCAAACTATTTGCCTTGTTATGTTGTGCAGCGAGCACAATATTTAGTGGTGGTACTATAGTTACAAAAACTTTAATGGTGTCCCCTGTTCGGCTTCTAAGTCATCAAATTGAAAGGTTCTTTTTGTTCACAAGTGCTGGCTTTGATCCAAAGGCTTTTCTGTATTGAAGAATGAAAATAAAAGAGAACCTTTTTCTTGAGTTTGGCCTGTAGCACCCTACACAAAAATATATTCCTTCAAGGTGAAGAGCAGTCAACAGTCATCAATGAAAAGCCAAAAAAAAAAATCTTTAGAAACAAAAGTCCTTTCGCCTCAAACTCGTACAAAAATTTTAGCCGAAAACAAAGTCGAAAGAGTCAAAAACTGAAGTTATATTAAAATTCTTATTTTCTGTGTAAATGAACAATGGCTAAAAAAAATACATTATAACAAGACATTCTGTAGTGGATGGGATATTTTTGATTGCTAAATTCAAGACCCTTCTTGTAATTTAAATAGAAGTAACTATTTAAATAGATGTAAAAAAAAAAGCATGAAATGTAAATTTTCTGGTTATTCATAAACTGAAGTGTTGTCACGATCATAATGTCTAAAATTATGCCCAGTGACTGTTAGGAACTGAATGCTTGACAACTTATAATAACGACAATACTCGTCTGTTGCATTTTTAGTCTTTGTTCTCCTTCTAGCAAAGAAACAGTAAAAGGAAAGAAAAAACATAAAAAGCAAAAAAATCCCAAAAACTATATTTTTCTGACTACGCAACTCACCTTTTTTTCTTACATTTTGCTGCAATTTTTCCTATTTCTCCATATTACGTGGGTCGGAGTGATTGACTAAACATCAGAGTACATCTGCCTGTTATTACCTGGCCAGCACTACAAATATATATATATTTTTTTTGCTTAATAAGCCCTATAATGTTTTTAAAATAACTTTTTACCACTTTTATCATGTGACCTCACCCAAGATATATTTACCACTTACCTAATTTTTATTTAATGGTCGTTTCTAAAAGAACCCTTTCTATAAACAGCGCAACAATTTTCTGTCCATTTTGCCACCTTTATAATTTGAAATATGTGAAAACACAACTAAGGGTAAAATTATGCTATGAAAAAGACCAATATCGAGTTATATGCCATTATTATCATATAGAGTGCTTTTCAAATGGAAAGGCTCGTCCAAACAACATTTTAAACAGAAGACGTGCATTTTACCAAAATATAGTATTTTGGTTTCAAATTTTAGTGTTTACATGTCCTTCCTATATTAGGGCCTTCGACTGTTTTCAATAAGTCTACCTGGGTAAATGGGCTTCTTGAGAATTGGCCTACTATGTTGGACCTTGCAATAGAGGAATTTGAATTTGAATCAGTGATTGAAAGGAACATTTGGAACAAGTATGACCTGACATGCACTTGGACAATCGACTGCATTGGGTAATTGACTTGAAAGCCCAGCATGCCTTTAGAACCAACCAGCAAGATTTCTTGAGTCTATGACTGCACATCAAACTGTCCATGAGTTTATAATCAGACCATGCTACTAGGGACCTGTGGATGCAGGATTTGTGTGTCCACTGTGGGACCAAACAAGATAAATTAGTGGTCCCCTGATGAAGCCACATTCATTGATTCACCTTCTTTGCATGCACACCCCATAAAGTCCTAACATCAGAGGCTTGTGGCCACCAGTGTTGAGAGATTTGAAACAGGAGAACCCTTTCTTGGATCAAACTTTGCTAAAAGTTTGGTTCAGCAAGAATCTGAACCTTGGATCGTTTGTCAAGACCAAACCCACTAAAATTCCACAAAGGATAACATCTGCATGGACCTTGTATGTTCTTTTTGTGTCTTTCTTTCCTCTCCTACTCCAGAGAAAAAAGAAAGACGACCAAGCATGGTGGCTCAATTGTTAGCACTGTTAAAGCAGTGCTGGAGTTCTAGGTTCAAATCTGTTCAATGGCAACATCTGGATGGGGTTTTTATGGGCTTTTTCTTCTTATTCTTGTCCTCATTTGAAGCAGAAAATACAAGTGTGGTGGCTCAGTTGTTAGCACTGCTGCTTTGCAGTGCTGGAGTTCTACTTTCAAATCTGTCCAAGGGCAACACCTGGATGGAGTTTTACAAAGTCCATGCAGATGTCATCGTTGATTTGAACCTAGGACTCCATCACTTAAAGGCTACAATGCTAAAAACTGAGCCACATTCATAGATAATGCATGTACGCACGTTGTTTTGTTTGTAAAAGGATTCTATGCAATTTTTGCTAAAAAGCACATCGGCATTACTGATCTAATTTTGCAAAAATCGGCCAATTTTATCACTTGGCCGATGATGAAGAGCAACACTCATCATAACATGTGTCGTTTTTAATTAGATACAGTTTGGTATGGTAATTTATGCAATGTATGTCCCTACACTTCAGGCATAAATATCTGATAGAGGCTAATCCCACCTCTGGAACCCACACCTATCTTACCAAAACGGTCAGTTTATGTCGAAAACTGAATAGTCGGAATTACAGAAACATTCCAACAAGTTGTGTTATATTGTTTCCATAAGTTCCTTGCGGAAAAAGCGTAGAACAGCCAGCTCGGATGTTACCATAATCCTGGCCACCGATGACTTCAGCATACAGATGGGTATTCCCAGCTCAGCCATAATTGGCTACAATGGGAATACCTCTTTAACAGTGTTGTCTTATTTGATACCAATAGTCGGAAACTTTGATTAAGTTCTTTTTTCCTCTTAGATGCATTTACAGTCATTTGCTCTTTTCGGTTTTATTACAAAGTCTATGTCTTAAATGTCTAGACATAACAGAATGATACAATGTTATCATTACTCTCCAAGTACTGCATCAGTGCTTCTGTTTTTTGCATTCAGTACAAGATGAAAGCATTTCCATGATACAAAAAAACATATCAAGCAAGTTCAGAATTACTGAGCCCGAGGGCAGAACACACATTTTGTTTGTTTTAGAGGAGTAATGGAGTGAAAATAAGTTGAATGACTTATTTGGTAATACGTAAATGGAAGCCTGACAGAGGAATTTACACTCAGGAGCTTCGGGGAAGCAGGTTCTTGCTGTATTATTGAAGCTTCAGAAATAAATCAAAAATGTATTAAAAAAAAAAGAAAGAAATTTGGAGAATTATAACTTGTAGAAACTTTAGAATTTTGGATTCAGTAAGGTCTTCTGAATGAAATATTCCTGTACAAGAATCAGTTTTAGGGTATGTTCACATCAATCCACTGTGAGTTTTATTGCAGATCCACAGACTGGCAAGCATCTTGGGCTCTGCCCATAAAGTATGCAATACCTTAAAGAGTTATGAAATGGCAGCCTTGAGTCCCCCATGGTGTAAAATAAAACAGCTGATACTCACCTCTCCCTGTTCCGCCACTCGTCTCTCAACGCCATCTCCAGTCTCCACTGTGTTGTTTGTTTACAGGCTGCAGACAACCTGTGATGCTCTGTAAACCTCCCACTGCAGCCAATGACAGCGCTCAGTGCTAATCACTGTCATTGGCTGCAGTAATTTGATTGTAGGCAGCTCAAGCTGACGGCAGTCTCAGAAGATGATGTCAGCAGGGAAAACAAAGCTGTTAGTGGGAGGGGTGAGCAGTATCAGCTGTTTTGTTATTTTACAGCGTGGGGGACCCCTTTGACAACTCGGACAACCACTTCAATTTATGTATCTAATATAAAAAAAAGCCTACAGTTTTTTTCGTGCACCACACTTTGATCCCTTTGCTTGACCTTTGGTAGATGATTTTGGTGTCATTGGATTTGTGACATCCTCACCACCGCTGTAAAATCATAAAATTTGAGTTTGATACATTGAGTGATCTGTCAGGCAAGGTCAAAGTTTTTATGTTAAGTCTAGTGGCGCTATTGTGCTTCAGCGAACAATGTCGCTAGGGAGAGTCAAGCGTTGCTAAGTGACGTTCATATCAAGTGCTTACCAGTTTGACCGTGACTCCAAAATGTGGAAAACCAAGCCGGGGATGGCGAACAATTCAAGGGGTGCCCTCAGTGGGGGTGCGGAAGTTGGTACACTGAAAATTTAGTTTATCCTAAAGTCCTTGCCAATTAAAATAATCAGTTCTAAAAACAATTACAACCACTTTTCCGAACATTGCGTCAATCTAGTAATTGGAAAATGTTTATCTGCATGTTGTATAGCAGGATAAGTTGAGCAGATTGATATATAGTTTTGTTAGAAAATATTCAGTAAGACTTGTATTTTATTCATCTAAATCCCTTCCCACATTGTATAAGTCCGGTAGTTGGTCCAACTCCGCCCACTGGACTCAAAAGGAGGGATTTAGACAAAATACAAATTATACTTAATATTTTCTGAAAAAGCTATATATCAAAACCCCCGGCTCCTCTTGCCTTTTAACAAGAAACCTGCAGTTGGGACACCATATTTAAAATGACAGGTTCCCATTAAAAGATACAGATCTGGAGAAGAACGAATACTCAATATAATATAAGATTATATGCAAATCAGCATGCTGTATTTTTTTTTTGCCATCTCAGTGATGAGTCTTTTGCATTCTCGTCCTTGGGACTTCTGCTGAGCGCTGAAAAGAGATGTGTGGAATGTAAATCTCTCCGTATGTGTGATTCCGTAATACCATGTATCAGCTCATGTTTAGTGACTTATTACTGTAAGTGACAGGATGCTAAATGCACAGAAATCCCTGAGGTCAATCTTCAGCTCGATACTGTAGTGTAGAAAACATGTATTCTATGACTTAAAGGAAAGGTGTAACTTTATATTATATAATATTTTAAAGTGTATAATATTACGGTATACTATTTTTTTACTTTTTTTTACAATTTTTCCATTTTCTAATCTGTTTTCATTTTTTGATTGTAGATTTTTTTCCATTCTATTGTCTTTGTACATGACTATCAAGGCAGATATTTTCCTGAGGTGCATTTCAAGATGGTTTACAGGAGCTTCATGGGCTATAGACAAAATGGACAAGAGGGGACTCATTGACTTTTATGAGAGAGTGTTGTGGGAATGTTTTGTGACTTGTGCAGGGAGGGAGAGGAGGGGAGCTGTGACCACCCCCTGTTGTGAATGGTGGTTGGTGAATGGTGGCTGTGTTGTCCATATGAGTTATATAGATGTCACCTTATTGGAATCCTGACTGTGATGATTATGAGATGACTGCTAAGAAGGTTTAGTGGTCAGTGTGAAAAAATGCACCATTTTTGGATTTTTTGAAATATGGATCATGACACCAAAAATTGAAAGGAAATTCGCCAAACATTTTTAAAAAAATCTGTTTAAATTGGTTGTGTTACTGCAACCAAAAATAAGAGCTAGGCCAAAAGTAAAATAAAAAGTAGACTATACTCAACTCTCCTTGGTGCCTCGAGACACAGCTGAGCAACTCTTGTGGTCTCAGCACCATCTCCTGGTGTCTATGGAAAAAGACCTGGGGGTACTAGTTGACTGTAGACCTAACTGGAGCAATCAATGCCAGTCAGCTGTGGTGAAGGGAAATAAAGTTTTGGGGTGCATTAAAAGAGGTATAGTGGTGAAGGATGAGAACATTATTCTTCCACTACATAAGGCACTTGTCAGACCTCACATGGAATACTGTGTACAGTTCTGGACACCGGTGCTCAGGAAAGATGTTGCAGTGCTTGCGGAGGTTCAAAGAAGGGCAACTAAATTAATAAATGGGAGGACTGAAATACCCAGAGAGGCTATCAGAGGGGCGACCAAATAACTATGCATAAATACATTAGGGGACAATACAAGGATCTCTCCCATGATCTGTTTATACCCAGGACTGCGACGGTAACAAGAGGGCATCCTCTGTTTCTAGAAGAAAGAAGGTTTCATCACCTAAACAGCCCAGGCTCCAGACTGATACATTGTACATAGCTAGTCCTGGCCTCAGCTGAGAAGTAGATACAATTGTAACCAGTGTAGACAATGCTCTGTGAGCTAAACAGCCCGGACTCCAGACTGATACATTGTACATAGCTAGTCCTGGCCTCAGCTGAGAAGTAGATACAATTGTAACCAGTGTAGACAAAGCTCTGTGAGCTAAACAGCCCGGACTCCAGACTGATACATTGTACATAGCTAGTCCTGGCCTCAGCTGAGAAGTAGATACAATTGTATCCAGTGTAGACAATGCTCTGTGAGCTAAACAGCCCGGACTCCAGACTGATACATTGTATATAGCTAGTCCTGCTTTCAGCTTAGAAGTGGAGACAATTGTATTAGTGGTCTGAGGTGTCTGGAGTGCTTTGGTGAGTGCTGCAACAAGTTTGTTACATACCAGGCACAGCGCCGTACATTACATAGTGGTTGTGCCTGAGATAGCAGATCAGTCCCATTCACTTGAATGGGATTGAGCTGCTCTTAAGCCATGGGGCTGTAAATGTGATTAATCAGTTGATCAGCAGAGGTTTTGAGAGATGGACCCCCCACTAATCTGATATTGATGACCTATCCTGGGAATGGGTCATCAGTATATTAGTCGCAGAACACCTCTTTAAACATCCTTTTTCCCTCTTCTGCAATTGAAACCATCCCCTAATGCTACGCCTCTGCCTGAGCTACTAGAAAGTCATATCACTTTCTTTACTGTCATTCTAGCGGTGAATTATGACTGAACTAAGAAATTGTTCTTTGTGTTTGTTTAGTAAATGACTGACAAGTTAATGGAACATTGCTCTTTTCCACATCTTTAGTAGAACTTGACATTTTTCTATGCATAGTTTTCTGTGTTGTTGTTATCGTTGACATTGTTTTAGTGCAGAAGAAAAGCTTCTGGGTTGTTTTCAAATGTAAATCATCAAAAGAGAATGACAAAAAGATAGTTATATAGATAGAAGATAGATGGATATGAGATAGATAGATAGGTAGATAGATAGAAGATAGATAGATAGATAAATATGAGATAGATAGATATGAGGTAGATAGATAGGTAGATAGATAGATAGAAGATAGATGGATATGAGATAGATAGATAGGTAGATAAGTAGATAGATAGATAAATACATATGAGATAGATAGATAGATAGATAGATAGTGAGATAGATAGATATGAGATAGATAGATAGATAGATATGAGGTAGGTAGATAGATAGATAGATAGATATGAGATAGAAACATAGATAGATATGAGATAGATAGATAGATAGATAGATAGATAGATAGATAGATAGATAGATAGATAGGAGATAGATTGATATGAGATAGATAGATATGAGATAGATGGATAGATTGATGTGAGATGGATATGAGATAGATAGACAGATAGATAGATAGATAGATAGATAGATAGATAGATAGATAGATAGATAGATAGATAGATAGATAGGAGATAGATTGATATGAGATAGAAACATAGATAGATATGAGATAGATGGATAGATTGATGTGAGATGGATATTAGATAGATAGATAGATAGATAGATAGATAGATAGATAGATAGATAGATAGATAGATAGATAGATTGGAGATAGATATGAGATAGATAGATAGATAGATAGATACATAGATAGATACATAGATAGATAGATAGATAGATAGATAGATAGATAGATAGATATGAGATAGATAGATAGATAGATAGATAGATAGATAGATAGATAGGAGATGGATAGATAGATAGATAGATACATAGATAGATAGATAGATAGATAGATAGATAGATAGATAGATAGATGGATGGATAGATAGATATGAGATAGACAGATAGATAGATATGAGACAGATAGATAGATATGAGACAGATAGATACGTATGAGATAAATAGATAGATAGATAGATATGAGATAGATATATCTTTTCCTTGGCTTGAATGTAAAGTGTTCCAGTTTAAGGGTCAAGCCGAAGGAAACATCTATTGATATACAGTATATGTCATAGTACGGTAGTAGATAAATATATGGATGTAAGAGAGGCACAAAGTGAGTAATAGTATTTTGTTCTAAAAAGAATTACATGGTGGGCTGCACAATTCTTTCTGCCACAATATGCTGGAAATGTACTGAAACCCGCATAAACGGAGACCTACTGGTCTCTTTTTCAGCAGTTTTCAATGGTGACGATGGTGATGCTATTTTCAGGATTTTAAATGAAAACCCTGACGAGACCCCTGGACAGAGCCGAAAATGAGGTCTGAATAAGGACTTACATGTCTTCTAAGCACTTCTAAAAATTGTTTGCAGTGAGGCATAATTCATACTAACTGGTCTTGCTTATTGACCTTTCACATGGAACGGAATATTCCACAGCAGTGTTGCAGAGTATGCTGTCCTGTAATTCTGCACCAAAATCTGCATGTCTATTTCTGGACTTCGATGGGAAAATGGATGCAGGCTTTAAGCCATTTTCAATTCTGCATCAAAATCCACAGGTGGCCTGGAATTTACCGCGGCTCGCGGTGCACCGTGTTCCCTATTTCGTCCCATGTGAAATGTCCCTGTGAATAATACATTTGTCAGTAACCAGGCTTTGTGTGCCTTTGATTAATGGGCAAACCACGTGAATCTCACACTTCCAATCCCACCTCCTTAATTAAAATACATTTTGCCAATTACCTTTTGGAGAATTCACTAACACAGAAGTTTACTTACTTTTTTCTCCCTGGACAGTGGATGTTATTCAGTGCACTCAATAAAAGACATGAACGGTCCAACTGTCTTTGTGTTATTAGTTTCATTTTGCATGTCCATAAATGGGACTTAAATAACAATCCGATCACATTATATTAGTAATGCAGAAATCCAAGACATTCCAAAGGGTTCACTTACTTTTTTTGCAACTGTACATGCCCCATTATTCTTTGATACATTGTAGCAGTGAGTTACCTATAAATACTGAACCTTAATCATTGGGGATATTCTGGGGCGGGGATGTGGAGTACTACTAGTCCTATATGTGAAGGTCATTCTCAATGAGGTGTCAAGACTTAGAAAAAAACACGTAATAATAATTACCCGTAAAATGTTGTCTGATTTGCGCCGTTTCAGGGTGTTCGCAGATAAGAAAATAGCAGATTGATTTTGTTTAGCACAGCTGAGCTCCTATAGATTCCCAATAGCTGGATTTATGTTTGTGATCGCTAATTGCAGGTATTTACATTTTTTTTCCCCCTCACAACACTTTTTAGCCAAACGGCGTGCAATGTCGTTGCCTTGCGCTTGCGTCTATCGTCTCGTTGAGGAATCAATTGTCTGCCTTGCATGAGCCCCTGGTGAATATCATCGCTGTTCACAAATGTAATTATTGGGAAACCACAATGTTTTACATGATAAGTGCTTTATAATTGCCAACATGCCTCCGTATCCATCAATCTGACTCTCTCCGATGATGGCGTGTTTTTGACAATACAAATGGCTCCTTCGGCAGCTGCTTCCGCGGTGGCAAGCGTGCATTAAATAATACTTAGCAGTATTATTGTAGGCGCTAGAAAGTGCTCTGCTATGAGCAACTTGTATTTTGCACAGTGCCATTAACTATGTAGATGTTTAGCATCAGAGACCGGTTATTTCCATTTTTTGTGGGTTTAATTGGTTTTATTTCCGCATTTTCAGGCCCTCTGAGGTTCCTTTCCCAGACAGAATCTGTTACTTCGTTCACTGGAGATACGGCGCTGCTGAAATGTGAAATTGTCGGGGAGCCTATGCCAACGGTACACTGGCAGAAGAACCAAGAGGATCTGGTATTGACCCCCGGTGATACGCGGGTGCTCATCTTACCGTCAGGGGCCTTGCAGATCAGTCGCCTACAAGCAGGAGATGCCGGACTTTACAGATGTTTGGCTAGAAATCCCGGCAGCTCCAGGACAGGAAACGAGGCAGAGATCCGCATTTTATCCGGTGGGTGGATTTTAATTAATTTGATACTCAAGAGTTTCAAACATTCTTTTCCGTTTAACATCTTACTGACTACAATACGTCTTTTTACTGACCTCACTAATGGGCTTTGAACCTGTACGTACATCTTTTTATTGTGGTCGCTTGCCTGATTACTGACAGCCAGGCTCCTGCTCTAACTGCCAGAAGAGGAGAAACTTCAGATTCTGGTAGTTTAACCCCTTACATGCCCCAATCAATAGAAAATATAAGCAGATGACAAGGACAGAGGGCTGTTTCTATCACACTCCTACAAAATTGGTTCCCATGACAGCCAGAAGCCTGGCAAAGGCCTCCATGTCTACTGTGTAGCTCAGAGAATTAGACCCCACCTCCTGAAGAGTGTAATAGGCAGCTGTTCTAGGCTTTGTAGAATGCACTACTCAAGTAATGCAGTGTACTATGCTAGTGATTGAACAATCGCACCTTCAAGTCCCCTTCAGGAATTTAAAAATAGTGACAAAAAAGTTCAATAAAGTTTAATTTAAAGAAAAAAAAAATCCTGTTTACACAATGTGCATTTTTCACGACAAAAAAAAAAACAGTTTTAGATGGATTAAATACTAATGTGAATGGTAAATGCTGAATGTCTGGATGTTCGCTGTATAAAATGAATGATGAACAAGAAGTGAACTAATTCTCATTCCTCATTCAATCATTGGCTGCATTTACAATTATTGTTATTGTTCAAATTCACACAATCCAATGATTTTTGAATAATAATTATTCCGTGCTAAAGGACTCCAAGGCACAAAACAGACTGGTCACAAAGGGGTTAAAGGGATTGTTTACTTCGGGCATTTTTTGGTTTTGTTAGAAGGGTCCTTAGATAATGAACTGGTCTCATAGGGTGTCCTGCTGCTGAGATCCCCAGCGATCAAGTGCAATAGGTGGAGGAATTTGGCAGAAAGCATTCAGTTTTCCAGCAGCGCCACCACAGGAGAAATGAAGCATTACACAGTGTGTACTGAAATCAATGACTTGTTCATGTCATACATTGACAGGCTGGTTCATCCAGGTAGAAAAATGTTTTCAGAGCTGAGGTTAAAACTTGTTTTTTGCCACTCATTCCATGCTAGAAAGCCCATCCTGGCCTTATTAGCAGTTTAGATAGCTAGGAGAGGGCTGGGCTGAGATTGGCGGATGAGTATCATGCGCGGGTTGGTTGAGAATAGCTGGTATAAAGGAGAGTGGGGTGTGGCTGGAAAAGGAGAGAGGAGATCACACTCCTAGGAGAGACAAGATGGAGTGTTAGGAAGAGAAGAAGCAAGAGAGACAGCGCAGTGAGAAGGAGGAAAGTGTGAGTACAAACAAAGTATTGGATTGTGAGAGAAGAATCAGTTTAAGTAATCCCAGAAGGAAGGAACTGCTAGAGGAATAGTAACTCGTAAAAGGAGGATATTCATGCTTAAAGAAATAGAAGAGAAAGAAAGATAAGGAAGAGGGCAAAGCATAGGGAACAGAAAAGGATTAGATAGATAGATATGAGATAGATAGACAGATAGATAGATAGATAGATAGATAGATAGATAGATAGATAGATAGATAGATAGATATGACAGAGAGACATAGATAGATATGAAAGATATAGATATGAGATAGATACATATTACATAGATAGATAGATAGATAGATAGATAGATAGATAGATAGATAGATAGATAGATAGATAGATAGATTGATAGGAGCTAGAGAGATATGAGATAGATAGATATAAGATAGATAGATATGAGATAGATAGATAGATAGATAGATAGATAGATAGATATGAGATAGATAGATAGATAGATAGATATGAGATAGATAGATAGATAGATAGATAGATAGATAGATATTAGATAGATAGATAGATATTAGATAGATAGATAGATAGATAGATAGATAGATAGATACTTTTAACTGTATAGTCTGTGAATGAGTTCTCTGTCTACAGATGCGGGTAACGTCTTATGTGTATTTGCTGCATCCAACTTTAAACATTCCAACCCATAAAACAGCGTCTGACAGCTTTAATAAATATTCCTATTACAACATTACATGTAACTGTGGCGATTTACCAAACACTAAAGACCTGACGATTGCTTAATATTCGCCTGTAGACTAATATCTTGCAGCTCGCTAAGAAACAACACAGCGGCATCTATTAAACACAAGCATAAAAATGATAAAAACAACAGTAATGTCATTACACCGGGGAAATTAGATGCATATGAATTACATAGTAAGTCCCCATAACACTCCGTCATTTCACAGGCATGCCACCGAACATGGCTGAAATGACTCCCTAAGCGATTCGCGTCCTGACGCTCCCGCTACGTTGCGCTCAGCCCCATAGTTCATAGTACAGGGTAATTATGAGATCTCATCGTAGGTGTCTTTGTAGCCAATTATTTGTTTTGCTTGAAATAACGGAGATTCGTCCCCCTCCCCCGCACTGCAAAAGGCTGCTTTTTCATATAGAAACGTTCTCTTTTGGTATAATTTTTACAAGATTGGCATTTTTCCCAGCTGAACCGGTTTTACAGTCAGAAAATACCTAATGTGAGATCTTGCGGCGCTGACATGATGTATGGGCACAGAGCAACAGAAGTTTCAGCTGTGTCACAATAGAAGGAATGAATACATTTTATTTATGGGATGATAGATAAATAGCGCCGCAAAAAAGGAACATATTTTAGAGTGTTTACCTGAGACGGGTAATAAAAGACAACAGGGATGAGAATTCATGCCGACTCTCCAGAGCTCAGTGGTTTCCGCATAAACTGAAAGAGAAAAACGTGTGATGTAGTGTCAAGGAAACGACACCGGGGGCGATGTTTCAAATAACAATGATAAAAAGAACACTGATCTTGGATTTTTTCCCTTAAAAGGGCTTGTCGGGTTTGGAAAATCTATTTTTATGCCCCCTCTACTGAATTCTGAATCAACAAAGGAAAATCTCCTGTTCAGGATCCTCATCTCTTGGCTAGACAGATGTGGTTACAAAGAGTGTCTTTTGCTCTGGATGACCCATTCTGTCTCATATTATACAGGCAACTTATTGATATGAATGAGCACTGTGTAATACTTCGTTAGCCCTGTGGGGGAGCTGCAAGAAAATGAAGCACTTACAAGTTTCCCAACAGATTATTGATCTCAATCACTGAGGGATCTTTGCTGTTCTCAAAATCCATGTACGAGGCGTAAGCCAGTAAATATGTTTTGCATGAAGTGTTGCTTTAATACTAGAGTCATAAAGGACACATTGGTATAATATTTGATGCCAAGTTATAAAGTTAGGGGATAACTTTGTGATTGGTGGGATCTGACCTCTGAGCTTGATAACAGGGATCCTGAAGGTCCTTGCATGAACAGAGCAGTAGTCTCAGATGCGCATTACCGCTCTATTTATTTTAATGGGAGCATTGTGAATTTCTTAGTACAAGCACTTGGCAATTTCCCATGCTCCCATCAAAATGAATGGAGAAGCTGCATGCATGTGTGACAACCACTTCATTCATGTGGGGAGCTTTTGGACCCCTATCCTTGAGATATGTGTTGGTCCATTACCAATCATAAATGTTTGCTCTATCCTGTGAATAGGAGATGACATTCTACCTTGGCATACCCCTTTAATGGGAATTTTTACACATTTGCACAGTGAATGACCACCTTATTATAGCCCCCCAACTAGTATTGCTTTGGACCTCCTTTGGCATTCAGAACTGCAGCAATTCATCAGAGGAGCCATGGTGGGCCAAGAAAACCTTCTCCACATCATTAATAGACCTCCAGCAGTCTGAACTGTTGATACCTGACAGGAAGGGGTCAGCAATTCATGCTGCTTGCACCAAATTCTGACCTCCAATCAGTATGGGGCAACAAAATTTCTGGCACCATCTGACCAGGTGATGTTTTTCCGCTGCTCAGTGAAACAAGTTTGCGCTCTTTTAACCCATGGAGTCTCGCATTTTCTTTCTCCTTCTTTTTCTCTCCTTTCTTTTTCCTTTTGCCTATTTTACCTTCTTTCCTTCTTCTTTTCTCTTCCTTCTTCTTTTCTCTTTCTTCTTCTACTTCTTCTTCCTTCTTATTCTTCTTCCTTCTTTCTTCCTCTTCTTCCTTTCTTCTTCTTCTTCCTTATTTCTTCTTATTCTTCCTTCCTCCTCCTCCTCCGTCTTCTTCCTTCTTTTTTCTTCTTCCTTCCTCCTCCTCCTTCTTCCTTCTCCCTTCTTTCTTCTTCTTCCTTCTCCTTCTTCTTCCTTCTTCTTCTTTCCTCTTCTTTATCCCTTCTTCTTCTTTTTTCCTTGTCCTTTTTTCTCCTCTTTATCTTCTCTTTTTCTTTCATTTTTTCTTCATCAATGTTGCTTTAAAAAAAGCTCAAAACTATGTAGATATTTTCCTATGTGGCCCAAGAGTGGTATATAGGGCTTTTAGTGCTCTTAGAAGATGTTAGATACCAGTTTTAGGGGTATTGGTGGAAGGAGGTCCTATATTTTCTCGTATGAAGATTTGGCGTGACGATAACACATTCGTCTGATTGAATCTGTTGAAATCAAAGGTTTCGCTTCTTTGTGTTATACAGTTGAGATTTCCACGTATGGAAATGCCTCTACTAGAGATGAGCGAACCTACTTGTTTCGAGTAATTACTTGATCGAGCACCGCGATTTTCGAGTACTTCCATACTTGGGTGAAAAGATTTGGGGGGCGCCGGGTGGCGGGGGGAGGCGTGGCGGAGCAGGGGGTAGCAGCGGGGAGCAGGGGGGAGCCCTCTCTCCCTCTCCCCCCCACTCCCCGCTGCAACCCCCCACTCACCCACGGCGCCCCCCCGAATCTTTTCACCCGAGTATGGAAGTACTCGAAAATCGCGGCGCTCGGGTGAAAAAGGGGTGTGGCCGAGTAGGGTCGCTCATCTCTAGCCTCTACAAATACGTCCATCTAAATAAGTCCTCAGGGCGGCTTTACACGGATGTATTTGCGCACGTACCATATGTAGAGAATAGAACCCATTGATTTCAATGGGTTCATTCTCATTTTAATTTTTTTGCACACATTTCGCACGTGGGAAAAGAAAACACAGCATGCTCTATTTTAGTGCAATTGTGTGCACCAAAGGTCCAATAGAGGTCTACGAAGGGTGTGCGCAAATGCGGACTCAATACCTGCATAATTGCGCAATACACGATTTTGCAGGAAGAATAATACATCTGGAACTAATTAGGCTAAATAGCCTTTAAATCAGGGTGCGGCTGTGTCCCGCACCCATGTTTAATATCCCGGTCAGCACAGTAAGTACAGTAAAAGGTGCAAAAATGTGCATAAAAGCGTGACATCCATGTCACCAATACGTGTGAGTAAACCCTTAGTAAAATGCTACCTACTACTCCAGACGTAGATGTAGCAGAGCTGAGCCGTGAATCTCTTGCATTCCAGCATTTATTGCCGAGGCTTCTCCCTTCTTGATGATAGTTGAGCAATATTTGTTCATCTCCAAACTACTCGTCAGGCTCATTCAATCTCCCTGTAGACACCGCACACCTCTTCCAAGTAGCCTTCACCAATTACTTCTGATGCATCTGACCTCCTTGACACTACTCTAAGTAAATGTTCTGCTGCCGTTTATCTCCCAACACGCCACTTGCTGTAGGCCGAAACCCCTCCGAGGTCAGGCTTTGGGCTTCCATTAACGTGTCAGCATCTCAGGCTCTGTAGACTTTTGTACACGGCGAAGAACCTTCTTGATGAGAACATTTGAGAATAATCTGAAGTTATTACAACGTGTGATTAGCGCTGATAGTCGATGCGAGAACATGAAGAAGAACGGACTCGTCGTTCCCATAGTCAAACAGATGTAATACAAACCCCAACATGCCGAAATAAAGAATGGATAACAACTCAAAAAACTCTCTTGGACCCTAGTGCAGAAACTGTTAAGGGCCATCGAGTAAGGAAGATGGAAAAATACCTCTGCAGTGCCACCTATTGGAAGACAGCTTTCCTGCAAGTCAATATATTGTATAAAGAGTCTAATATTGACTTGCAGGTATGTTGCCTACCAATAGATGGTGCTGCAGAGGTTTTGTTCCATCTCCTTTATTTGCATATTACCCAGAGGAGCATGAATGTCCTTATAAGTCTCCTCACTCACTCACCTTCTGGGTGCTCTCCTTAAGGAGAAATGATAGTGTTCCGGCCCATCGACTATCACATCTTCTGTAGAACTGGTGTCCTCATACAGGGCAGAGTGGACTGCCTTAGGCTACAAAGTCCAAAAGTGACTGTAACTTCTGCACCCCAGAATGGGGCACAACTTAGAGCAGGTCCTATTTTTTTGCTTGCATGAGAAATGTGCGCAAATAAAGTAATTGTGAATGAAGCCATTGAAATCAATGGGTTCTATTCTCTGTGTATTGCTGCCACAAATTTTGCGTGCACAAATACGCCCATGTGAAGAAGCCCTAAGAAATGCCACAAGTGCCAGCCAGAGCCCTCAGTAATTTTAGTCATGGTCTCCATAATAGAATCATTAACTATCACATGTCATTTATAGCATTGGCTTTATGATATGGGTAGAAGGACCTTTTGGGCTCCCTTAAACTCTAGAGCCCAAAAGTGACTATAACTTCTGCACCCCATATAATTAGTGCCTGAGCACCATAATGGTGGCTACCTTAGAGGACCAGCCAAAGTGCCCCATAGGTTTTAGCCTAAGAATGACCATATGTGCCACCCAGAGGCGTAATGTGAAGCTTCTGGGCCCCAATGCAAAATCTGTAACAAGGACTCTAACTATAATGCTCTATTCAATGTACTGAGCTCCCTATATGGAGAAGAGAGGCCTTATAGGCCCGGGTGCAACTGCATTCCCTGCATCCCCTATAGTTACGCCCCTGGTGCCACTCAGAAGCCCCATAAGTGGCTACCTTTGTCTCTGTAACAAGACTGTTATCATTCATCATTTATAGAACTGCTCTCCGCATATGGGGCTGATGGAATTTTTTGGACACTTTAGGTACCAGGCCCTGAAAGTGACTGTAATTCCAATATAATTAATCCCTGAACCCCTTTACAGTATCTACCTAAGAGGACAGAGTGGTGCATAGGTTCTAGCCTGAGTTCCCATATGTGTCAGGCAAAGCACCTATTAATTTTAGCCATTGTCTCTATAACAGGACCGCTATTAAGCCTCATTTATACAACTGGAATTCTCACATGGGCAGAGGGGCCTTTTGGGCTCCCTTGGGTTCCATGGCCCAAAAGTAACCGTAACTTCTGCATTCCACATAGTTAGCCTCTGAGCACCATAACAGTGCTCACCTAGGAGAACAAGCTAAATTGACCCACATATTATAGCCAAAGAATTCCCATAAGTGTCATCCAAGCGCTTATTAATTTCAGCCATTGTCTGTAACTAGACCACTGACTATCATATGTCATTTATAGACCTAGCCTCCTCATATGGTGCAGAGGGACCTTTTTGGCTTCCTTAGTCTTCGGCGTTGACTAACTTCTGCATCTCATATTGTTAGCCCCTGAGCAGCTTAACATAGAAGAATTAGCCAAAGTGCCCTATAGGTTTTAGCCTATGAGTGACTATATGTGTCAGCCAGATACCCCATCATTTGCTTCCATTGTCTCTATAACAAGACAGCTATCATCAATCATTTATAAAACTGTTTTCGTCATATGGAGCAGAAGGACCTCTTGGGCTCCCTTAGGCTTTAGAGCCTGCAAGTAATTTCTGTTCTTCATATAGTTAGCGCCTGAGCACCTTAACAGTGCCCATAGTTTCTAGGCTAAGAATTCCCATAAGTGCCATCCAGGCCCAATTAATTTCAGTCATTATCTGCAACAAGACCACTATCATCTATCATTTATAGAACTGCTCTTCTCATATATAGCAGAGGGACGTTTTGGGCTCCTTTAGGCTCCAGGGCTTAAAAGTGAGTTCTGCTCTCTGTATCGTTAGCCCCTGAGCACCTTAACAGTGTCCACCTAAGAGAACCAGCCAAAGTGGCCTACAGATTCTAGGCCAAGAGTTCGCATAAGTGCCAGCCAGAGCTCCCATTAGCCATGGTCTGTAACAGGACTGAAAACTAATATCCATCATTTTTAGAACTGGTCCACTTATATGGGGCAGGGGAAACTTTTGGAATCTCTTAGGCTACACAGCCCAAAACTCTAACTTCTGCACCCCAAATACTCTCTGAGCACTTAAACAGTGCCCACGTAAGATGACTAGCCAAAATGCCCCATCGGTTTTATCCTAAGGGCTCCCACCCACTAGCGTTTTTTTACTGCGAAATTCGCAGCGTTTTTTTTTTCTGCAGGGGTCTTTGGGCTATGGGAGTTGTAAAGCTAAAATCGCGATTGCACAAAATCGCGATTTCGCGGTAAATCGCGATTTTAACCATACAAGTCCCATAGACCCCCTGTAAAAAAAAAAAACGTGCGAATTTCGCAGTGAAAAAAAACGCTAGTGGGTGGGAGCCCTAACAGTTCCACCATTGTCTCTGTAAAAGGACTGCTAACTATCATGCCTCATTATAGAACTGGTCTCGTCATATGATGGGTCAGAGGACCTTTTGGGCGTCCTTAGGCTCCAGGTCCCATTTGAAAGAAAACTGCATTGCATTGTATTGCATCGCATTGCTGAACACATCTGTGAAGATCGCATGGCTTTTCAATAGGGACATTTTAAAATCGAATCACGCTTGCATGAAACTCACATGAACATGCGATGTGATATTTTAACCGGCCCATAATAAATAACGGGCAAGTTTTCTGCGTTCACGCAAAAAATAGGATATTTTGCATTTCTCCGTCTCACAGCATCGCTACAAGAAAAAAAAAATCGCACATGTAAATAGACCCGTTGAAAACAATGTGTTTTATTTCCATACCAGTTTTGAGCGTCTCGAAATGCACAAAATTTGCTGGAAAAAATTGCCCATGTAAATATGGCCTAAAGTTGGCAAATTTATTTCCGCGAGTGTTTGACAAAACGGCAGAAAATCAACATCACCTAATAAACAGCCGTTCAGAGAGAGAAAAGACAACACGATTGCATTCAGCAAATGTTCACAATATGCTGGAACAGCGAGCGCACCGTGACAGTTCTCGGAGCATCTGTGTAGCAGTGTGTTCTAGACTTCCTTGGCAGTCTTTAAGTAATTCTTCTTGCCTTGTATTACAACAAGCAGGATCTGCGGCTCCCAGCGCAAAACGGTAAACTGAACGCTATGGGGGCGCAATAATATTGCAGGTAGATGCATTGAATAAATCTTTCAATCGCACTAGGTCTTGAGCTTTATAATGCATAATGTTCTTGAAGGCGTTGTTTAGTTGTATATCATTTGCCTCTTCTTAGGCTAGGCCATCAAAGTAGGTTGTCCGGGATCTGCCAGCTTGAAGCCCAACCAATTTGCTGTTTGCTTAGAATTGATTTCTCCAAGAAGCAGACAGCTCCATTCCTACTGCAGTGGCCAGATTTAGTATTACAGACATTGATGTGAATAGGATCTTTACCTGTAGTACCAAGCCTTGCCACTGCAGTGAGAATGGAGCTGTCTGCTTCCTGAAGATACAACTCGGTACAACTCGCTACAAGAGTGCACCAGTCCATAGAAGAGGTGATCGCCAGGTCTCCCAGGGAGCAGACCTCTGCTGATATACTACTGATGACCTATCCTGCAGTTAGGCAATCAGTACTTTACAACTGTTTAAGGAAAAAGTAGATATAAATTCTTAATCCATATACCCCGTCCCTAAATTATAGGGGCGGGATATATGATAGGCAGAGTATCCTGTGGTCAGTAACAACCAAAATGTTACCATAATGACAACCAGAATGTCCCTACAGGCAGTCTCTTACAATTCCATTCTAAAGGGTTGTTCCAGCCAAAATCTTGTATCACCTATCCACTAGACGCCCACTGATCACTAGCATGGAGAAGGGAGCTTTCCTGACTAGTGCTGTGTTAAAACTCCTTATTGCTATTGTCATGTGTCTAGAGGAAGGGGGAATACAATCTCCTCTTCTAACTATTGGTGGGAGTTCCACTGCCTGGATTACTAACATTTATTATCTATCCCGGATAAATGTTTTTGGCAAGGAGGCCCCCTTAAGAGCAGTTAATGGATATCAGAATTTCTGGATTATTGAATGTCAGATGATGTGCACATGTGCTGTTAAAAAAAGCCTTTCCAGTGCATGTTGCCCATAAGAAAAATATAAGTTAAAGGGGTTGTTTGGGACTTTTATTATTGATGATGTGTCCACTGGATAGAACTGAACAGTTGGAAAAAAGTAGGAATAATTCACAAACTAATAATAAATATGCAGAGATTCTTAGCTCAACTTCTTTGTTTATTTAAATTACTACCCTATAAACAGGTTTCGAGGCAATAAATGCCCCTTCCTCAGTAACGCTGGAGACACACATCAAATGTGGCTCATGGGTTGTGGATGTGTTTTGTTTTACTGTTACCACGTCCTCCCTTGTTAGATTGACACTACCGGGGTTGGTAGCACTTATCACTTCAAACACAAGTTTGTTTGATTCCAGGACTAAGGGATTGTTTCCACCGAAAACATTTACCACAAAACTTACCACTTACAGGGGTTGCTTCACTCCTTTCTTGCATTACTACTATCTATCCTCTGGATAGGTCATCAATAGTTGATTGGTGGGGGTCCTTGCCAATCAGCTAATTCCTGGCACTGCTGCAAACAGCACTGTCAACATTGCAGTGGCCAGATTTGGTACTGCAGACACAGCTCCCATTGAATTGAATGCACTACCAAACCTGGCCGCTGCACCATAGAAAGAGCTAGATAACTAATTGCAACTGTAAAACTAAACTTCATGCAGATACATTAAAAGGGGTTGTCCCATTTCCAGCTGTTTTTCTGCAGGAAGTAAACAGCTCTATACATCACTCAGTGACGTTTGTTGGTATTGCAAGAAGCAGACAGTTCTGTACATGGTGCAGAACCCTGGGTTGGCACTGCAGGCTGACTGCCAATCAATTCAACAGGACTCAGCCTACAACACCAACCAGGACCACTGTGCAATATGTGGAGCTCTCTATTTCCTGCAGACAAGGCTAGCAGTGGGACAACCATTTAAAGGGATTGTCTAGGATTAGAAAAGCACGATGCTTGTTTCTAAAAACAGTGGCCCATCAGTCCACAATGTGTAATTGCAGCTCAGCCCCATTGACCTCATTGAGGCTGAGCTGAAATGTCAGATGCAACCCATGGAAAGGTGAGAAGTTGTGTGTAGAAGGAAGCAGATATGTTTTTTAAAATATGAATAAACCCTGTAATGCAAGTAAAATACTGAAAAAGCCATAATTGTTTTAATGTTCAGAGGCAAAAAAAATGTAAAAAAAATTCTTGTCCTTAAAGAGTCTTTCTCACAATTGAAAATTGCTTCACTGCCACTCTGTTCTTCCTGGTTGCTGCTTACTGGGACATGTGACTGCTGCAGCAAATCATTGCCTATAGAAAGTCACTGATGTAGCCAGTGATTGGCTGCAACAGTCACATGTTCTGGTCAGCAGCAACCAGGAAGGACAGAGCAGTTGGGAAACAATTTTAAGTTCAGGGAAAACCCCTTTATGTCCATGATGGAGTTTTTCGAAGTTTCCTCCATGTATATGCCAGGACGACATAAATCCCAGGAGCCAAATAATATAAACCAATTTATGTGCAACTTTTTAAAAGTTTTACTTTTCTATGATAGTACATATTCCAAATATAGAACATCTAATTGGCTACTGGAATATCCCAAAGAGCTCTATCCTATTCTACAGTATTTGGTCCACCCTTGTGTTGCAAAGTGTAATTATAAGTGCAGTTACCAAAAAAATTGGTGGTCTTGTGGGTGCAAATCACCAATTAGTAGATCTTTTTTGGCCATTCTCTACACATACCAAAGTACAGTACATGAAGATCATAAAATCATTGAATGGTAGAGTTGAAAAAGACCTTCAGGATCATCTGAAGGATGATCTCACCAACTCCCGTGGTAACCTGTTCCACTCATTCATCACCCTCAGTGTCAGAAAGTTTTTTCTAATATATAATTTGTGTCTCCTCCCTTTCAGTTTCATCCCATTGCTTCTAGTCTTTCCTTGTGCAAATGGGAATAGGGCTGATCCCTCTGCACTGTGACAGCCCTTCAGATATTTGTAGACAGCTATTAAGTCTCCTCCCAGCCTTCTTTTTTGCAAGCTAAACATTCCCAGATCCCTTAACCGTTCCTCATACAACATGATTTACATCTTGGTAACTCTTCTCTGAACTTGCTCCAGTTTGTCTATGTTTTTTTTAAGTGGGGTGCCCAGAACTGGACACAATACTTTAGATGAGGTCTGACTAAGGAAGAGTAGAGGGGGATAATTACCTCACATGATCTAGACTCTATGCTTCTCTTAATACATCCCAGAATTGGGTTTGCCTTTTTGGCTGCTGCATCACGTTGTTGACTCATGTTCAGTTTATGATCTATTAGTATACCCAAGTCTTTTTCACATGTGCTGCTGCTTAGCCCAATTCCTCCCATTCTGTATGTGCTTTTTCATTTTTCTTGTCCAGATGTAGGACTTTCCATTTCTCCTTGTTAAATACAATTTTGTTAGCCACTGCCCACTGTTCAAGCTTTTCTAGATCTTTTTGAATACTGTCTCTTCCCTAGTGTTAGCTATCCCTCCTAGCTTTGTGTCATCAGCAAACTTGATCAGTTTCCCATCACTTCCCTGCTCCAGATCATTTATAAAAATGTTGAACACTGGGCCTAGGACATAGCCTTGTGGTACCCCACTTGATATATTCTTCCACTTTGATGTGCAGTCATTTATGACCACTCTTTGAGTACGATCACTCAGTCAGTTGTGAATCCACCTAACAGTTGCCTTGACATGCTGTATAGTAATTTGTTCAAATATCTTTTCCAGTATAGAATTCAGGCTCACAGGCCTGTAGTTTCATGGATCCACCTTCTTCCCTTTTTTTAAGATAGGGACAACATTTGCACTTTTCCAATCTCCTGGGAATTCTTCTGTTCTCCAGGAATTTTCAAAGATTATGGCGAGTGGTTGAACAATTACCTCCACTGCTTCCTTTAGTATCCTAGGATGTAATTCATGTGGACTTTGAGACTTGAATTTATTTAAGTTAGCTAAGTGTTCTCTCACCATCTTTCTGCTTATAGATAGCTTGCATTCTTTTATTCCCCCAATAGCACAGGGAAGATCAATTGATGTTCCATCTACTTTCTGAGAGAAAACAGATACAAAATAGGAATTTAAAGGTTCGGCCTTCTCAACATCATTCTTACCCAATTCACCATTTTCATCTTGTAAGCATTCAATAGCATCTTTGACTTTTATTCTGCTTTTGACATACCCCCCAAATACTTTTTATTGCTTTTAGCCTCTGTTGCAAGCCTCAATTCATTATTAGCTTTAGCTTTTCTGACACTTGCCCTACAGTTTCTGCAGACCACATTATATTCTTCTTTAGATAATTCCCCTCTCTTTCCATTTGATAGACATATTTGTCTTCCTTTTTAACATGTCTGCAAGTTCTGTGTTCATCCACCCTGGTCTCTTTAAATGCTTCCCATTCTTCCTTCTTTTAGGGAGGGAGTTATTAATATCACCATGTACTGTACTTTGGTATGTGTAGAGAATGGCTGAAGAAGATCATAAGCCATCTCCTTTCTTCACATAAACTCTGTCTCTTTTTCTCTATTATATTCAATTACTTTTCCTTTTAAGGTGAAGGCTGCTGTCTTTGACCCAATGTTTACTCTACTGGCTAGTGATTCAAAAAAGCTCTTGGATCATTGAGCTCTGATGTGATGCTGCTGTAGATAGCAGTAAAGGCATTTCTAGGGCTAAACATTTCACATTAATCCCCCTTACCCAATGAAATAATGGGAAAAAGAAAAAAAAACTTCGTAACTGGTTATTTTCTATAGAGCTTTAAGGAACTGTCGCATTGTCTAAAGCCATTTTTTCAGTTGGGTTTATGATAAGTAAAGCCAGACTCCATCCATCCCACACAAAGTCCATCACACATGTCCCATTGTCTCGGAATATATAGTATAGACTTCCGCTCAGTAAGGAAAGCTTTTGTTTTCACTGTGAAAAAAATGCTAAATCTTATTGGCATCTGTTATTTTACAGGCTGGTATAGGAGACCCCGACCGGGTAGTGAGATTGCTAACAAATGGGCAATTGGTTTTATCGACCTTTTCTATACAGTGGCAAGCTAAGCCTGAGATAAACTTTGCCCTCAATTTAAGTGGAGAGGAATAGGAGGAGGGGACGGGAACTTTCTAGAACATTTCTAGCAAGACTAGAAAACTGTTTTTGTGAACAAATAATGTTTTAAGATCTTTAGTCATTTCTTAAGTAGTTAATTTGATTTCTAAATATAATTACAACAGTTGAATTTATCTTTTTTATTATCTATCTATCTTTTTGTCATTCTCTTTTGATGATTTACAGTTGAAAACAACCCAGAAGCTTTGCTTCTGCACTAAAACAATGTCAACCATAACAACAACACAGAAAACTATCCATAGAAAAATGTAAAGTTCTACTAAAGATGTGGAAAAGAGCAATGTTCCATTAACTTATCAGTCATTTACTAAACAAACACAAAGAACAATTCAATCTTTTTATTTTAAGTTTATCTATCTATCTATCTTGTATTTATCTATCTCCTGTCTATCTCATATCTATCTATCTCTCTCATATCTATCTATCTCCTATCTATCTATCTATCTATCTATCTATCTATCTATCTATCTATCTATCTATCTATCTTTATATCTATCTCATATCTATCTATCTATCTATCTATCTATCCCATATCTATCTATCTATCTCATCTCTATCTATCTATCTATCTATCTATCTATCTATCTATCTATCTATCTATCTATCTTTATATCTATCTCCTATCTATCTAGCTGTCTCATATCTATCTATCTATCTATCTATCTATCTCATATCTATCTATCTATCTATCTATCTTTATATCTATCTCATATCTATCTATCTCCTATCTATCTATCCATCTATCTATCTATCTATCTATCTATCTATCTATCTATCTATCTATCTATCTATCTATCTTTATATCTATCTCATATCTATCTATCTATCTTTATATCTATCTATCTATCTATCTATCTATCTATCTATCTATCTATCTATCTATCTATCTCATATCTATCTATCTATCTTTATATCTATCTATCTATCATCTTTTTATTTCAAGTCTTTCTACCTATCTCATATATATCTGCATATCCACCTACTTTTTCTTTCTTTCTTTCTTTCTTTCTTTCTTTCTTTCTTTCTTTCTTTCTTTCTTTCTTTCTTTCTTTCTTTCTTTCTTTCTTTCTTTCTTTTTCTCTCTCTCTCTCTCTCTCTTTCTTTCTTTCTTTCTTTCTTTCTGTACTGATGGTAAAAGGAAGAAGCACATGAAGGACAGACCAAAAAACCCAGCAGCAATAAATTTGGCAAATTATCCAATCATGTCTTTGTAATTACACTGATTGGAAATGCAAATCACATTTCCCTATGTTTTCCATTTATACACATACAGTACTTTTATCTTCAGTTCAAGAATACCAAAGTAAAAGTAGATTCCAACAACCGAAATGTACACAACTGAGTGTTCTTTCTTGCTTGCAGAATCTGGTCTACATCGGCAGCAAATCTTCCTGCAAAGACCTTCAAACATTGCAGCTACTGAAGGACAAGATGCTGTTCTGGAATGTGCGGTGTCCGGATATCCTACACCAACCGTCTTCTGGATGCGTGGAGAAGAAGTCATCCCAACAAGGCATGTAGCAGTACTTACCAGTGACATCTAGAAATATCTAAATGAATGTTGTAGCGGAGATGCAGACACCATAGTCACCCAGTCCTCCACCTCCCTCTCTCAGCTTACTTTAGCAGTCAGTCACACTGAGTCCTCCCAGGGTCCAAAAATAGCATAGAGAAAAGGCGTAATTGCACTGGGACATGGGATCAGAAGCAAGGGACCTAGGATAAAAGGCTCAGGGTGGTGGATATCAGTCTAGCTATTACTGAATTCATTTTAATGAGTTTAGAAAAATTGTTTAGAGTTTAGCGCCTTCTAAGCTAATAGAGATTAGTTTGTAGTTTGGCTATGAAGAACTTCTCTAGCTCTGGAGGACCCAGTACATCTGTGCATTGCATGGATAGTCTATTGATTTGAATGTTGGATTTAACTACAGATTAAAGTTCATGGCTGAGATACTCTTTATTAATTGTAAAAAGTGGATATACGTGAATAACCACTTTATTAGAGACCCCCATTGATAGCGTGTTTGACCTTCTTTGACCTTCAGAACAGCAGTGTCATAGATTCCATGAGGTGTTGAAGTTATTCAGACCAGCTGACAGGAAGGGGTCATCGATTCATGCTGCTTGTGCCAAATTCTCTCCCATCAGAAATCTGGATTGATCTGACCAAGAGATGTTTTTCCACTACACAATTATCCAGTTTTTGCGCACTTTTGCCTACTGGAGTCTTGCCTTTCTGCTTTTTAGACAGCACTGGTGGTAGACTAGTCATCTGCTGTTATAGCCCATCTCTGCTATGGATCAATAAGTTGGGCATTCGGACACATTAATAAGAGCACTAGAGCTGTATTTGGCTGCAATTTGCTTGACTCTACAGTGCCTGACCTCCTTTACTGATCCCTTTTGGCGTCACGTTGTTTCAGTCCACAGGATCACCTTTAGCTAGATGTCATTCCTTGATCACACCAATCTCTATATACATTCCACATCACTGCATGCGAAAACCCCATCCTGTTGGCAGTGAAATCTCGGGCCCAGCTAGTCTAGCACCGATGACCCGGCCTCGTTGGAAGTCGCTCAGATCACTGGATTTTCCCATCAAATGTGGATTTACACTGAAACTGATCCACAGAAAACTTATGTGATTTAATGCTGCTCTTTGGGGTCACGGGTCTAATTTCCATCCAGGGAACCAACAATCATGAAGGGGCCAGGGCTCTAATAAAAGGTACAGTCAGTGTATGTTGGAGCTGACCTTGGGAAAAAAAAAAATGCTTCTATATACAATGCTCGCATGGCATATATATGTGTATACATACCACACATTTTTGTATCACTTTTTGAAATTCCTTTTTCTTCACATTTTTGTATATATATACCATACAAGCATTATACGTACAAGCATACTGGTATATATTATATATAAAGGTAAGCAATTTCTTTATCCTTTGGAAGGTCAACTGTCTCTTCTGTGTTTTTTGTTATATATTCTATTCTGTATACATCTGATCTGCCTTTTATTCCCGCTTGCTATTATTATAAGACTAGCATTAAATACATGACGATTTTTGACAGTTCTGCTTTCTAATTTCTGGTTTATGAGGTCTCGGAACAGCTATATGTTATTTTTCAATCATTCAAAGAATTTGCGGCTTTCAGCTGTAATGACAACATAGTGGAAAGTTCAGGAGACAACATGTAACACCTGCGAGCCGAGATATCATTAATTCTGATTGTACTGGATTGTTCTATTGGAAAAGACTATTGTATTCTTCAAGATGCATCATACACTTCACTGACTATAGAGTGGGAAATTACAGGACTGGAAGGCAAAAGGGGCTTGGAAACCCAGCAAGGAACAATGAAGTAAATGCAATCATATAGAGTACGTGCGCGTTTTATAGAAACACACAAATAACTGGTTAGAGCAAAAATCTCGCTAACATCTTTTTGTTTGTCATCTTGGAATATAATGTCATCCCAGTTGACTTTTCCACCATTATGGTCTTTGTCCAGGTCAGCTGTGTTTACCACCAGATCTGACAATACTGGGTGTATGTGTCAAATTTGAGATTTCATGAAGCTGTAGCCTTGAACTCCAATTCTTCTCAGTCAATGAGCCGGCATCATTGTTTCAGCATGTTCCTGGGTTCTTGTCCCTGACAGTATTATCACACCCCTTACCATGTCCTATCAGGTATAGAGAGACATAAAAAGCCATGTAGAGCCAAGTAGTTGGACGCCAGGTAACAGCAAAGTATTCCCTATATTGTGGATAGGAGATAACTTGCTAAGATGGGAATACCCCTTTAACACTAGCTCAGGCAAGATGGCCGCCTCCATGTTGACATACAGAAAATAATATAAAAATCTAGAAATTAGAAAAATATATATCTTTTACCATCTGGTGTTTTATTAGTTGAAATATTCACTTTAGAACATTTGTAAGAACAAATATTTTAACTCACTGATTATATATCACAAGGAAGAAAAGATGTGAACCTCAACAGTAAATAAAGCAGCAGTCATAACTTGACCCTTTAGGGCCTCAATGCAAAATCTGTAGCATGATTAGAGTTGAGCGAACGTACTTTGCCGAGCTTGATGCTCGTTCAAGTATTAGCGTACTCGATGGTGCTCGTTACTGGAATGAGCATCAAATCATGTTCGATCCCGCCCCAGCTTTTGGCTCCTCCCCGCTGTGACGTGCCTGTTTTGGTTGACCAACTAAGATCACATCAAGAACAAGGCATATAAAAGTCAGTGAAGTCACAAAGGCCTTTCTCACATTAGCTAATGTTAATGTTCATGAGCGTTGCATTAGGGGGACACTGAACAACAATGGTGTGCATGGCAGGATTGCGAGGAGAAAGCCACAGCTCTCCAAAAAGAACATTGTTGCCCATCTGCAGTTTGCTAAAGATCACCTGTACAAGCCAGAAGGCTATAGGAACAATGTTTTATCGATGGATGAGACCAAAATTGTGCTTTTGGTCTCATCCATCGTTATATTTGGAGAAAGAAAAACATGGCATTACAGCATAAAAACCTCATACCATATGTGAAACATGATGGTGGCAATATCATGGTACGGGCCTCTTTTGCTGCGTTTAGGCCATACTAAGAATGTCTCTCCGGAGTTACCCATGTTCATTTTGCACCTTCATTCACCTTAGCATTCTGTTCTCCTTCTTACCATTGGCCTAGGTCCTTATACTTAGCACTGCCAAATAAATAAACTCAACTTTGTTACATCTGTAACTGTCTTTTCCAATCTTCCATTTCACAAAGTCATTTTTCAATTTCTCCCCCCTCTAATATCTTATGTGACCTGACCTCTACCGACCTCCCGCCTCTTCAGTTTCTAATTCTATTTCCCTTCATATAATCCAGGACAAGAAAATATTCTCTCCTTGGAAGCAGCAATTTGCTGATTACTAACGTGACGGATGACGACTCGGGCACATATACCTGCCTGGTTACCTACAAAAGCGAGAACAGCAGTGCATCGGCAGAGCTCAGCGTCATGGGTAGGTGGCCCAGCTTGATTAACATCTATTTTGCGACCCACTGAAATGCGTCTCATAATTACTGCTTAGAGGCTATTTCATGTTTTCTCTTGACACACGATTGCTTCATGGGCGTAATAGAAATCATTCCTTCAGTTTCTCCTTCTTAAGGGTCAGCACCGCTCAATCATGTTTTAGCTGAGCCGTTCATGCTTCTAGGCTGTTGTGGTTAGACTTTCTTGGTGTTCATGGACTATATAATGTACGGCTGAGATGTTATAAAGCTGGAAATGTGTATAAAACAGTAAAAGAACTACTAGTCACCAGAACTTCAGCGCAGCAGCACCCACCGTCCTTCCGATGCTTGTCCACATTCAGATGTCATGTGACCGCTGCAGCCAATCAGTAACTGCGGTGGTTACGTGACCCTAGTACTGGCATCATCGATCAATAATGGGAACCATATCAAAAGGAGTATGGCATCTGATCACTGAAGGCACTGATTGGCTGCAATAGTCACTGCTGGCCACCTGTACTCTAAATAGAGGCCGGTGGAGGTACACGGGTGCTGTAGTGCTGGATTGTCGGGGGAATACAACAGGTGATTAATGGTTCTTTTCTTGCTTCATCACATTTCAGCTTTTTAATTTAATTTTTTCCCAAACTGGATAATCTCTTTAAAGACCACATTACTTTTGAAGGTCACCAAAGGTCTTTAGAGAATATATACTTTACCTACCAATGTCTTATCTGGCTTTGCAGCAGAATTGTGGTGTTGAAAGGCCCTGATTTCTGTGCAAGTGCCAAAATTGCTACTTTTTTAGAATTTATGCTGGCCCCCACCACTTTTTTTTTTTTTTAAAGGGGAGGGGCCTAGTGTTAAGGATATATTACTACACATGACTTGCCGAACTTCCTTGAATTTATGTCAGAAACTTAGCATAAACTATAGCTGAAACCAACCAGGCTCATAAGTTTTAAACCTTGTGTACAGAAGTGCCGCCACACGCGACAAACATTTTAAAGACATGCGCCTTTTAATACATTTGTTGCACTTATGCCTGTGCAAATTGTACTTAAATCAGTGTATAAAAAGTCAGGCTATCTAAATATGATCCAATTTATTTTATTGCTCCAGTGCATCAAAAATTTTTAAAAATGTAACAATTTTGTAAATAGTTTTGATTTAGCATCTTTTGTGCATACGGCTCGATATTTGCAGACTACCAAGAAATTCAGTGAAGTCTGATCCTGCTGGCAGAGATTTCTCTACTCTACCCTTCTTACTAGGCTATAGACAATCGAAGGAGGGGCAGATGTAAGGGAGTAGCACACAACTGCAAGATCAGACTACACACATTTTGTTTGTAGTCTGTAACCATGGAGACACATAGAAGCTTTATACGCAAAACATTAGGAGATTTATAATGAAAACTCTTTGCAAAGTTGTTTCTCTTTTTTAGTTTATATGTTTACATTGCCTTGGTTGTCAATGTATGGGGTGTGGTGGTCTCACTAATGAGCCCTAATCAACATAATTAAAGGAGTGGCCAAATTATAGATTTTGGACCCAATCCATTCCTCATGCAGTAACATAACACATTGGGATATATTCGCCTCTCCCTGCTCCCACTGTGTCCAGTGCTCTGGGTCTACCCTCTGACATTGGGTATACAGGTTACCCCAACCTTTTTACAGGACGTCACAGGTACTGCAGCCAGTGGTAGAGCTTAACAATTCCTGAACAAGTTGTACCAAGAACCTACAATTTAGACAACCCCTTGACGGGACACAAAGACATTTATATCCTTGTGGCTGTATCTGGTATGACATCTCAGACCTTTGAAAAACCCCTTGAAGTTTTTTTCTACTTCTGGGTGCAGCCATGATATTATTGACACCTGTAAAATGTGACCACTGCAGCCTATCACAGGCTTGCTTCAGCTGGTCATTAACTGTAGCAGTCCCATGTCCCTATGTCATCACTGTTCCAGCAGAAAGGGGAGAGTGGGGGTTAACCAGTCACCAGTAGAGCGGGAGCGTAGGGGAATCGGTTGAAGTGAGTACGGCTTCTTTTATCTCTTTGAAGCAGACTGAGCAGCTTTAATTTTTTTTTGTCCCCAGATAACCCCTTATAATGTCCTACAATGTAATAAAATAGCTCAATAATTTATCTCTATCAGTTGCGTAAGACGACTATTTCAAACACTTATTATGTAACTACTTGGTTCTCAGAAAGGGAAAAATAAGACTGTCGCATGCTAGAGGAATTCAATTGTAAGCGAGACACAGCGATACATGAAAACGACAACCAGACAAAAGAGGATAAAATCAAAGGAGCGGATTTCCCATCAACAAAAATATATAAAATGGTGGGAAAAAAAAAAGATAAAATATATTTGTCTCCATCTTTTGTTCTCGAATACAATCTCAAATCAGGAAAGAATCAAACTCAATCTCGTCCAGCAATTTAAAAGTAAGATATATAATTCTGCAACTTTTTCTTACATCTTTAAAAAAAACTCTTCATTCTACAGATTCCTTTTTACTCTTGCTATCATCTTCATTGAAGAGAGTCTATATATAAGCTTCATGACTGGGTGACTAATGAATGGCGAAGCCTGAATCCCCTGGGATCCAATGCAACATGTATAATAGGGTCCCCATTTACCATGTGTCATTTATAATATACTGGTTTCTTGCTTGAAAAATGGGGCGGTCCCCTGAAACATTCCTCAGGGGTGTGGTCACACGTTCTCTACTTCCGGTAGTGTCTCTTTCATATGCATAGAATAACTTGGATTTATGAGCTTTTATGATACCATCTATGGACTTTACAATTAAAACAATCCTCCAGCTTCAGCACAAAATTCAGTCCTGAACTGGAGGGGAGAGGAATATGACCTGCAGTTATTCTTCTCTGCCATTCCTCTAATCTACCACTTCCAGGTCCTGTTTTCATCCAAACAGGATGGCCATCACAGTCTTCATACTACCTAATCCCCACAGGGTACTGGCAGTGTTAGACTACCAATGCACTGTACCTTCTCTCTGATTGGCCAGAGATGCTCACATGATCAGTACTGGCAAATCAGAGAGCAATGCAAAGTGTGAATTAGAAAATTGATGCAGCCATCTTGGACAGCAAAAACAGGGTCTTAAACTGTCCGCTCATAGGGGCAACAGAGAAAAACAACTGCATGTAATTTACCCTCTCTTCCTCCTGCCCTGGAACATAATTTGTCCTGAAACCAGAGGGCCACTTTAGGGTGATTATTCTCTGCACATGTGTATGTAGAGGCATTTTTGGATTTGTGCATATAAACAGTTTCTATGCTTAAAAGGGTTGTCCTGTAATTGCACTGGGCTGATCCTTGACCAAGGCAGATGCTGGCACCTTCTTCTGTTTCAGGCAATCGCAGCAAAACTCACAAGTAGTCTCTCTAATATTTTCTGCCGTGTCGGTGACACTTCAAAAACTGGTTTCACTTGGCCCTCTTTTCTTTGAACTTCCCTTACAGCTCACTATATTGGTGCTATGTGGCTTCCTCTTGCCCAGGCGTACTCTCTGGCTCTGTCTTGACATTGCTTTCTGTTCATGCATGGACTGGCACTCATGGCATATCACACAATGTCTTCAGAGTTTTTCAGTTTTCACTTTTGTGCTGCTAGTCATAGAATGGTAGAGTTGGAAGGGACCTCCAGTGTCATCGGAACCAACCCCCTGCTCAATGCAGGATCACTAAATCATCCCAGACAGATATTTGTCCAGCCTTTGTTTGAACACTTCCATTGAAGGAGAACTCACCACCTCCTGTGGAAACCTGTTCCGCTCAATGATCACGCTCACTGTTTAATATCTAATCTGTGTCTCCTCCCTTCCTGTTTCATCCCATTGCTTCTGTCTGCTGCTATGTCTTACAGCTGCACCACACCACACTAGACAGGACTTCAATACAGGGTACCCACAGAATTCCAAGGGCAAAATGGATTTTTCAAGCATTGCATGCCCAAGGATGTACATGGCTAAGTGTGATGGAATGGATGGCACATATGATTTCTGGATTCACCATTTCACAGGTTGCTCTTCTATTTGCCAACTTAATGAAGTACTGCTTGGTATCCATTGTAGACAGCTGCTTTAAGGTGAACCCACAGGAAGAAATCCAGAGAGGTCAAATCTTAGGAACATGGTGGCCAAGGAATAGGGCCGTATTGTCCAATACAGCAGATTCCAAACTGAGCTGAGAGCCACCAACTTGCCTCTCATTGGGAATGAGGTGGAGTGCCATTGTGCTGGAACTAAACCCTTTGACATTGCATCAATGGCAAGTCATCGAGCCATTCCACCATTGTGTTTAGAATGCTAAGATATCGGTCACTATTCAGGGTGTCATCAATGAAAACCGGACCGAGGAGCTGCCCACTCAGAACAACAGACATATACGGCAAAATGCCTTTGGAGTTGTGCTTGATGTGTGCGTCATAGAGCATACCCTGACCAGCTATGTGCCATCCATTCCGCTGCCATTCCTCAACCATATACATCTTTGTATGGCCACTGATGGCGGTCATTTTGAACAATTTCTGTAAGATAATAAAGCTCATTTTTTGTTCCTGCACTTGTCTTTACAGTCAGAAATTGTCTGTTGTGCTAATTCATCTTATATTAATTTACTTTAGTTATTTTTTACACGGGAATAAGCAGCTCCAAACACACATCCCCTCGTGCAATGCTGGAAAGATCTTTTTTGCTCCAGGATAAGTATTTCCATGGACACTCTGTATATAACCCAGAGAAGTGATGGGCAGCATGACCTGGCATCTTCATTCCCTTATGTTACCCCTGTCCTATGCCATTCCTACAGTAAAAACTGTGGCCTCACTTCACCCAGTCTACATATGCTACCGGCCTACAGTGTTGCTGTACTCATTCTGCATCAGCGAATGCATCAAATAAAATGTAAGGTTGCACAAGACAAGGAGGCATTGTCCACCACTTTACAGCCCCATCAAGATGACTTATACCACATACTATAGGGGATAAGTTATTTTGCTGATACTACTCCTTTAAGAAAATGATGTCTACTATGCTTCAATTACACATGTTCATATGTTTGTAACAAAGTGGTAAAGTATCTTCTGCTGTGTGGGTTTTTTGGTTGTTTTTGTGGACAATTGTAGTGCAATATTCTAGACTATTCTTGTTGTCACAACAGATGGAGCTCCTGATGGAAGTTATCGCCACAGATATATATCCTATCTAGATTTAAAGTACTTTATGCTTTGTATTAGTGTCACTAATTTCAAGCAGAACACTTAATTTATTCCTATATGAGACTTATGTTACTGCTGCCCTTTACTTCCACCCTGCTGCTGATGTCAACAACGTGAGGAGAGAGACAAAGAGAGAGATAGAGGCTTATATACACAGCTGTAACATAGAGCTTGCTATGAACCCATACTGCGATTACATCTAACTTCAATATCTTATGATTCAGTGTGTATTCACAAGAAAAAAAATAGCAGCATGCTTTAAAATTGCAGAGATCTGTTCCTATTGATTCTTGGGTAGAATATAGTGATCAGAAGTGTAACTTGTGGCTGCTGAGCCCCAATGCAAAATCTGAACCCCCCCCCCTTCCTCCCCAAAGGTTTAATCTAGAACAGCATTTCCCAAACTGTGCTAGGTTTCATAGCACTACTCACCACTGTAACAGTGTTCAGAAAGGCTTAAGTGAGGAATAGGACCTGCAGAGGCATATCAAGGCAAGTCACATGAGCCGGCCTTGATATGAGCCTGCCTGGAGGCTGTTGCAGCGGTGAGTAGAGTGGGAAATAATGGAGGGTGTGGCAATAGGGGACTCTATTCCTACAGGGGCCGCAATAGGGGGTGACCTATTCCTACTGGGGCTGCAATAGGGGTCACCTACTCGTACTGGGGCCACAATAGGGGTCACCTATTCCTACTGGAGCCACAATAGGGATCACCTATTCCTATTGAGGCTTGAAAAGGGGTCACTTATTCCTACTGGGGCCACCAATATAGGGGTCACCTATTCCTACTGGGGCCACCAATATAGGGGGTCACTATTACTACACAGGGTAAATTTGTTGTGGAATTCACAGTAGCTGTAGCAGCAAAGTGGATGAAATTTGCGGCTGTGGAAAAACATCTGCACAAAACCTGTGCGGATACTGACATGTGGTACAGGATTTAATTACGGAGCATTTTAATCCTAAATATGATGTATATCAATAGCCCATCCAGTGCTCCTGCGCTTTTCTCAGTTTTTTTTTTTTTTTTAAGACCCTGTTCTTTTTATGTCGACGATGTAAAAATAATATGTTGTGATAAGCCACGCCCATAACCCCTCCCTTGACCACACCCTCTGTCCTGCTTTGGGGCTCCACGAGAAACTTTTGCTTCAAAAAGGTCACCATGGCTGAAAAACTTTGAGAACCACTGCTATGGAGTATTAGTTTCCTTACATGGGGAAGACAAAGCTTTTGGGCCCCCTAAGGCTGTAGAGCATGGGTACACCTGAACACCCTCTGCACCTACCAAAATTATGCCCCTGGCAGTAAAAAAGAAAGGCACAATAGCAAATGGTGGGTTCACCAGTCCATAACATTACCTGATATGGATTCTATGTGCTGCTGTTCAAAGTCCATAGGCACAGGCTAGATATTATAATACTGCCCCCGATGGGTAGGAACAGGTATAAAGGATTGACAGTGCTCCCTGTTGTTGCTGCCTGCAGTTTTCCTCTTTGCATTAGCCAGTTCTAGTGCACAATATCTAATTCTCACACATAATGTGCCCATATAAGAGACAAATATGGCGAGTGCATTATATTCTCCAACCCATCACCGGCTATAGTCAGCAAAAAAGCAGTCGTTTTATTTGTCCCATTAAAAGACCTTATGTTTGATGAAGGGAAGCAAGCTCGGGCTCCATTGTATAAAGTAGAAAGATAAGTGGCCCGGTGGGGGGAATAAGACGACCATTATATCAAACATGCCAGCGTCCATTAGCATGGCACTGACTGTAATAATAGTGAATCACAGGAAAGGCTATATTACCCCATAAATGGTTGGTAATGATGCAAGTATTAGTGAGACGCGCTCTGTGGTTCTCTTCTCCCAGCTGTTTAGATAGGAAATGCCTGATTGAGTCCCTACTCAGTGGCTGTGAGTTATGAAAATGTATCCACACAGCAGCGCGGAGGAAACCTGCGGGGTCCGGGAGTTGGAGGTCAGATCAATGAGTGCCTGCTGATGCAGCAAGGTGAAATTGTACTCTGGGGAACAAGGGCCATAAATTGGGCAAGTTCCTGGAAATCTAATTTATGCATTTTGCTAAATAATGGGAGAAAGGCGGATTTTCTGAGGAGGTTTTAAAAAACATCTCCTGCGGTATTCGCAAAACTAGGATATATATAGATTTTTTTTATTTTTTATTATGTTTTGTCTTCTCCACTTCCAAAAAAATACAAATTTTATCCGTCTGAGGACTTGCTTTTTATGTGACGAGTTTAAATTCCAATAGTACTATTTAATGCACCATACAATTCTGCTGCACTGCGATTCTTAGGTTAGTATGATTACGATAACACCAAATTTTATATTGTTTTTTTTTTTTGCTGCACTACTTTGAATAACTAAAATATCTTTGGAAAAAACTAAAATTATTTTCTGCCACCATATTTCTAAAGCTATAACTTTTTTATTTTTTTGTGGATATACTTAAAGGGGTTCTGTCATTAGAAAAAAAAATCTGCACTCACCTATTCCTCCCCCATCAGTCTTCTTACCGCATCTTTTCCTCGTCAATCTTCTCCTGTCTCCTGCAGTCCCCTGGGTCACCTCACCTCCAGCCGGCCGGATCCTCTTCTTCTGGTGACGAAGCATCCATTCTCGGCAGTCTCCTTCCTGCAGGTCAGTGTAGGTTGCGTCACTAGTGACGTAGCGTTCACTGCCTAGGAAGGAATGCTGAACTATTGCTGAGACTGCGCATGTGTGCTGTTTCGCGGTGAGTGTTCATATACTATTGCAGAGAGACAGAGCATATGCGCAGTCTCAGCAATAGATCGGCTCTCCCTGCTAGGCTGTGAATGCTAGGTCACTAGTGACTGGGTACACTGACCTGTAGAAAGGAGACTGCTGAGAATGTACACTTTGTCACCAGAAGAAGAGGATCCGGCCGGCTGGAAGTGAGGTGACCCGAAGGACCGCAGGAGACAGGAGAAGATAGGCGAGAAGAGGTAGACTGACAGAGGAGGAATAGGTAAGTATTGATTTTTTTGTAATGACAGAACCCCATTAAGCGAGGGTTCGTTTTTTGTGCAACGTCTTGGTACTATTTTGGAGCACATATGACTTTTTGACCGCTTTTTATTCATTTTTTCTTTGAGATGGGGTAAACATAAAAGCACAATTCTGATGTTGTCTTTTTTTCTGATAATTTTTATGATGCAAGATAAATAATGTGTTACTTTGATACATCAGACTTTTACTGATTTTTGCCTTTTTGATTTTGGCTTTTTATTATAAATGTAGATCGTGGCATGTAAAGGGTTCACATAGGGAGGGTACTCCCTCTGTGACGTCATCAGACTCCTGTGATATAATCACGGAGGGCCGACGGGCTGCCATAGCAACAGGATGCCAGATACAGGCGTCCTGCTTTGCCATTGCCTATGATCGTTGTTACAAGCGATAAGGCATTGCAGTACATGAGTCTTGCAATGCTTTATCATAGGGATCATAGCTGCTATGATTCGGGTCCCCTTCTGATTTGTAGGGTCTGGCACAAACCAATTTGAAGAATGAGCTGTACTACATCACTGCAGATTGACCTCACATTATTTCTCCTTACATGAGAACATTCAGCTCAGGGCTCAAAGGAATTGTTATCCTTCTTCTGGATCAACACTGTACAACATAGGAAGAGATAAAGGACAGCACTGGTTTTGTATAAATCACTCAGAGTTACCTGTATTTGCAGTAAAACGTTTAGCTATGGTATAAGTGACCTCTATAAGATACAAGTGCAGTCAGCTTTTTGTAAAGTCAATGATATAACAGATGTTTTCATTGCTTTAGCCCCAGGCAGTAAATCAGTGTAATGCTGTCCTAAATTGTTAATGACCCAGGATCCTACAGAGAAAATCTGTTTATACATCACTTGATCCGAGAAACAACAGGCTCTTCTCATTGTCTCCGAAACTACTTAAGTCTCTGAGCTTCCATTTACTTACTATGCTTAGTCTCACAATATACATTAAATGTCTCTTAGTTTAGAACCTGGCCCATATTGCTGACCCAATGTGAAGAATACTTCTTACAGGGTTTTCTGGGACTAAGATACTGATGACCTATCCTCAGGAAAGTTCATCAATATCAGATTGGTGGTTTTCCATCACTCAGGGCCCCTGTTGATCAACTGATTGAAGAGACCATGACACTCTTCTTAGGCTTGTGATGTCACCTGAGCACTGTGGCTGCTTTAGATAGCTGATCAGGAGGGTCCCACTCCTATTTTAGATATCTTAGTCTTGGAAAACTCCTTTAAAGTGGTTTACCCAAAAAGTGTTGGTCTGTAGATCAGCTCAAGTCACCTTTCAGCCCAAATGCAGTTGATTACAGCACAGTACTATCTCTAGATGAAAAATGACAAGCTCGTGGGAGAAGAGCTGGACTAAAAACAGAGCCTAATTGTACAATGATCTGGATAAAGAACAAAGCATAACAAAGCACAACCATAAGGTGAAACATGCTAAGGCATGGGGGCTGCTTAGATGATCAGCATCTTCGGATTTGGTGGGCCCTGCCTGAAAGCAGGGTGATCGACCTGATAAGGACGACCACAACCACACGTCTCATACCTACAGGGCCTAGTCTATCCCTAGATGACAATTGGTGATAATAGGACACAAGAACAAGTCAGACACGCCAAATAAAAGCTGATACAGGTGTCCATGCACCTACAGATGTAGGGGATTTGGGCATCCACATACCTATGGACAGAGAGGATGTGGACACACAAGAATACAGGTGGAAGACAAACAGGACAAAGCCCTTACATCCACCTACCAATGGAGGGAGGGGAACAAACAGAATGAGATTCAAGTGTCCGCCCACCAATGGATGGGTAGGACAAAGAGACATAATTTAGGCGTACAACAACCATTTGGACAGGTGGGTCAGACATAGATGAACAAAAGGGCAGACAAGCAAACAGACAAACTGATATATGGACAAATTGACAAAGCATAGCGTAGCATGTAAACAGCAAAAACACAACAGAAAACTGGATCCAGACAGACAGAGTTCTGGACAAAACAGACAGAAGCAGAACCAGACAGACAGAGCTCTGAGAAGCATGCATGCACACAGCAAAATTAAGCAGAATGGCTAGCACCCTATATAGGGTGTGGTCAGATTATATAAAATCAGTAATTCCTGATGGGCTGACCAGGTGCACCGCCTCCCTGACAACCAGTCAGACCATGCACTGCAGGGGATGATGCAGCAGGTAAGAGAAGAGGGGAACCCTGAGGTATTCCCAGCAGCCGACACAAGAAACTTCTGCTGGGACAAGACTTCTGAAGTATTCTCAACAGCCGACACAAGGAACCTCTACAATGATGGCAGGCTGTCACACTTCTCTTCTTCATGTTTAAGAATCACTATTACTCAGATGAATTGGTGATTGGCTGGCTGAACTTTGACTACACAGACAAAAGAGACAGACAGCTGGAAAGTCCAGCCTGCCAGCCAAAGCACACTGTGACAAGCAGGTCATATAACCCATCCTCTGGTCCCAGTACAGAAGTTTGTCCTGAAACCAGAACTATTTGCTTATGCACAATGCATGGTTGTAAATGTTTTCAAAATAGAACTGCAGTTCCACTTTGGGCCACCGGGAGCAACACCTTCTCCATTCCAACCATTCACTTTACAGTAGAATAAAATTTGTAGGCTACACTGATTAAGGACAGATATGCACACATCATATACTGTATTTGTAACTGAGCATGGCATGAATCTCTGAACCTATCACCCTTCTGGTACTTGTTGTGTTACTATATTTTTATCTTGAGCTCCTTGAAATCTCTTATTTAAAAAGCCCTCATTTCCCTATTACCACACAGATAGAAGTGGACAGTAGCCTGCAAAGCTCAGAATAAACTAAGATTTCTACAACTGGGAGGTTGGCACGCTCAGTGGATAGACCCTTAGGCATGATTTAATTATAAATTGAAATAAAATGCTTCGCAGAGAACCCTTGCTGTGCCTACACAGAACATAAAAGGGAATCAGGGACGGAGGCATAATTGTATTGGCACTAGCGTCATATTCCGAACCGACACTATTAAGTGTCTTTAAACGATACAGATATGCAAATGAACAAAGTCCTGATTGATGTTCTATGCAAGTTTTAGAAGTCGCTAATACTGATACAAAGGAAGAGGAGATTGTTACACTTATTTGGAACAAAGCAGGAGGCAGGACTGGTTTTGGTAAAAGCGGGCCCTGTGCAAATATAATATAGTAATATTTAATATTTGCACGGGAATCTGAATATTTTATCGGCCCGTGTAAAAGGGCCCGTAACGCAATGTGCTATCACGGTGGGCCGCGCTATCAGGGTTGTTCATTTACACTTTGAATTACTTTATAATGGGTTTTGTTGTGTTCAGATAAGAGAATAATAGCATTTTAATGGGTTAATATAAGATGCCTTTTTTCCTGGTGTTATCACAATCAAGGTAACATTTGTCACATCTGTACTTCCAGGCAGTGTCCACATAGTACTGACATTCAGTAACCCTGACATAAATACTACCTTCATACTAGGGTGGCCCCAAAAACTCAACTTTCAACTACAAAGCAAGACATCCAACTTTTTTCCTTTTAACAAACCTTTATTTGGGGCAGTTTCGGGTTCTTATGTCTACGACAAGGTTGTGTTCAAAGACCATGAATTTTCAGACTCTTTACTAATGACGAAGAAGAAAGACAACTGTTGCTTCAAGCCGTGGAAGCAAATGGCAAGGCGGCTCTAACATAGATGACCAAGAAGTCTGCTGTCGGCACTGGCCGACAAGTATTTGTGTTGTAAATTTGACTATTTTCATATATTTGGGGGTATTTTTTGTAAGGAACAGCACAATTGTGTAGATTGTCAGGACAAATGCCATTGTCGATACTTCATGTTTTTAAGTATAGCAGTTGTATTGCAAAACCAAATTGTTAATATTAATGCTGCAGCTTGTGTCATTGGGAATCTTAAGCACCATTTCTCATAATGTACATCAGTTTTGCGCACCATATTGCAGTTGGAATTTAAAGCTAAAACTCTACCCTAAGATTGCTATTAGTAGATATAACAAATTGGGAAGGTGTCTTGCTGCATAGCTGCCGCTTTATTTTTTGCCCTATCTCTATGGGCCACCATATGCTATCAAAATATATACAAAACTGCCATTTAATGTGTAAATAATACTTCCTTACAATACCCACACAATACTGCCATGTAATCCCAAAATAATACCTCCACAGTTATTAAGTCTCCTCTCAGCCTTCTTTTTTCCAAGCTAAACATTCCCAGATCCTTTAACCGTTCCTCATAGGACATGATTTGCAGACCGCTCACCATCTTGGTAACGCTTCTCTGAACTTGCTCCAGTTTGTCGATGTCTTTTTTTAAAGTGGGGTGCCCAGAATTAGACACAGTATTCCACATGAGGCCTGACCAAGGAAGAGTAGAGGGGGATAATTACCTCATGTGATCTAGACTCTATGCTTCTCTTAATACATCCCAGAATTGTGTTTACCTTTTTGGCTGCTGCATCACATTGTTGACTCATGTTCAGTCTACGATCTATTAGTATACCCAAGTCTTTTTCACATGCGCTGCTGCTTAGCCCAATTCCTCCCATTCTGTATGTGCTTTTTTCATTTTTCTTGCCCAGATGTAGGACTTTGCATTTCTCCTTGTTAAATACCATTCTGTTAGTCGCTGCCCACTGTGCAAGCCTGTCTAGATCTTTTTGAATACTCTCTCTTCCCTACTGTTAGCTATCCCTCCGAGCCTTGTGTCATCAGCAAATTTGATCAGTTTCCCGTCAATTCCCTTCTCCAGATCATTTATAAAAATGTTGAACACCACTGGGCCTAGGACAGAGCCTTGTGGTACCCCACTTGATACATTCTTCCACTTGGATGTGCAGCCATTTATGACCACTCTTTAAGTACAATCACTCAGCCAGTTGTGAATCCACCTAACAGTTGCTTCTCAATCCCATATTTGGTCATTTTTTTTAAAGATACTTTGTCAAATGCTTCACAAAGGTCAAGAAAAACTATATCCATCGCATTTCCCTGATTAACCCAGTCAGTCATACTATCATATTGCATACATGCTGTTTAATAATTTGTTCAAAGATCTTTCCCGATATAGAAGTCAGGCTCACAGGCCTGTAGTTTCCAGGAATGCATAATTAGTGATGGGAATAATTTTATATCCAATTGTATCGCCATACAGTGTCTAAATAATTCTTCTATGTCGTATGAAAACATTACTACCATATAGAGGCTGATATAACATTGTGATATATTTAAAACGCAACACTTCCATTATATGCATGAATAACACCATTCTACATAGCCTAAATAATGAAGGGAATCATGACAAAGTCTCTAATGCCATCTAATGTCTAAATAATACCTCCGGCTACTACATAGTGCCCATGTAATACTGCCACATATTTACCACACAACACTGCCATTCAATTATGGCTAAATAATATAACGGTATTATTTATGTCTAAATAATACCGTTATATTGTATAGAGCCTAAATAGTGAAGACGATAATGATAAAGTCTCTAGTGCCATATCATGCTTAAGTAATACCTCCACACAATGTCCAAAAGATGTTACCATATAGTGCCCATGTAATATTGCCACATAAATACCATACAACAGTGCCGCTAAATGTCTGAATCATTCCGTTATACCGTACAGTGCCTAAACAGTGAAGGGGGTCATGATAAAGTCTCTAGTGCTGTATGGCAGCGAAAAAAACAACGTTACCGAGCGGTTATTACAGGGATGTAAATATTACAATAGCATGATGACAGGACGTGGACATACAATAGATTTTGATCTTAATGACAGGGAATGACCTTTGCAGTATGAAGAGCTCGGTGAACTGTATTTCATAAATAAATGAGCACTTGTCATTGCTCTTCTCAATAGGCCGTTATTCTCTGTCATGCTATAGCCCCCTCCCTATAGACCGCAGCTCTTCATGGCCCAGGGCCGAATTTCAAACTGTGTGTATAGAAGTAATTCAATGTAATAATACCGCCATTCTGTAGCTCAGTGTTACATCCTGAAGCAATTGTCTCATACAAAAGATACAAATCCCCTCCCACCATATTACCATTATACCATTATCATTATCTATATGCAAGTTCTCTATTCAGCATTCCCTTTATTATAGCTGCCGTATTCATAGGAAAGTTGAGTGATAGTTGGTATGACTGCTGCTAACGCTGCACAACTCATTAACCAACCTTCTTTGTATCCTACAGTTGCAATGAAAATTACACCATTGCAAATTTGGCTTATTTGACAAATTTACAAACTTTCAGCTGTTTGCCAATAAAACAGCCAAACAGGAAGCAAGAACAATTGTAATGGCGCCACATAGCTAATATAACTAGTAGTTTCTCCAAATTCACCTCAAAATGCCACTATGACTGACTACTGCAGTCTCACAATGATCCACTCCCTTCATGAGCGCCTTTAATACTTAGTAGAGCACATTTTGCTGTTATGATTCAGAAGAATGGAGTTCATATTTGTGCGAGTTTTGTGCGCCTTGCAATGCACAAAACTTGTACAAGATTGTCGCATGTGTGAATAAGCCCTAACGTGTTATCAAACCTCACAGCCAACAAAGCCCTAGCCAGACCAGATATGTGATGTGTTTTATCTCAAGCACACCTGATGTAACTAGTGAAGCCCTTGATTAATTGCATCAGGTGTGCTTGAGACAACAAGAGTAATTCTGAGACCATTGTAGTCAGTAAAAGTTGCATTTTGCGTTGAATCTGGAGAAAGCACTTGTTATATTTGTTGTGTTGAACCACTTACATTGTTTTTATTTGCGTATTTTTTTTTTTTTCAAACATCTCAAAATTTGGAAACCTTATTTGCAATTGGGGTAAAATTATTTTGCTAGAATTTGCCAGTGTTGGAAAGCAGGTTGACAAATTCCGTGGGCTGCTTGTGGGCTATTTGTCACTCAGCTTTGCCGCTCCTCTAGTCATCTTATGCTTTGATGTATTTCTTCCGTCACTATCTCTGCATCAGTAGACAGATTTGCTATTCTGGAGTCTATGGGAGCCCAGGTGAATAACTCTAACCCTAAAGACATTTACTGTATTGACTATCCACAGGATAAATGTCTCATCGCTAGGAGCCTGACTGCTGGCACCTCCAACAATCCGTGCATCTGAACGTCCCATGTGAATGTAGCAACATCGCATATGCATGACCACCACTCCATTTACTTCTATGGGACGGGCGAAGAACAATGTAATTGGCAATCTCCCATAGAAGTGAACACAGTGGTGGTCACGCATGCACAATGCCGCTCCATTCACATGGGGCATGCTGATCTTGGGATTGCTGAGGATCCCAGTAGTGAATAAAGGATAAATGTCTTTAGTAGTAGAACCAGTTTCAAGGTGTTAATCAAGCAGAATTTCTTTAAAATCAGCTCAAAGTTGTGGCAAAACATAAAATAAGCCAAACCAACCTCACCTGAATCCCCATTGCTCTTGTGGTGGCTGGTCCCTCACTGCTCTCCACTTCCTGCTGCAGCAGTGACATCACTAACACCAGAGTCTACAGCAGCCAATCATTGGCTCACATTGGCCACATGTCCCTGTGTTCAGATGTCATAACTGCTTAATCCAGAATCGGAGAGCAGCAGGGAACTAGGTACTGCAGAACAAGAGACTGAACACCAATGAAACAAAAGTGGCAGTGAATCCGATGAGTATATATGTATCTGATGCCTTTGTATGTAGTTTTCCACCACTCTAGGCTATTTACAATTTTTTTCCTACCTCAATAAACCCATTAAAGTTAATGTTTTCCACTGAACGCCAATTTTGAATATTGACTTAGCAGGGTTAACGCATCTCACATTAGCATGCTACTGAGTTATAGAGGCGAGGCTCTGCGATTTGTATATCATGCATGGCCATTCAAAGTGAATGGCAGCAGTCAAGCAAAGTACTGTAAAATGCAATAACCGCACCCTGTGCAGCAAAGAAATGAAAGCAGTCCCCCTAACTTCCATGTTGGTACGGCTACATCTGTAGCTCCAAAATTCTGCATTAATTAATTTTTAGAAAATTTCTAAATAACATTTTTATAGCAGCTGGAACTCTGTTTTTATGTGGCAGAACTCCAAATCCCCTCCATAGATGTAGAGATAAATTATAAGATTCTGCCTTCTTGCACTCACCACTAGTGGGAGCTTTAGAACTTACTGCATACACATTAAACTCAATAGTGAGCAGTCCTCCTAAACTCCCTCTAGTGGTGGCTGCAGGCAGTCAGCATGTAGGCAGGAGATTTAGAGTAACATGTAAGAAAAAAAATTAAATTGAGTGCTGACCTTTATAAAAAATATTAAGGCTGGGTTCACACGGGGCAGAATTACAGCAGAATTTCCACTCAGGCTTTCTGCACAGAAATTCCGCCGGCAGTCTTAAACCCGAGATTAACCAGCAAATTGGATGAGATTTCCAAAAATCTTGTCCACACTCTGCGGTCAGTGCATTGCGGGCATGCCGTGCTGAAACTGACATGCCAGTCGGAATTCAAATCCTCGACATGTCAATATTATCGTTGTTTCCACTGCCGGCTCTCTCCTCCCTATGGCGAGAGATGGCGGCAGTGGAACAACCTGCTCTCAAAACCAATGCCAAAACCCGTGGGACTTTAGCTGCGGAAATCTTGCAGAATTTCCGTGCAGTCTTGTTGCAGACATTCCACGAGATTTCCGTGGGATTTACGCCCCGTGTGAACCCAGCCTTAATGGGAAACCACTGGGAAACACTGACATGGAAAAGGACTTGGGGATTTTAGTTAACTGTAAGATTGACTAGAGCAACCAGCGTCAGGCAGCTGCTGCCAAGGCAAATAGGATCATCGGCTTAATCAAAAGAGGCTCAGGGGGTACATGGTGATAACATCTCTTTATACCCAGGACTGTAACAAGGGGACGCTGTCTATGTCTAGAGAAAAGAAGGTTTCTACACCAACATAGAAGGGGGTTCTTTACTGTAAGAGCAGTGAGACTGTGGAACTCTCTGCCTGAGGACGTGGTGAAGGTGAAGTTAATACAAGAGTACAAGACGGGTCTGGATGCCTTTCTTGAGCGATACAATATTATATGTTATGATCATTAATAACTTCAGTAGGGTCAGTGATTCAGGGATTGTTGTGGTTGCCAGATTGGAGTATGAAATACATTTTTTCCCTTAAATGGGGAGGATAAGCTTCTGCCTCTATTCAAAGAGAATAAGCTGAACTGGATGGACATGTGTATTTTTTGGCCTCACATACTATGTTAAGAAATGAATCAGTGCAGAAATATGAACTTACTAAAGCAACCCGGTATTAAGAAATGGACCTTCCCTTTAAGGTGCTCATTTGCCTCATTGGATCCATGTTACGTGCTCAGTCGCAGATAGCTCGCTGCAGTTTAACAGAAGGTTCATGCTTATAGTAATACATTAGAGTCTCTGTAACAATGATCGCTGTGACTCTGATACAATGTCACAATGGATCAGCAGTGTTGGCTTGAAAATCCAGTGAGCAGGGTGAAGAGGAGGCCAGCACTTAACATAGAGCCCGGCCAAATAACCATTACATGACAGATGAACCACATTCATTTGTTCAGAGCTACCTTTTTAAATGAGGTGCTCCTGGGAAGAGAGTTGGCATCTCGCCTGGTAACTTCAAAGGGTGTGTGACAGATAAGCCATCCAACATTTATGGAACAATCTTGGAGCAGCCATGCATGAAGAGCGCTGCTGGACTGAGCAATCCTCAGCCACTTTGTTAACCTGTGAGCAACAAGCTAACTCTCTTCATCCCTAGATTTAGTATCCAGAATGGAGCCTAATTGTCAAGTGTGATAATCAGAGTTAAAGGGGTTTTCTGACCTTTAAAACTAGACTTGTCTCGGAGAAGGGAAGAGCATAAGAAATTAAAATAGCCATTACTCACCCTTCCACTGTGCCTTCAGCCAAGAACCGCCAACTCAATCCACACTGCTCCATAGTGTTGACCGAATAATGAAATATTCGGGTTTGGGACTACTTAACCCGATTTTCTAAAACTCATCATGAATCAGGATAGCCGATTCCAACTCCTATTGAAATCAGTGGGAGTAAAAACCTGCTTCGATAACCAATGTGTGTGCATGTCCCTTTTTCTAGGGATGTGGCTCAGTTGCTTGCAGTCTTGCCTTTCAGTGCTAGAGTCCTAGGTTCGATATTCCATCAAGGTCAACATCTGCATGGACTTTGAGAAACTTCATCCAGATGAGCCTCTTAATCTTTTGTATTATGTCACATTTTATGGCATTTTAACCAGAAATAGCCATTTATTGTCTGAGGCCCCAGTGCTGCTCTGCAGGTCTCATTGAGGGAACCTCTGGCTATGTGTATATAGATCCTACTGATGGTCTTCTTGGTCTCTTGGTCAATATATATTCACATTGGAGAAAACTTGACTAATAGTATAGTAATTTGTGATTTATTTTCAAATGAAGTAAAATATAACTCACCGATATACCCCTATGTGAAGAAGTAACTGCCCCCTTAAATATGCTAACTGCACATTTTAGGCATTTAAGGCACATCGACAGTTTATACCGTAGATTCCTTTGGGACCACCACCTATTAGGAGAACTGGGTTCTGTTGCCCACATTTTCCATTGGGTTTCCATAGATATTAAAAGACACTTTCTGACAGTGAGGGTGATGAATGAGTGGAACAGGTTACCACGGGAGGTGGTGAGTTCTCCTTCAAAAAGTTCGGAGGTCCATCCATTTTTTTATTCTTATATATATGTAGGTACATGTAAGTGTCTTTTGTACTATTTGGCTTGAGAAAGGTGCCACTGTTTAGGCACTGAAACGTGTTGCCTTTCATTAAACCGTTTAAACCTTTGCGAGGTTTTCGTCCCATTGATAACGCTGGAGTTATCACTTAAAGTAGGAGGAGTTTGGACATCATACCCCCTCCTTCCAAGTAAGTGTTCACTTGATCTACAGCACGGAGTATATAGTGTGTATATACACCTTGTACAGTACCGTATTCGGTAGCGCAGGATCAAATTTTTCTTAACAATATATAGGCTATTGGAAGACAGCATTCCTGCAAGTCAATGTCTGACATTTTAACTAGCCTTGCAGCAATGACTGGGAATATAAGCTAAAGCCAGAGTGTTCTTCAAAAGGAAAGGATAACCATGCACAGACAGACTGCTGAGGTTTTTTTTGCCCTTCTACAGTGTGCAGTAAATTCCAATAGGTGGCACTGTAGAGGTATCACTCCATCTTACTATTGCATATTTCCCAGAGGAGCATGGGTGGCCTTATAAGTCTCCTCACACCTTCTAGGTGCTCTCCCTATGGAGAAATTATACCCTTCTCGGCTCACGTCTGTAGACCTCTCACTAGCCAAGCCAGTAAACCTACTCCACACTGATGAGAGGCAAATACCCAGAAATAGTCTGTCTGTACATGGTTGTCTTTTCCTTATGGAGAGGACTCTGGCTTTGGCTTATATTCTTACAGGCTTGTTAAAAGGTGTGACGTTGATTTGCGGAAATGCTGCCTTCCAATGGGTGGCACCGTAGAGGTACTACTTTTCCATTTTTGCCATTTGCATAAATTTTCTAGAGGAGCATAGATGGCCTTATAAGTTTCCTTACACCTTTTAGGTGTTCTTCCTAAGCGAAAACCATACCTTTTCTGACTGGTTCCTTTCGAGAAATTTACATGCACTCTTCTTCCTACTACTTTCATTCATACACATTGCTAGGTTTCCGTGCATGAACTACGCATTTCGGGTCCAGCTTGGTCATTGACGTAACTCCATCACGAAGGAGAATACAGGACGCCTCCCTTTTACAGCTTTAAATCGAACCTGAGATTTATCATCGGAAATGTTAAGAGCATGCAAAGCGATCCATCCCCATCCCCTCCCCTCCTCTATAGCCATTATTGATTTTCCAAGGGTCACTCTATGCCTGTTGTTCTCTGAACACCAATTTTCTCTACGTGTCATCATTACCATTCTGCTTTGAGTGAATATGACATTTCATGAAATGGTGAACCGCATTGTGATTGAGACTATGGATACAAACAATGTGTTCTCAACAAGACCTGCTCCCGTTATCACATCCTATCACTATGCGGGGAGATGGGTCGGCGCTTCGCTTGATGGATATTTGCTTAATGATGTTAAGTAGATAAGTGCGCATAGAAGAGCTTTGCCTGATAGAAGCACATTTTATGCTTTTGTTCTGTAAATGGTAGAATTAGCAGATTGCTTGACATGAAATTATTCTTTTCCATACTCTGCCCTTGTTATATTTGGTATAGTCCGTTACAGACAAGATGGGCAGCCAATTTTGCTATGATAATAGTATTTATGAGTCTTCCAGTTTATTAGCGGCTAGTTATAATGTCAGACGTGAATAAAGTGTTAAATTTAAAGGAATCCTCCATTATTAGAAAAATGTGGCTTTTTTATTCCATGTTTCTCCATGTGACTGGTATTGCAGCACAGCTCCATCTATATATATCTAAAGGCGAAAGCCCTCACTCACTGACTGACTCACTGACTAGCCACTAATTCTCTAACTTTCCGGTATCATGCAAATGTGAAAGTTGGCAGGAGCATTCTTTAGATCCTAAATAGGAAAATTAAAGAGGTCACAACTCGAAGTAAGTGATGCCCTATGTAATGTACCTAATCTAATTCTCTAATTCTCTAACTTCCCTGTGTCGTACAAACATGAAATTCGGCAGGAGCATTCTTTTGGTACTAAATAGGAAAAGTAAAGGAACTACAACTTGATTATTTAATTTTAAGTGCAAAAGTAAGCGACCCCCTATGTATTGTAACTAAGAACACACATCTGCATCGCACAAACGTGAAATCTGGCAGGACCATTGTTAAGGTCGTAAATTGGAAAAGTAAAGAGGTCGCAACTTGATTATTCAATTCTACCCTGTTTCCCTGAAAATAAGACGTACCATGAAAATAAAACATAGCATGATTTTCCAGAATTTTTGAGGATGCAAAATGATTTTTCAGGCTTTTTGAGGATGCTTGAAATATAAGCCCTACTCCAAAATTAAGCCCTGCTAACAGTTAATTAAAAAGTCAATTTAAATAGTGTCCAGGCAGCTATACATGTAAAAAGGTTAAACCTTTTTGAACAAAACTTAATATAAGACACTGTCTTATTTTCAGGGAAACACGGTATGTGCAAAAGTAAGTGCACCCCTATGTAATGTAACTAATCTAATTCTCTAGCTTCCCGGTGTGGTACAAACTTGAAATTTGGCACAATCATACTAATAGGAGAAGTAAAGCGGTCACAACTCAAGAACCGCTACAGGAAACATGGCTGCTTTCTTTCAAAAACAGCTCCATATCTATCCACAGGTTGTGTGTGGTATTGCAGCTCAGCCCTATATACTTCAACTAGCTGATATACCCGGCTTCGCCCGAGTTAATGTGGTACCGGTGTTTAGCTGTTGTTCGCGCAGAAAATTTTATAAAGTTGTGGTTACTTCAGAGGAACCAAGGAATAAAATATGTATACACATAGAGGAGCATTAGATTCTCCTCAGACTTCATGTACCGATGTCCCTCTGCAGAAAGTGCCCCACCCACTGTCCTCACTTTTTACCCTTAAAGGTAACACCCCTTTTATTCAAATTTACCCTCAGACTATAGGTTGCAGCCCCTTCTTATTCTTAAAGGTATGATCCATCCCTGCAGTCCATGGCCGCATTCTTATGTACCTTACAGCCTTTCAGTATATGTACCCAGAGGTCAGTTATATTCTCCTCCGTATATACAAAGAGGTCAGTTAGATTCTCCTCAGTATATACACATAGAGGGGAGGTAGATTATCCTCAGTATATACACACAGAGGAGAGGTAGATTCTCCTCAGTATATACACATAGAGCTGAGGTAGATTATCCTCAGTATATATACATAGAGGTGGGGTAGATTCTCCTCAGTATATACACATAGAGGTGGGGTAGATTCTCCTCAGTATATACACATAGAGGTGGGGTAGATTCTCCTCAGTGTATACACATAGAGGTGAGATAGATTCTCCTCAGTACATATACATATGGGTGAGGTAGATTCTCCTCAGTATATACACATTGAGTTAAAGTAGATTCTCCTCAGTATACAAATCATGTCACAGTAAAGGCACCCTTTGACAGCTGTATTACTAGAAAAATATAAAACATTATGAAATGTGACAATAAAGAATAAAAAAGGATGCCGTCCTTAAAGGGGTTGTCCAGTTGTAAAACTATTGATGGCCTATTCACAGGACAGGCCATCAATAGTAGATCAACAGAGGTCTGTCACCCAGGAACCCTACTGATCAGCTGTACACTGAGCCAGCCTGCTTGTGTACTGAGCTGATTTCTGCCATAAGCTGATAGCTCCATTGCCACTGCAGTGGCCAGTCTTGGCATTACATGAGCACACTGACCCAGAGAACAGCTGATCAGCGTGGATCCCAGAGGTCAGAACGGTACTGATCGTCTAGTGATGGCTTGACCTAAGGATAGCCCATCAACAGTTTAGAACTGGACAACCTCTTAATTTCTAAAACACATGTGGTATTACTTGGATTAAGGCCCAGACTGTAATATCACTTTTACAAAAAACGAAATAAACAAATCAGCTCACATCTATCAAACTGAGGAGCATGAAATCCTGGCAAGACATGCGGAGACCAAACACCGAGACGTTCCTCAGGCCACAGTACACGATGAACAAGCAGATAATTTCTCCGGCGTCTACATGCTTCATTTACAAACTAACTTTTTTTCATTTAGACATCACATAAAAACAACAGGGTGCGCGTCGATTAAGAGCAGAAAACTAGGCTGCCGCGTTTCTGACTTTTACATAGCTTGTTAGCATCACCTGTATAGCTCTTGTGCGCGGATACAATGCTGCCCATTATTAGAACACTTGTAGAACGAGGCAAAAGAAAAAAAAATGGAATCATGATGACATATTATGATTACAATATGTTGGGTGCGCTACCCAATAACTGCTGGGCGCATTTTTACCTCCTTGCCCCCCGCATCACCTACTAAGTGCCCTAACAGGGTTTTTAAGCACTTTCTAGATTTACAAAAAGGAGATTCCAGCACTTTAAGGCTTATTTCACACCAGCATCAAAATCGCTCAGAAGTTAGCCGCACAAAAAAACTGCGGTCATCACTGCGGAAAATCGTGTGAATGGATGACTTTTCCGCAATCGAGTCCCCAGCTTTAGCCGCGTTGTCTCGTCCATTCACACGGCTGGATGCGAAGAGTCGCCGAAAATATGCGCTGCTGATCGGAAATCTTGCTAATGACTTATAATGACTTAAATTGAGGCATTTGTTTTCTTTTCCCAGCCCTGGACGCAGCTAAACTCCATCCCTCTCCCTTTTTTTTGCAGCTCCCATAGGATTCTAGTGTTTTTTGGTCAAAAGATAGGCAAAGACCGATATTTTTCCACAGCAGGGCATTTCAGTTTGCCAACTGCAGTTGGTGATGTTCTATCATTTTAGGCACAATTTTTTTTTGCGCGGCTGAAAATCGTCCATCTGAATGATTCCTTAGGAAACCATTGATTCTAATAGTCACAATTTTTTTGCGCTGTGCGAATTTGTTCGTGTGAATGAACTCTAAAGCTGATTAAAGCAGAAAACGTTAACAAGCCTAAAGGGGGGGGGGGGGGGGTGACTGGACCAGCGCACTTCTCCCCCAGGAGGCGTTCCAGACATTAAAATTGGACATTAGAGCACCGCTTGGTTTAAATTATAGAAGCACTCACGCATTTTTACCGCTACATCTCTCAGTATGTGTCATATTTTAGATTGTTGCTTTTTTGCATGTTTTCTCTGATTGCCTCTTTCTATAAGTGTGCTAATTACAGCATATGTGACATTGTATCCGGCTACCAAGGTTATACAGGTTCACAAGTTGCTAAAAAAAAACTTCTAGCAAAAGTGTGAAACACGCAAGCCTGGTCTCTAGTTCTTAATGTATATGTACTTTGGGTTTTTACTTGTTGTTTAATTAAACGCTAGGGATGTTGTGTAAATGGTCAGAGCAATATGATTCTGCATATTTGAGTTAACAAATACCTTTATGGTCTTCATGGATTTTAGGTATATATTTTACTTGCAGTACCGAGTCTGATCATATGGTGTGCTGTGACACAGGATGTGCCAGGAAACTCTGATCGCTGTGGGTCCCACCTATAGTTAGTTTTGACCCGCACCGTCCACTGCCTGGCTAAATTTGGTGGTCGGTTGCTAGCAAAAGTCTGAAACACGTACGTAGGTGTCCCATTCTTAATATGCATTGTGTTGGTTTTATGTGCTGTTTCACTGAAGCATAAAATTGCTTGAGAAATTATCAGATTTTAAGTATAGATTTCCCTTGCAATACCAAGTCTGACCACATGGTGTGCTGTGCGTACAGTATGTATGTACCATGAAAGTCTGATAGATGTGGTCCCCACCTGTGGACCTGCACTTATCGCTACTTGTAGCCCAAATCATCCGCCGTCATGGATGAATGCGGTAACTGTTGATGGCTGGGACTTAACGAAAACAGTGCACAGCGCTGCGCTGTCTCCACAACACCCATAGAAGTCCAAGGGGCTTACAGAAACAGTGTAACACAGTGAACTATGTGGTATCTTCACCTCTCAAGCTAGGGTACATTTATACGGAAAGGGGGGGGGGTGCAAAACTAGCACTGAAGTAGATCCCCTTGTTTCAATGGGTCTTTTCACACGCGGGATTTTTCTCTCGCAGTGATGCGGCGCGATAACAAATTGCAGCATGTTCTATTTTCTGTGAGTCCGCAGAAATCTCGCCCATTGTTTCCAATGGCTGAGAAAAAAAAATCACATAGCAGTCGTGCGTACGCACAAGTGTTCAGCAAGTGCGATTTTACGTTTTTCCTGCATAAACAATGCACATCCAAATCGCATGTTCAGAGATGTGAACATCGCAATTCTACAAGTACAATATCAGTGTGAGTTTCTTGGACCGATATCGCGGTCGCCCCTGTGAATGCACTCTTATGGGGATATCGCTGTCTATGCTATTTCTGGAACTCCTATTCTCTTCTATGACAATGCTGAGAAACAATGGGGGAATTTATGAAGACCAACATCTCAAACTTTTTTTTATGTTGCGAGAGTCGAGCAAAAAGCTTAGAAGTTGCATATTTTTATAAATTCTTTATTTATCGTTTTCAAATTTAATACAAATAACATTAATGGTCATCTGCAAACATTCATACAGTACAATGTTTTTGAGCTGTGTCCTCGTCTTATTCCTGCTCATACTTATTCTTTTCTACCGGTTGGTGGCACGAACCTTAATATTTAACTTTAAGAAAACTTTGAACTTAAACCTGTGGGTACGGTCCAGCCTTAAAACCGCGCCGTACGATCTTTTGTTTAAGACAAGGGCAGACTGTTATAGTTAGGCTACGTTGTGACTGTCTGAGCCATGTCTCAAAAATAAAAATAAAAGAGAACAATTAAGTGGGTTTCGGACTCCAACGGTCTTTGTGATAAAAAAAAACCGACGTTAACTAAGACACACAACAGGATACAGTAGGGGACGTTTAGGGTTGGGTAGAGGGGGCTATGAGGTGTGTGGGGGTCGGGGGGGGGGGGTTAGACTATAACCTTGGGTGGTTGGCTTCTAGTAGTCTGCGGTATTCTGCTGAGTTCTGAAACTCAAGCCAGTGGAACCAGGTCTTCGTGAATTGTTCTTGGGTGCCTTTAAGTGTGGCCGTAAGGTCCTCCATCTCCAGCGTCCCCTGTATTGTGTTGAGCCATAGAGCTGTCGAAGGCGGGGTGGTTTGGCGCCAGGTTCTCGGTATGCAGGACCTCGCTGCTGCGACCAGGTGGCGTACCACAGATTTTTTGTATACTGAAAGAGGAATCTCATTATGGTGCAGGAGAAAAAAGGCTGGGGTTTTTGGGATGGGATATTGAGTAAAGATAGAGGTAGTCTGCCAGACTTCCGTCCAGAAGCTCGCCAGCACATGACAGTCCCAAAAGATGTGTAAGAGGGTCCCTCTCGCCGTACCGCATCTCCAGCACAAGGGGGAGACCGATGGGTACATTTTGTTAAGACGGGTGGGCACCCTATACCAGCGTGTAAGCACCTTGTATCCTGTCTCCTGAGTTTTGCTGGATATGGATGAGGAATGAATGAGCGTGAGGATTTTTCCTTTTTCTGTCTGGGAGAGTGTAATGTTAAGGTCCTCCTCCCATTTCCGGATGAAGCCCGGGGTTTGGGGTTCTAGTTGTGTATTGAGGATGTTGTACACCCGTGAGAGCGTGTGTCTGGATGGGCCCTCTGCACTGCATATTGTCTCAAACTGAGTTTTTGGCCGATTGAATAAATTGGGGTGGGGGAGGGAGCGTAGAAAGTGCCTCAGTTGTACCGTTTGCCAGAATGGCATTGGGGGCAGGTCTTGCGTTCTGGTCATATGTTCCATGGATAGCCATTGGCCTTCATGCAGGAAGTGTGCAGCTCGGAATCTATTGTTCCGAAACCAGAGGAGGAAGGCGCTGTTTTCGTTCCCTGGGGGGAACGAAGGGTTACCTAGGATTGGGAACATTGGGGAGGGTCTGGGGGCAATGTCTGGCCTAGGCAATATTTTCGTTGCTATTGCCATGGTGGGACCTATTGTGGGGTGGTGGCTCAGGTCCGTGGTGATCTGCTCCTGTGTCCATGGTAGAACCTTCAGTGAAGTGGGTGTAACTGTTTGTTCTATGCTAACCCATTGTTTGAGGGGCCCGTGTCTGTGCCAGTCTATTATTCGGGTCAAGTGGACAGCTTGATGGTATCGTGTAAAGCACGGGAGGCCCAGGCCTCCTTCCCCTTTAGGTCTTATTAGGGTGTTACGGGCAATGCGTGTTGGCTTATCCGCCCAGACAAATCTGGATGTGAGAGCAGATAGTTGGTGGAAAAATTTTCTGGGAACGTTTATGGGGAGCGCTTGGAGCAGGTATAATACTCTAGGGAGGATGTTCATTTTACAGATTGCACTTCTTCCGAACCATGAATGGAAACCTCCGGTCCACGAGTTCAGATCCGTTCTAATTCTGTTTAAGAGTGCGGGGTAGTTCGCTGCGTACAGGCCCTCCACGTTGAAGTTGCATATTTTTAAACGTGTACCAGAAACTGACGTAAAAGGCTTTATGACCGCCCCCTAATTTCCCCATTTATCTAAAGCAACCTCTAAAAATGTTGCTGCCAGGGTTGCCATGTAGCCCTAACATTAAAGGGCTTGTACAAGTAAAGGAAACCCTTGTCACTGGGTCTTCCATGCCTAAGGGCTCCTGGCCACGGACGATCTTGTATTGCGAAAATCGCAGTGCACACTTTTCGTAGTGTTGCTATGGAAAGCGCAGCCTCCTGTACACGAGCGGACAATCATAGCGATTCTCTGCTCGCGGGACTCAAATCGCTGCATGCCGTGATTCTCCGCGGTGAGCCTATCTGTCGGATAGGCTCACTGCAGAGAACTGTCAGTTCTCTCCCCTGCTGCCTGGCGGCGGAATATCGCTCGCCCATGGACAGCGGGCCTAAAAATCATCAGTTACTCATCTTTCCCCCATCCCCTGCTTGTCCTTCGCTACCAGCTCCGATCTCCCTGTGATGTCACTTTACAGGCTGAGCCCGTCTATAAACAAGTACAGCAGCCAATCACGGCACTCAGCAATCCTGGCTGATCGTGTCATTGGCTGCTGCAGTAGGTTTACGGAACATCACAGCTGCCTGTAAACCTATACAGTGGACACCAGTGGTGGGGAACAAGCGGGGAGTGGACATTGCTTACCCGTCCGGATCTTCTGCGTGCCTGTCTGGGTCTTCTATGTTCCTGCTTCAATGGAAGCCGTCCACGCGGATTCCACGAAAAAATGGAGCATGCTGCAAATTTTTCTCCGCAATTGGTTTCCGCTGGTGTGCAGGAAGAATTGATTTCCCATAGCATACTATATGCGCTATTTGCTGTGGATCCGCGGTGCAGACGCCCACCACGGATTCCGCAGGAAATATCCATTCGTGGGCAGAAGCCCTTCCTCGGACAACCCCTTGTTCCAGAGGAGAGTATCCCTCTAAAAGATTTTTGGGGTTATCCCCTATCTGCGACCAGCGCTCCATTCAGTCTCCTCCTCACTGCAGGTGGGGTGGGATCACTGGGGACACCCAATCTGAGGATCAGCGGAGGTTTTAGCAATGCGACCCCAACTGATTAGCAAGTGATCCCCTATCCTGTGCATAGGGGATAAGCTGTAATTGTGGTACAGCCCCTTTAATGACCCCTCAGCCCTATTCTGCATTTCTCCTTCTTGTGTCTTCCTCCATAGTCGGAGATAAGACATTGTTGCTGCGCACTGAAATCCCTTCAGCTTTTGTCATTCTACAGCTGCAGCTCCGACTTCAAAACCTCTCCTTCATGCACCAAAGGCACCTGACAGCGGTAGAGGGGCTCGGCGCGGCCCACACACTCATTATCTACCTATTCAGAGACAAGAGAATTATAGCGTGACACCGCGCGCCGCACGCTCATACCCAACCATTCATGTAGCAGCTAAGAATACCTTCCCTGCGCACAAGCGTCCTCCTAATAGAATTATCTCTCGCTGAACGCGCGCACGCCAATTATAAAGCCGGATGGAACGTTCAGAAATATTACTAATCATCGCCGTAATTTTGTTTCTTTTTTTTTATTTGTAAACACGAACTTTCTGTGCGAGCGGCACATCTGCCATCACAGGTGATTACCGAGCTGTTTACAGCAGGGGTGTCATTATGTTCATGGCGAGTTAAGCGTTCATCGGAGGCATCCAGCGCTACATTCTGATCAGCCGCCTAAGAAGAAAGGCAATTTTCAATGTAATAAAGCACCGCAGCACACCTCCCCGGATTGGGAACGGGACAATGGTTGGATTTGTGTTCAGTTGGACGTAGCGCCATTTAAGAAATGGGGACAGCGATGTGTTATTTCTGTATATACGGATGTAGCGATTGTTACCATGACCGCTGTGTCCTGATCACTCGATTTACAGCGTTGTGGTTAAGTTATCGAAATGCACTAAATGCCAAGTTGATGTTTGTGGGATCAGTGTACTCCATGCAGTGCCAGAATCGATACCGCCATGTGGTGCAAGTCTGTCAACTGCCTTAGAGTGCCATGAAGCATCCATCAGCTGTGTGTACTAACAATAATCAGTTACGTACTGTAGTAACTGGTATTATCCAGTGCCATACTTTGTCCAGAGAGTGCCACACAATGCATATATATAGCCAAACAGTGCCAACAAGGTGTCATACTTATGCCAGTATTGGATTATGCAGTGTGAATAGCCATAGTATGCCCTTAGGGAGCCATAATGTGCCTGAAGGAGCCATATTGTCCCCACATAAAGCCCTACTTTGCCCTTATAGGGCAATGCTGTGCATTCACAGAGCTCTTCTGTGCCCACATAGAGCTAAAAAGTGCTTGTATACTCATACTGAGCACTGTGCTCACATAGCTATAATATGTGCACAGTCATATTGTACCCCATAAAGCTATGCAATGCCCACACTGAACCATATTGTGCCCTCTTAGAGCAATACTGTGCCTTCATAGAGACTTTCTGTGCCCACATAGAGCCATACTGTACATTGATACCGTACAGCCCAAAAGTACCCACATAGAACCATATTGTGCCAACACTGTGTTATCACATAACCATACAGTACCCACATAGCCATACTGTGCCCTCACAGAGCTGCACTGTGCACACATAGTCACCCTGTGTGCATATAGAGCCATACTATGCCCACACACTCACACTGTGTGCATATAGAGCCACACCCATATAGTCATACTGTGCCTACACAGAGCCATACTGTGCCCACATAGTCATTTGATGCCCTCATGGAGCTATAATGTACCCAAATAGTCATATGATACCCTCATAGAGCCATACTGTGCCCACAAAGTGCCAAACAGTGCCAACATAGAGCCATACTGTGCCCACGTAGAGCCATACTGTGCTCTCATATGATATGAACTTTTCCATCATGAGGAATATCTTTTTGTGTAAGCCTCGTTCCTAATGATAAATTAGATTGCAAGCTCTTCAGACGACAATTAGATGTATCAAGCCTTCTGCATCACGTTTCTATATAACGAACTATTTATTCCGGAATGTTCCGGAATAAAAGAGGGGCAGTTTTCTGTATCCTTATTAATTCCTCGCATTGAAAGTTCGCTCACGCAGTCCAGATAGAATCACATTCTGAAATGAAGGAACCTTTCCTAATAAGCGGCATGTAGCCGGTGAAAAGAACACGCATAATATCCGCACACATCACCTTCACCGGGAAAAGATCAAGCCGGCGATTATGAAAAGGCGGATTCTGTGCTGAAGGCTTCCAGTTCAGCATCTCAATGTAATCCGGTTCCTATGGAAATGACCGCGGCCCGGAGCATTAACACTAACAATACGCTCTCCTGCGGGGGCGCGGCTGCCGGCTGCACTCCGCTGCTCTGTTCCATTATAACCTCTTCCCTCAATGTTGTGCACTTTGGTAATGGCAGAGTTAAAGGCGATGTGGCATTTATTTTTTTTTCACTCATCTACTGGATGGGTGAAAACTGATAGATTGGTGGGGGATCGACTGCTGGGACCCCCCACCAATCCTGGGAGCAGGGGTTCCATTTGCCCCATTTCCGATCACCGCTGTATCGTAGTGGTGTGAATGGAGCGCTGCCTGCACATGTGTGCTGCCAGTGATGACAGTTTTACACAATATCAGTATAAATCCAAAATCGGAATGTTTGCACAGAACGAAAGTGACTTCTGCTCCATTATCTGGGGGATCTTCTCTCAATAATAGTTAACATTGAGTCGTCCTTATCAAAGAGTCTGGATGCTTAACCAGACAGAGATACATTCTATTCCCCATCTGGGATTTATCCTCACGAGTGCACATAAATATATGTTTGTTCGTCTGTTCATAGATTATTTTTAAACTTTATTTAATAAAAGTTACATTTTAAGTATTATTAGTCTGTCGGTCCAACCAGTGAGCTGGAAGTTTAATTGTTGGACGTGTTCTGCCCCTGTGATACTATCTGTCTATCTCATATCTATCTATCTATCTATCTATCTATCTATCTCATATCTATCTATCTATCTATCTATCTATCTCATATCTATCTGTCTATCTATCTCATATCTATCTATCTATCTATCTATCTATCTATCTATCTATCTCATATCTATCTGTCTATCTATCTCATATCTATCTATCTATCTATCTATCTATCTATCTATCTATCTATCTATCTATCCCCTATCTATCTATCTATCTCATATCTATCTATCTATCTCATATCTATCTATCTATCTTATATATCTCATATCTATCTATCTATCTCATATCTATCTATCTATCTATCTATCTATCTATCTATCTATCTATCTATCTCATATCTATCTATCTATCTCATATCTATCTATCTATCTATCTATCTATCTCATATCTATCATCTATCTATCTATCTATCTATCTATCTCATATCTATCTATCTATCTATCTATCTATCTATCTATCTATCTCATATCTATCTATCTATCTCATATCTATCTATCTATCTATCTCATATCTATCATCTATCTATCTATCTATCTATCTCATATCTATCTATCTATCTATCTATCTCATATCTATCTATCTATCTATCTATCTATCTATCTATCTCGTATCTATCTATCTCATATCTATCTATCTCATATCTATCTATCTCCTATCTATCTATCTATCTATCTATCTATCTATCTATCTATCTATCTATCTCATATCTATCTCAAATCTATCTATCTATCTATCTATCTATCTATCTCCTATCTATCTATCTATCTATCTATCTCCTATCTATCTATCTATCTATCTATCTATCTATCTATCTATTTATCTATCTCTTATCTATCTATCTATCTCATATCTATCTATCTATCTGCTATCTATCTATCTATCTATCTATCTATCTATCTATCTATCTATCTATCTATCTATCTATCTATCTATCTCCTATCCATCTATCTATCTATCTCCTATCTATCTCCTATCTATCTATCTATCTATCTATCTATCTATCTATCTATCTATCTATCTATCTATCTATCTTTCTCATATCTATCTATCTATCTATCTATCTGTCTGTGTATCTCTTATCTATTTTCTATCTACGGATTCAGCAAAGTTTAACATGACACAACTTTCTGCACCACAGATTTCTTACCCTTTAATTACTTTACAAAGGTTTTAGCTGTGTTGAGACAAGAGAATAGTAGCTTTATAATTGCTTACAATTAATAATAGATTGTATTACTTTGGACTCGTTATCCTGGATGGATAGAAATCTGTATCATTAATGTATTTTATGGCACCATTGTACTTTTTGGACATTCCAAGACGAGTCTAACGGGTAGAAACTCCTCGCTGGATCTGGTCTTGTAGCTGGGCCTGGAAGACCTGTCGAGGGGTGCATTCACATAAATAAACAGTGACAGCGTTTGTTTTCTCAAGCCTGATAATATTTGTCGGATGAACGTAGCAGCCGAAATCCCGGCGCCGCCTGTCACTGTGCTGTATATAACTTTATGGCGCAACCAATTTACATAAGACACCTGCTTCTCGCTTCTCATAATGAATAAATGTCACGGCTCTATTAGGTTTCCTCAGGTGCATTCATTAGTCCCCCCCCCCTCCCCCGCCCCAAGTCCCACCCCCGCTGTATATCAACAGCAATGTCATTACTCAGAATGTTGGTGATTTTCTGTAAAGGTCACCAGTCAGAGCTCCACTCCTGTTAGATTGGAGGAAATGAAATAAATAGCTTGTGGCTTCTGATCTTTGTCTGATGTCAAATATGACAAATGCAGAACTAATGAAACTAAAACACGTATCAAAGCTTCATAATCCCTTCAAAAATTAAAAGAGCAGCTTATTAGCTTCAGCACTTCTTCTAAGGATGAAACTTTCTATACAGTTTGCATGATATGCGGTTAAGAAGAGTCAGTCCTTACCCATTATTGCCGCAACATGTTGACCCAATTATCGGCATAGAGGTAGTCAATGGTTAGTGGCAGAAAATATTATTTGCACATTATCACTCCATAGCAAGGTTAAATACTTACAGGGGTTGTCCAGTTGTAAAGTATTGGTGGTCTATCTGCAGGCTAGACCATCAATAGTAGATCGGTGGGGGTCTGCCACTTGGAACCCCACTGATGAGCTGTTTACTGGGCTGGTGTGCTCATGCCCTCAGCTGATTCCTGTAGGAAGCAGATAGCTCCGTTCCAACTGCAGTGGACATACCTGGTATTGCAGCCAAAGTTCCCGTTGAAATGAATGGGGGCACAGCCTACAGTACCAAGTCTGGCCACTACAGTCGATCAAGTCAATGCAGCAGCACACCAAGCAACTCAAAAGTGGGGCTTCTGGGCAGTGGATGCCACCAATGTCCTATTGTGGCCTGTTGTAAGAATAGGCCATCAATCATTTGCAACCCCTTTAAACTGTGCATAACATTTTTCAATTAAATCGCACTTTTCTCAACACGAGTCAAATAGCAGTTTAAGCGATTGTCCTTTAAGCAATACATCCTACTTAACTGTAATTGTCCTTTAGACAATTACTCTGTTATCAACTATCAAACAATTGCCTTTTAAGAAATAGTCCTTTTAACCTTTATCTATTAATCCCCTTTACCTACCAGTACCCTGGGTACCATAAGTTTACCACTTGGAAGTAATCTCTACAACTTTGCTCATCTGTTTCTATGACTGGAGCATTGCTAACTCAATGGCTTCTAGGTTTCTTCTGTTGGTTCAATATGAAAGTATTCTCAATCCAATGGTCTTGCAGTCACTCATTCTCACTTTACTTTGTTTTAGTCTGCACAAGGACCACTGCACAGGCCTTTACAACACCTCCTCGGCCTCTATATCTGAGAAATAGCCAGACGGGAATCTCCCTCTTCTCCCATGCACATACACATTATCTTTGACCCTGGTCATCTGAACCCTCTCCAATTCCTTGTAGGCGAACTCTAATTCATGGTGACTGCTCCCCAGCTTTGGAACTCCATCATATCTGCGGCTTTTGCCAGTTGTTTGCCTAGCAGCCAGCCTCTGCCACTTCTTATGGCCCCTTTCTCATTCAGGATTGTGCCCATCTCTCTTATACCCACGTCCTTATCCGTCAGCATGCCGAGTAGGAGTAGGATTGGTTTCATGCCCTTACAACCCTGTTCCCTAATGCAGGACCTGTTCTTCTAGACGGTGACACACTAGCCATGTTACAGTTGCGTCACAGGGGGCATGGCCGGACAACTGGAGTGACTCTCAGCTCTTTCTTTTCTCCCAGCATCACTGGCCAGGGTTGGAGCTATTACTGGCAGCCTTTGGAATTACTGTCAGAGCAGCTTAGCGGCTTGTTAGATTGGTTGGCGAGTGGACGTGCTCCTCCACCTCCTTATAATATAATTAGTGCATCTTTAAGTATAATGACTAGGAGATCGATGATTTTTGAGCAGAGTTCAATGGCCAGAAGGGGTCTGTTAGAGCAAAAAAATGTAAAACAATCATTGTTGCTCTATAATAGCTTTTTGCCACCGCAAAAGCCTGAAAGTATCATACTTATGTAAATGCATTTTACAAGTAGGGAACATGAGTGCAATCACAGCCACCCACACTGTTTCATGTTTTGGCACTGGCTTCAGACATCTACTGTCAGACAGCAGGTGGTACCGTGGATCTAAGAGATAAAACAACATCAAGTTGAATGCTACCCAATCCAACATGGTAAATTAATTAGCCCTCGTCATCAAACCCGCTCGTCTGGAATAGGTATAAATGTGAAGTCTACAGACGGTATTCGGAGTGAATTCACTCAAGAGCAAGAGCGATTCCATTATAAAACGATGCCAAATAACTCCCGGGGCAGCATTAAGTCAATGACTGGTATGTCCTCCTGGTAATTTGAGGCTGAGAGATGCTTTCTACTTTATGAGGTCGAGGCTGAGATTTATTATAAAATATCGAAAACACTACTTGCCTCATCCAAATGCTGTAGACTTTCCCATTTGTTGGGAATGGTGTGCTAATGTGATGCAAGTCCTAAGCCAAATGGATTGTCTAGCACAACATCTAAAAGTTTTGGCTGAAGGACTTGGAACAGCTTGAGTAGAACATCTCCAATAGCTCTCTGCTAACCGTGCAGACTGTATTTGAAGATAGTTCTTCTAATATGATGATATTGAGTGGGCTGGTGGCCACTATGTCTGGCATTTACTACAGAGGCCCTCCTATATTATAGAGTCAAATGTGGAATGCAAAAGTATTACAATTTTTTTTCTCTCTCCAGGAAATCTGTTTTTTTTTTTTACTTTTAGCCATTTTTTTGGTCTAGAAAACTTTTGTGCCTGTAAATTATTCTTGAAGTGTTCACTTGGCTGAGTGAAGTGTGGGAGGGACGAGTGTAATTTCACGGAGGAGTAGTCATGCGGGAGGCCAATGCCTTTTGTTTCTCATCAATTGCCAGCCCAATAACTGTGCTTTGTGTTTTCCTGTGACTTATGCTAATTGTTGGTTCTCAGTAGCAATGATGGATTTTGATTCTCCTTTAATGCGAGCCAACGACTAAACAACAAACCACAAACGCGTGCTTCATCGTTCAGTTGCAGCCGGCATACAAATCTGTTCCGTATAGAAATGTGAAGCACTGAACGATTTATGAACGAGAACCATGTAGTCTAAACATGCTGCCCAAACGCGGACGAGCTGGTGACGATGTAAGAATCATAAGATTCTCAGCCTGGGTAATAGCGTCATTACTGTATGTCTCATCAGGTTACACAAGACGCACTGAAGGTATGGTTTAGTAAACATGATCAGGCCTCTTTCACATGGGCAATGCATTTTTCGGCCGGCTGCATCACGGCCAAAATACTCATGAACAAGAAAAAGCCGTGACCAGGTTGTGGCTAAATCTTTCTTTCTTTCTCCCATTTACACGTCCGGGTGTGGCGTAGAGATGCCACAGCCCGGAATTCCTTCGGCCGGTCGAAATACTTCTAATGGCTCAATAGAACCAGCTGACAGTTTAGCAGCCCTAGCCGCTGCTAAACTCCCTTCCCACTCCCTTTGTTGGCAGCTCCCATAGAAGCCCATGGGAGCCACCAGCTGATCGCGGATGAAAGATAGGGCTAGACCTATCTTTTTGGGCCGCGTCAAATCATCGGCCAGCGTATTTGGCCGCGATATCCTATTGTGGCTGCAATGTCTTGACAAGGCTAAAAAGTGGCCGTCTTAATGAATGCATTGGAATCCAATGCTTCAGGTGGTCACGAAATGGCGGGATAAAAAACTCGTGTGAAAGAGGCCTTAGATTAGTATTTTTGGGGGCAGATCCTGTTTAAGGGCTCAGTCAGACGAGCAGATATCGGCGCGTTTTTCTGCACCGTGTGCGTAAAAAAATCCGCATGACCACGTCCATTGTCACCCACATGTTCTATCTTTGGTAGGTATGGATTTATGTCCGCGCGGAAAAACGCACGGATGTCCGCTCGTCTGACCGATCCCTGCCAAAGTGGCTCGGTGTCATATGTCCATGTGTACTTTGAAGCCAGTAACGTTTCTGTATTTAATGTATTAATACAGAATAAGCGCGCAGATGTCACCCTTTTCTCAGCGTCAGAAAGTATTACCTTTCAATCCCTGCCAGATTGGCATTTTCTGCAGCCTTTTATATGCCTGACTTCCCAACTGGCAGGCGGCGCACAGTCAAAGCTGATTGATCCACTTGACTGCCTGTAGCTGCACAAACGAATGACAAGGGAGAGACCACGGGAAACCGTATTTATTTTTCATCTGCATACAAACAGCACTATGAATAAGAAATACTGTTCCATTTATATAGGTATTGAGGGGTTTAGGGTAATTTTAATATTCAACATGATTACTGGCATCTGTTGGAAAGACGAAGAATATCAACTGCTTGGTTATTTTGTTATCCAGATAGCTGGAATGTGCTGTAAACATGACTGTGCCACGTCTGCCTGCTTTACATGTAAATCCAGGGTCCTGATCACGGGTAAATGCAATGAGACAGACTGGAATGAGTATGCAGAAGTGATTGTCAGACATTTAGGAAGATTTAAAGTGACACTGTACTGGGATGGAGATGGTTGCAAGAAAAAGCCAATGAACCCAATGGAATTCTTTAGCTTTCTGCATGGCTTGCTAATAAAATGTCATTTGATTATTATTATCTAAGTCACAATTATAGAAAAAACACAATGTAACTAATAACACACAGACAGTCGGGACCGTTCATGTATTTTATTGAGCACTTTGAGTAACACCCACAGTGCAGGAAAATAAAGTAAGTCAACCATTTAATTTAATAACCCGTAGATCCCCCTCTAGCAGCAATCACCTTCACCAAATGTTTCCTGTAAGATTTGCACAATGTTGAGGAAGTATTTTGGACTATTCCTCCTTGCAAATTTGTATTTCTGTTCATCAATATTTCTGGGATGCCTTGTGTGCTTCACTGACCTCTTCAGGTCGTGTCACAGCATGTCCATAGGCTTAAGGTCAGGGCTCTAACTTGGCCATTGCAAAACACAAATCTTATTTTTTAACCATTATTTGGTTGATTTACTTGTGTGCTGTGGGTTATTGTCTTGAATAACTACAACTAAAATGTTCTGATCCACCTTAGAATTCATTGCTCTCCAATGAGCATACGTTGTCCAGGTTCTCAGTAGCAAAGCAGTCCCGAACCATTATTCCCCTCCACCACAGCCACAAACCGTGATGCTCCTCCACCAGGCTTCTCAGTTGGTTGAGGTTTTGCTGTTGGTGTGCAGCGTTCTTTTCCCTCTCAAACTTAGCATTGTGCATTTTTATAAAAAATGTACACTTTTGTCTCATCCGTTCATAGAACATTTTCCCAAAAGCATTGTGGAGCACCTGGGTGGTCTCAGGTAATGGACTACAAAGGACTTTTTTGGCCAACTGTGGCCTCCTGTATGGTGTCCTTCCGCAAACACCATTCTTAGTCAGTGTTTGTCCAATAGTGGACACATGAACACAGCTTTCAGCAGTCTTTGGGTCTCTTACTGTTCCCTTCGGGTTCTTTCTCACTACTTTCAGGATTGCCCATTTTGCTCTCGGAGTAATGTTAAAGGATTTTATCTCCATGTTCAGGAAGTTTGACCCAAAACTGAGCTCCGAGTCACAGAGGTAGGCCATGCCAGCTTCTCCCCATGCACATCATGCATGCTGCAGGCGATGTCAGAATTCCTGGATAGGTCTTCAATAGCGGATCGTCTGGTCCGCTGTCAGTGCATCGGGCTGGACATCATCATCAATGGTCAGGGCAGGAAGTGGGAGCGCCGGCTTTGCTCCCATTAAAATTAATGGTAGCACAATGCTTGTCTTACACGTCCTGCTTTTCTCTATGGTCAGGACAGTACTTCCGGTCATGTCCATAAAGGTTTCTACTCACTAGCATTTTTTTAATGCTGCAATATCGCAGATGATCCATTATCTCCATTACAGATGATCATAGTCATCACAGTTCAGCCTGCCTGACTGTAGGCTTACAGTATATCCTCTTGGCTTACTTTGGAGAATACTGAGGGACCGATAATCACTCTGTCCCGCTACTACCAGTAAAGTTTCGCCTAAGCATTTGTAGAAGTCCAGAGTTTGATTTAAAGGGGTTGTACCAGAATAGCAAGTAATCTCCTATCCATAGCATAGGTGATTACTTGCTGATCGGTGGGGTCCTACATCCCCCGTCCTCCTAATTGTGGGGTTACTGTACTCCCCACAGTGAGGAGGAGATTGATTGGAGTGCTGGTTGCACAAGCACACTAGTGCTTCATTCACTTGCAATGTCACTGCCGAGATAGCCGGGCAGGTGGCACTCAGCTATTTCCATCAGCCCCATTGAAATGAATGAAGTGCTGACTGCACTCGGCTAGTGACATCACTTCGGGGTTAGGGGGGAGTGACTCCTGCAGTGACAGGAGAGTCCTGTTTTCCAGATAGGTGGCATCCCCTGTGGATAGAGAATAACTTGCTATTAACTCCTTTAAGGTGGTGGTGGGGTTGGGGGGAGGCGGGGGTGGGGGGGTGGGCGGTCTTCTATCATATTTCATTGTTCTGCAGTTGGTCATTACACTCTCATTACTTTGCTTTTTACACTTCTGCTTCTATGTGTTATTAAAAAAAGTAGTACTGTAACATCGAGGCATCCATGAGAAACTTTGTAATACGCTGCCTGGCACACACCGCGGCTCATTTTTCAGCAGGCACATAATGCTATTAAGTAAATGAGGTTGGTAAACAGAACATAAAGTAAGCTCATTATAACATGGCAGCTTTTGATGTTGCCTTTCTTCCAAACATGGGTATCTGCCCTGCTCCATGATCACCATTTAAATGAGTAATATTGTTTAATGCTAATCTTGATGATACTTCCGTTTACAATGTACTTTTTTTAATGACGGCTAATTGAAAGTCTTGTAATATCGTTTTAAGCGTGTTCTTACGGCTGGTAGAATTTTAAGCTTTTGTTATAGGCTGAGGCATAAGTGTAAACTCTTGGTCCCCAATGCAAAATATGTAGCAAGGTCCCCTCATATGGGTCAACTTAATCTTTTGCGCCTCTCGGACTACTGGTCTTGGTTCAGCTGCCTTTAGTTATACCCTACGCTCTAGGATATAAGGTTTCTATCTTTGGTATTAGTGTTGAGCGACTCTAACCATTCAAACCCTCTTTCGATTCAAACTTTGCTAAAAGTTTGATTTGGAGTGAAGACAAACCTTGATGGTTCATCCCAGCCAAACGGACTTAAAGGAAAGTTCTGTGGTGGGCCTGTGGCTCAGCAGCTAGCACTGTTGCCTTGCAATGCTGGGTCCTAGCTTTAGATCTAACATCTGCATGGAGTTTGTATGTTCTTCCTGTGTTTGTGTTGGTTTTTTCTTCATAATAATTGCCTTTATTTCTATGGCTTATACACTTATGGAGGTGAAGAGTCAAGCATGGTGGCTCAGTAGTTAGAACTATTGCCTTGCAGTGCTAGGGTCTTAGGTTCAAATCTGACAAAGGGCAACTTCTGAATGAAATTTGTATATTCTGTTTGTATAGGTTTATTCATTACTCATAATAATAATAATAATCAACTTTTAGCTATGTAGTGCATACATTTAATGAGGAGGAAGAAGCATAGGAGGTCCTACAATCAAATCTGACCAAGGAAAACATCTGCATGGAATTTGTATGTTCTCCGAAAACATACTCATAGGAGAATTGTGAGCCCAATGGGATAGGAAATATTAAGTGCTATGTAATAAGTATATACATACAGGTGACTATTACGAAAGACAGGGAGAACATACAAACTCTATGCAGATGTTGCCCTTGGTCAGGTCTGAAGCTAGAACCCAGCATTGCAAGGCAACGGTGCTAGCTGATAAGCCACAGGACCATTGTTGTTATATACCATTTTTTAGGGGTATTGGCAAAGTTTTGGTTCAGGTCAAACTAATTCAGACCGCCCCAAGCTTTCCAAACATTCACTCACCACTGTTTGCCATGTAACATGCACTCCATGGCCACCTAACTAGATTCTCCATCTAGAAGAACATTGGACCTCTTTTGGTTTTCAGAACTGCAACAATTCATCTTGATGTAGATTACACTAGGTGTTGCGATCGTTCTGCAGGAATATCGGCCCCTGTGGACAGGAAGCTTCTTGTAAGTGCTGCAGATTAGATGGAGGTGCTGACGTGTTCTGACCAGCAGAAAGGAAGGGGTCATCAATTCATGCTGCTTGTGCCAAATTCTGACCTCCCATCAGAACGGAGCAACAGAAATCTGGATCCATCTATGTTAGTTTGAGCACCAACGTTGTATTCAGTTGCAATTTCATTGATCATACAGCGCCTATTCATCAGAACGATTTTTGATATCCTTCCCTGATCTCTTTCGGCGACCAGTTGTTTACGTACACAAGATCCCCTTTACTGGATTATTGTGGTATGCACCATCAGTTGCCATTCTACTTCCCTAAAAGTAATGCCCCATGGCATGGCATCACCTAGAGTACTATATGAAGGCCTCCAGAATTTCAAGAGATAAGGCACCATTGGCCTTGTTTTAGTTGTTGGTTTCTATTTTTTGCTATTTCTGGATCATTTTTAGCCTTTGTTTTGAAAGCCGGTTGTACATTACTGGCGCTGATACCGGCGGAGCACCGCCTTCCCTTGTGATTATGAGAATACAATGGCTTCAATCAGCCAAGGAGCAGGAGCTAAAATGGATTGGCTTAGAGATGGTGGATACATCTATATATTTTGATTGATAAAACTATTGTATTCACTTTCTTAAAATACCTCAGTGTTATGAAGATAGGAGACACAATGGAAATTTACATTTTAATTACGATCAAAGACAAAAAAAAGTGACACAGCATTATTCAGAGCAAAAGGAAGAAGTGCAAAAAAGAGACATTTATCTGCAAAGAGAAAATTAAAAGATGTCGTGTATGTGTCAGTTATACGGAGGAAACTTTATTTTTTCTTGTTAATTTAGAACTTTTTTTATGCCCCTGAAGCAGGGTGATGGTGTTGTGTATGGCACGGCGGTGACAAACGTACATGGAGGGAATGTGTTTTTGTTTATATAACGAACTAAGCTTTACCTAATGTGTGTTTGCTTGTCTCTCCATAGAAGGGTACTGGTTACTTAAAGGGAATCAGTCACCTACTTATAGCCCTAAATGTGGTTGTCCCACTGAGTGTGGGGATGTAAGGGCTATACCTACCTCCCCAGTCGTTCCCCCGGTGTCAGCGCTGGAACCTGGCACTCAATCATTGGGTGGCGCTGCCAAGTAGTCCACCCATTCTAATTTTACAAAGGGCAGACTACTTAGCAGTGCAGCTCAATGCACTGAGCGATGGCTTACAGCACTGACATCGGGGAATGACGGAGAGGTGAGTATAACACCTTCATAGCCGGATGCAGTGGGTCACCAACTTGTAGCCCATAAATTTAGATTATAGGACTAAAAGTAGGTGGCAGAGTCTCTTTAAAAGTTTCATATTAACTCACTTTAACATCAGCCATGGGTAAAACCAGTAATATTCAGGCAAGTGACATTAGTACTCGACCTCCGGCAGCAGCAAATCACTTGTATGAATATAACCGTCAATGGCCTCTTTTGACTGTTTCACATAGCCCGGACCTCTTACCGCCCTGTAGGAGCTGCATATCTGCAACCGATATGCCAGCAATTTCCATAAAGGTCTATTCTTTACATTACTTATCACATTTCTTTCCTACACATTTCCTCGAACCTTACCAGTCAGGTGGTTTCCTGTGCCATAACACCAACCTGCATTTTCAAAGCATAATAATTGAACGTACCTACACTCTCTATACAACACATTTCCGAACAGTCAATTCGAACCCGTGACCCTTTGAACTATTGCAGGCCTGCAAACCCTTCTAACCAAGTCTCTATTGGTGTGCAGTCCAGTGCCTAGTAGGCCCCACTTAGTGAAGGTTGGAGGGGGTGGGGGGGCACCTCAACTACAGTCTTCTTTGTCTTCCTTGTCGTAGCTCCATAATTCTTAGTTTTCCTTGTCGTAGCTCCATAGTTCCAACTTTCCACTCAGTCCTTTTATGTCACGCAGGTGTTCCATTACTCCATTCACTTCAATGACAGCGCCGAAAATTACCAAGTTCAAAAGCTTTGGCAATCTCCATCATTGAAGTGCGTGGAGAAGCGGCGCAACTGCACAATCTTCGGTCTACTCACTCGGGGCCCAACTGGATCACTGTTCTCGATATGGGTTAGGGTCCTAGTGGTTGTACCCCCACGATCATAGGGTTATCCCCTATCCTGTAGATATGTGATATCTTTATAACTTGGCACAATCCCTTTATTGGAGTCTGTTGGGCACCATTGATATGAGCCGTACGCCGGATCCATTTACAAAGAAAGACACAACGAAGAGTCCAGACAAGAAGCCTTCCTTCAGTTTTTGCAAGAGCCAGGTGCACTTCCTTTTTTGTTCTTAACCTATCATCTGAGAATAATTGTGTCCCAAATATAATCAAAAAGCAAGCTGCCTGTTGATTCCTCATCAGGACTGACGTAATTGTCAAATTAAATTTCCTCGCGCCTAAAGATGCCTTCCAAGGATGATCCCATAGGGAGTATTAATTTCCATACTCAGTCATCCCTAACAGTGTCGACTCGGTTGCACCTTCCGGTCGTCCTATTTACATGAACGGTCCCAATATTGCGCTCAGATGCGTGCCCTTTTTAAAATTAATAACCCATTTCCAGGGGGAAATTAAAAATGTGAATATTGATTTCTCAGGGAGTGAGTCTCATCCTCCATCCACCTCCTCCTCCTGGGAAGGAGAATAACCTTTACTTCACTGGAAATATCGAGAGCCGGTGGACCGCCGCCCCATCATGGGATACAAATTATGTTATAGGGACTTTTCACATGAGACGGAATTGTCCACAGGACGCGGATTTTGTCAAGTAGTGCAGATTTTGTTGCGTTTCGGATGCAAGAATGTCTTCTGTGGGATTTCTTCCGCAAACTTTAATTGCATCTCCTGTATGTTAGAAATCCACAACAACAATTCCGGAAGACGTCCTTAATTCCAAAAACTTTTCCGTAGCGGAATTGAATCTTGTGGTTTTGAAGTAAAGTCTCCCGGATATTAACAGGTGCGGAATTCAAGTCCCATAAGGATAACATTGTGACGCAGAAAATGTTCCCCATGGACTAATTTCGTCCCGTGTAAAAGTTCCCTTAATGATAAAACAGTTTCCAAATACTTTTTGACTACCTCCTTGGGCGGTCACTAAGTCTTTTGACCATGAGATTCCCCGGACTGGATAATCCAAGATCAACTTGTGGCTGGAATTTTATAATTTTTTTCGAAACTTTGGAGATTTGGCTTCTGAGTCGGTGACATATCCAGAATAATTTTCTCATTACGACTGCAGTGAAGCTCCGATTTTTGTTGCCATTATCATAACATAATGCCGGGTGTATAGTAATATATTCAACGCAGGCAATGTTTTCGATGTGTTTTCTCCGCTGATTCAATCCATTTTCCATTAAATTTGGCTTTAGTGTGATAGTGTTTAAATCCCCAGGCATGACTTGTAAGACAAAGGAAGTGGTGTGGAAGGAACTGATATACCGTAACATATTATAAAATACAGATGCAACGAAAACGAGGACCACTGCCCCCCCCCACCCCCTCCCCCAACAAATTGAATTATAAGGATTAAATTCTTATTTGTGTTATCTATAATGCAGGGGAAGGAATGTATGTATAATGGGAGCTGTCGGCCATAGGCGGCTTCAGTCCAGAGCTTCATCCACCAAACATCATGGCCATGGATTAAGATGATAGACACCTTTTTAGAGATCTACAACTTTAACCCCTTAGTGGCATGGCTTATTTTGGACCAAAGGACGCCAGGGGGATTTTCATCTTCAGGTTTCAAAAGCCATAACTTTTTATTTTCCAATCCACATGGCCGTAGGAGGGCTTGTTTTTATTGGTACCATTTTTGGGGTACATATAATGGATTGTATAAGTTTTCATTGATTCTTTTTTGACGGGCAGGAAGAAAAAACACCTCATTTCTGCTATTGTTGTTTGTTTGCTTTCTTACAGCATTAATCATGCAGCATAAATGAGATGGCTGATTTTTTCGGTGGATGGGTACGATTATGACAATACCAAAATTATATATATTTTTTAAGGTTTTTCCACTTTTGTAGAATAAAAGCCATTTTTGGGGCAAAATTTTTTTTTGCATCGCTGCATTCAAATCCCCATAACTTTTTTTTATTTTCCCATAGAGACAACTCTGTGATGTTGTTCAGTTTTATTGTGTTCCTTTGGGTGGCGAAATGAGCAATTTTTACTTTTTTTTCCATAGCATTTACAGGGCGGGTTAAAAAATGTGTTCAATTTATTGTATTGGTGGATCCAACAATATCAAATGTGGGTTTTTTTATTTTTATTTTTTTATACTATTGTTTTATGTGTTTATTTTCTCCTTTTCTCAAGGGGACCTGTGATGCTATGATCACACTGATAATACATGGAAGTACTTTTGTACTACAATGCCTTATAATAGCAATCATAGGTCATCGCAGATCTGCACACATTTCACTGGCACGCAGTTGTCATGGCAATTCATTGGTCCTCCGCAAGTACATGGCGGAGGGCCCATGATGTCACAGAGGGAAGCACCCTCCCTTTGTGAACCTTTTACATGCCACAGTTGCAGCATGTAAGGGGTTAACAGTGGGGGGTAGCGTTGTAGCGATAAGCCAGCTATCAGTCACTGCCAACTTCCACTGTGAATGGGATGGGCTTAGCTTCTGAGCCTGTGGCCATACATATGACGTAACTGTAGGCCAATTCACGGCAACCCCTTCTCACCCAGGGTGCACAAATACACCCTGTTCCATGAAGGGGTTGAGAAGCAGAAAGTTTCCTTCTCTGACTATCTGAGGGGGACGCAAGCTGAGAATATTTTGCTAGAACTGCATCAAGAATTATGCAGATGAATGCGTCCAACATACACTGAATGGCCACTTTACTAGAGGGCCCCATCTAGTAGCATATTGGATCTGCTTTGACCTTTTTTTGTGCTTTTTATACCCACTGAAGTCTCGCCCTTCTGTTTCTCTAAGACACAATGGAGCTGGAACTGGTCATCTGCTGTTACTGCCCATCCGTTCTAAGGAACAGTGAGTTGGCTGCTCTTGACTGTCTAGTGGCTGTTAGAACGATTCCTGCCATCCTCCTCTGACCCCTTCTGTTGAAGAGTTGTTTACGTTGTACGCATCGCTAGATGTTTCCTCAATCACATTAGTCTCTGTATACTCTCCACATCATTACATAAGAAAACCCCATGTGGTTGGCAGTGAAATCCTCGCCCCGGCTAGTCTAGCACCGATGACCAGGCTTTGTTGGAAGTCTCTCGGATCGCTGGATTTTCCCATCTAATGTGGATTCACACAGAATCGGAAAGCTTGTCATGTGACTTTATGCTGCACTCTGGGGTGACGGGTAAAAATTCCATACAGGGAAGCTCCAAGAGCCGGGCCTCTAAAAAAGTGGCCATTCAGTGTGCATCCAACATTCTGTTCTGATTAATTTTAAATTATATTGGTCTGAGCTCTCTTTTTCTCATATAGACTTCCAAATCTTCCTCATATTGTAGACAGAAGGCTAGTGTTGAACGAACTAAACCAGCACAAACACAAACCAAGCTTTTAGCAAAGTCCTACCCAAAACCGGGTTCTACTGGTTTGGTTCACTCAACACTAGTCCTGAACACTGGTGCAGAGCACTGTATAGTAACCATAAGAGCTCTTTGTAATACTCTCAGAGTGTTATATGGGGCATTTATGGCTTTCATACAGTATTACACAACAGTTTTAGTGGTTTTGATGAACTTCCGGTTTGGTTCAAACTAATTTGGTCCCAACTGAACTCTTTGCAAAAGTTCGGCAATCGGCCAAACCGAACATTTCAAAGGTTCGTTGTGATTGCTCCCAGCAAGAGAAACCAAGTAATCTTGTAGATATGATAACTTTTAATAGATAAGAAAAATACATGATGTTATAGCGAGCTTTCGGACTTACTCAGGGTCCTTCATCAAAGCAAAATGAAATGGATCTGAAGAGGCATGCATATTTATACACACATACTTATTACAAGGCACAGATATGGATGAGATTAATTTGCACTTAAAAGAATAGTCACTGATAGGGAATGAAGGTTTTATGGTCCCTGAATACTACTACACAAATACAAGCATCTTTAGAAAGTCACTGATTAGGCCTTGTCATAAGTATGTGTGTATAAATATGCATGCCTCTTCACATACATTTCATTTTGCCTCGATGAAGGACTCTGAGTAAGTCCGAAAGCTCGCATTAACATCATGTATTTTTGTTAGCCATTAAAAGGTATCATATCTACAAGATCAATTGGTTTCTCTTGCTGAGAACAATCACATTTTGCTCTGGCTAACACAGTACTAAACTTTAAAAAAAAGTTGGATGATCACTATTTATTGCATTAAAGGGGTTGTCCCGCGCCGAAACGGGTTTTTTTTTTTTTCAACCCCCCCCCCGTTCGGCGCGAGACAACCCCGATGCAGGGAGGTAAAGAAAGCTCACCGGAGCGCTTACCTGAATCCCCGCGCTCCGGTGACTTCTCTACTCACCGCTGAAGATGGCCTCTTCCTCCGTGGACCGCAGCTCTTCTGTGCGGTCCATTGCCGATTCCAGCCTCCTGATTGGCTGGAATCGGCACGTGACGGGGCGGAGCTACACGGAGCTACACGGAGCCCCATAGAAGACTGCAGAAGACCCGGACTGCGCAAGCGCGGCTAATTTGGCCATCGGAGGGCGAAAATTAGTCGGCACCATGGAGACGAGGACGCCAGCAACGGAACAGGTAAGTATAAAACTTTTTATAACTTCTGCATGGCTCATAATTAATGCACAATGTACATTACAAAGTGCATTATTATGGCCATGCAGAAGTGTACAGACCCACTTGCTGCCTCGGGACATCTCCTTTAATTGTCAAGTTATCCCTTGCTACATCTCTTGCATTAAATGATACAATTTTGGTTGCCAGCAATCTGCACAAGGGGGGAATTTTCTCATCTCCATAAGTCTGTACTCAGTGATTACCGAAGCTTCCTCTAGTGACAGCTGCCAGTAACTCATCTCCAGTATGAAGCAGGAGTGGGGAAAAAAAACAGATTTTTTTTTTAATTCTAGAAACCCCGTTAAAGTGAAGATAATAAGAAATCTCCTGCGTCCCTTGATATTTATTTTATGTCTGTCACCGCAGATGAATGACAGTTACACGGCGTTCATTCATTGCTATCTGCTATATGGTGCGCTGTCCATGATAACATAAACAAGCTGAGATAGTCGCCGACTCCTACTTGTAATGTTTTGTTACTTCGGCACTGCAAAGAAAGGTGTGAGATTAATGTCTATTGCAAGACGGCAGGTTGCCACTGCTCTTTGCTTCTCACATGCTTTTGAAACCAGAAAGCTTTTGGTAAAAGGTAACAAAACCTTGGGTGAAAATCTCATATACCAATGAATTCCATAACTATGATACTCAGATTAGGGCTTTAAGGATGAAATTCTCGCAGCTTTAGGATAGATAGATAGATAGATAGATAGATAGATAGATAGATAGATAGATAGATAGATAGATAGATATGAGATAGATGATAGATAGATAGATAGATAGATAGATAGATAGATAGATAGATAGATAGATAGATAGATAGATATAGATGGATAGATAGATAGATATGAGATAGATAGATAGATAGATAGATAGATATGAGATAGATAGATAGATAGATAGATAGATAGATAGATATGGGATAGATAGTTATGGGATGGATAGATAGAGAGATAGATAGATAGATATAAGATAGATAGATAGATAGATAGATAGATAGATAGATAGATATGAGATAGATAGATAGATAGATATGAGATAGATAGATAGATAGATATGAGATAGATAGATATGAGATGGATAGATATAGATAGATGGATAGATAGATAGATATGAGATAGATAGATAGATAGATAGATAGATAGATAGATAGATAGATAGATAGATAGATAGATAGATGTTTTAGGTCCGAAGATTAGGCAAAAAACATGTCCATATACTTTTACCATTATTTGTGAAATTTTACATTGGGACCCACAAGTTTCTAATTACGTCTCTGATTACAGCCAATAATAGACATCTGGCTAGATATTTGGTTACTATTAATTGGGGGAAATCTGGGATTCCTCCTTTAGATTCCTTGCCGGTGGACTATTAACTGAAAAATATGCAATTATGAATAGTGCAAATATTCAAATATGTGGAAGTTGTGGTATCTTCTAAGCCACAAGATTATACATCTGCTTCCATTGGAACAAAAATCTGAAGATAAAGTCAAGGTCCAGAATCATCTACCATTGTCTACAATTGGCAGGGGAAATGTTATTAAAATGGTTTTGATTAGAGATGAGCGAGCACCAAAATGCTCGGGTGCTTGTTACTCGATTCAAACTTTCAGTGATGCTCGAGAATTCGTTTCGAGTAACGAACCCCATTGAAGTCAATGGGCGACTCGAGCATTTTTGTATATGACTGGTGCTCCGCTAAGGTTTTATTTGTGAAACTCTTAGCAAATCACCAAAGTCATGTAAAAAACACAGAAATTGATAGGGCAGGCAAGGAGCAACATGCAGGGCTGCATTTCGGGCAAGAGTGAGACCCCCCCCCCCCCCGCACTGTCAGCATAAAGATCGTCATTCAGCTGAGAGCTGCCCCTGATTGGTCCCTGCGCTGAGCCAATCAGAGGCAGCACTCACTCACCCATTCATGAATTCATGAATGGGTGAGTGAGAGCTGCCTCTGATTGGTGAGGCTGTGACCAATCAGAGGCAGCTCATTCAGCAGGCGGGGATTTTAAATCCCCGGCTGCTGAATACTACTCACAGCAGTTCAGGAGAACTGCCGACTGGCGCGGCTGAACTCCATCTGACAGGAAAAAGTGAGTATATTTTTTTTTTAATTTTTACACAGTTTTGGATGATTTTCAGGGAAGGGCTTATATTTTTAAGCCCTTCCCGAAAATTCACCCTGAGATCGCCGGCAGCCCATTGCTTTCAATGGAGCCGGCTGTATTGCCGGCTCCATTGAATTCAATGGTCAGTGCTCGTTTAATCGAGACGAGTACCACGTGGTGCTCGTCTCGAGTAACGAGCATCTCGAGCACCCTAATACTCGAACAAGCATCAAGTTTGGACGAGTATGCTCGCTCATTTCTAATTTTGATGCCACAACCTCTTTATATTCTTCAAAACTCTCTGGTTTGGATTCCATCACAATGTTTTTCAAGACTCCAGGAGTTTATTTCGGGATAAGAAATCTACTAGAATTAAATTGGATAGATAGATATGAGATAGATAGATATGGGATAGATAGGTAGACAGATATTAGATAGATCATAGACAGATAGATAGATATGAGATAGATAGATATGAGATAGATAGATAGATAGATAGATAGATATGGGATAGATAGATAGATAGATATGAGATAGATAGATATGAGATAGATAGATAGATAGATATGAGATAGATAGATATGAGATAGATAGATAGATAGATAGATATGAGATAGATAGATATGAGATAGATAGATAGATAGATAGATAGATAGATAGATAGATAGATAGATAGATAGATAGGAGATAGATAGATATTAGTTGTGAGTTTTTTACTTCTGCGATTACAGCCAATGATTAGATACCTAAAGATCTATTTAGATATTTCCAGAGGTAGGGTTGCCTTAAATATTACCATTCCCATGATCTCTTTATTGTGATCTTAGAATAATCAAGTGTTGATGAAGTTTTTCCTCTACAGTTGTCATCTTTCTATGATTCCCTGCACAGTGTGACGGCAGCTTCCAGCCTGGGAGGACTTTGTAAGATGTAGATGTGAGACTGCAGATATAAACATGAAATATCTGTCCTTCCATCACTGTGCTTTATTCTTCCTCTGCTTCCCTTTTCATGGCTTTTAGATGTTCTTTCCTAAACATATCATTTTTATACTTTCTCTTATACAAAATATAATTTCTTCATTTCTCTGTATTTTTCATTGACATCCAGACAACCTATTGATGAAATATAATCACAGATATTTCTGCACTGAAAGGAAATCAGCAGGATAAACTCCAGAGATTATGGGAGAGAATAGCAATGTCTGTGGTCTCTGTATAAGGAAAAACCATCTATAAATCACAGTAAAGAAAATGGTACTTGGAAGGTGTTCCGACCACTTCTGTCTCCATCACTTAATTATATTTGAACATGAGATTTATATCTCACCAAATTAAATAGATCCGCAGCAACGTAGTCTATTAACTCTTCTTAACCAAGAACCTGCTGATTGGACAGAATATAGGTCTTATTTACCTCATATCTATCTATCTATCGATCGATCTATCTATCTATATCATATCTATCTATCCTCTATCTATCTGGTATCTGTCTGTCTATCTCATATCCATCTATCTATCCATCTATCTATCTCCTATCTCTCATATCTATCTATTAATCTATCTCCTATCTATCTATCTATCTATCTCATATCTATCTATCTCATATCTATCTATCTATCTATCTATCTATCTATCTCATGTCTATCTATCTCATATCTATCTATCTATCTATCTCATGTCTATCTATCTATCTATCTATCTATCTATCTATCCATCTCATATCTATCTATCTATCTATCTATCTCATATCTATCTATCTATCTATCTATCTCATATCTATCTATCTCATATCTATCTCTCTCATATCTATCTCTCTCATATCTATCTATCTCATATCTATCTATCTATCTATCTATCTCATATCTATCTATCTATCTATCTATCTATCTATCTATCTATCTATCTCATATCTATCTCTCTCATATCTATCTCTCTCATATCTATCTATCTATCTATCTATCTATCTATCTATCTATCTATCTATCTATCTATCTATCTCATATCTATCTATCTATCTCTCATACCTATCAATCTATGTCATATCTATCTAATATCTCTATCTTTCTATCTATCTCATTTCCATCTATCTCATATCTATCTCTTTAATATCTATCTATCTATCAATCTATTTCATATCTATCTATCTATCTTTCTATCTTATATCAATCTATCTATCTTTCTATCTAATATCTATCTATCTATCTATCTATCTATCTATCTATCTATCTATCTGTCTATCTATCTCATATCTATCTATCTCATCTATCTATCTATTTGATATTTGTCTATCAACCCAGCTTGGTGGGGGGTAATAAGTAATAATTACCTGAAAGCGCTGCGGAATAAGTTAGCGCTATACAAATACCATGATTTGATTTTGATTTTTTTTGATCTATTGATTTACCTACTTATTTATTTGTTAACTATTTGTGATTGACCTGTCTTCTATAGATAGCATTTATTGCCTATGTATCTTTTTATCCATTTGTCTTCTATCCAACTATCTATTGATCGATCTCACATCTATATACCTAGACAATATATATCTTTCCATCCACATAGTTATTACTCAATAAGATATTCTATGATCCTGTAACCTACCTAAATAAATAAACTTAAATCAATCTGTTAGAGGGATTGTCAGGCATTAGAAAAACATAGCCTCTTTCTTTCAGAAACAGCTCCCCCCCTTGTCCATGGGATATGTTTGGTATTGCAGGTCTGTTGAAGTAAATGGGGCTGAGCTGCTATGCTACACACAACCTGTGGACAATTGTGGTGCTGTTTTTGGAAAAACTTGTTTGATGGATATTGGAGATAATATTTTAACATCTCATGTAAAAGTATTAGGTTTTTTTTAATGAATTATTTATTTCTAAACTCATATTGAAACATTTCGCTCTTACTTATCAGACATACAGATGTAGCAAGATTTAACCCAGTGCTGATAACATGCTGCAGCAGGATATCTTACCTTAACACAAAATAACTGAAGAGGCGAGAAAAACTTCTGTGCCGCAATTGATTTAATTCGTTAAGTGTCAAGTTAAACTTTGCTACATCTGTTATCCTCTGTCCTCTCTAAATCTCTTTTCGTACTCAATATTCTAAGTTCACACTATAAGCTGTGCGTCAAAGTCTTCTTATCTGCTCGATTCCTGTTCTTATCATTGTCACACGACATTCTCCAGAGTCAGCAGTTCTAGATGTGCTTGCTGTTTTTGGACCTCGAGGGAATGCTTAGATGTAATCTAGATAATTAGAACACAAGAACATTCTCCTATCCAGCGTGGAAGACGCCACGTAAGAAAAGTAATTGGAAAAAGCTTATAATCGACTTTTTTTTTTAAACTGAGGTTCAACTTTGGACCTTTGTGTTATTAAAGGGTCAATGGAATCGGTGGGGTGTAAAGCTTTCTGGGGTGATTACAATTTTTGGAACTGCTGATATTTTTGTACAGTTGCATTTAGTGACTTTAGAATGAAGACTTTTTGTCTTGGTCTTCTAGCTGGTGTTGCATTGACCCAGAGGCAGTAAAGTGTCTACTCACTGGTGTTAAAGTTGTCAGAGGGTGCAGGAAGTAATGTGCTTCTCAAACAGCTTTGGTTGGGGATCCATCACTGAAATAAAAAATTTATATTGGGATTTCCAACCTATGGCTATAAGTTATTTTTGTTGCATTACTATATCCTTGCCAAGATGTTCATATTGATGTGAAGTTTATAGATCCTATGTTTGGCCAATCCATCTACCCAGAGATATCATAGTTATGTCCAGAATGTAGCTATGGGGTGCAGACCTAGCAGACTCATCCTAGCTCTGGTGCCTCAGGGGGCCCAAAGACCCCAGGTAGGTAGGGGCACCTGTTACAGATTTTGCATCAAGGCACCGGAGCTTTAAATTACCCCACCATGTATATTTCATAGTCTGTGATTTACGTTGATACTAAAAAGACCTAAATTAAAGGTGTTTTTGGGGTGAAGATGACTTCTTTAGCTTTACCGATTCTGTACTGCTCACTTATAGATGGGTAATGTCTCAGTCAGTTGTGCCATTTTCACTAAAGGTCACATGATCACAGTAGTCTGTTCCTCAGCTTTAGGAAGATTAAATGGGCGACTGGGAATTGTTTTTTCCTTCTTCTAAATCCCTCCTCTCCATTCATGTAGAAAGGCTCAAACTCATTGTGGGATTCTTATATCCTTTAAAGCAGCTTTGGATCCAAACTCTGGATGCTTAAATACAACATTAGAACCAAGCTCATACATAAGTATAGCATAAACCAACCTTAGTACATACAAACAATACCAGAACTAAGCTCATAACAGAAATACAATAGCAGAACTAAGCAAGTGTGTTGGAGAGGCACTGATGGGCTGACAACGGCGCTTTGGAATATCAGAGGGAAGGAAACAGAGCCAGGAGGTGGATGATTCATTTAGCAATACAAGATGCCGCTGCACGGAGGGAGATCATCTGGACCAGTAGACCTAAGGGTGGCGATAGCCCCAACCTACATCCACCTGGTATCCCCCCTATGTGGGACAATGCCCTGTGCGACTGCACAAGCAACGCATAGCTAAAGACCGCCATGATTTAGTGGCCTGCCCATTGGGAACCTACAGTTTATGTGTGTTAGACTCTATGATGCACAGCCCAGTTAGTTTAGTATGTCAACAAGTAAAGTGGGCAAGGTCAGGCACAATAGGACTACTATGCCCCTGCCTACAGCACATCCTGATGACGGCATGAGAGGTTTACAAGCATGGAGAGTGATGTATTTGGATCACATCTTGCTGTTACATGGCACTCGCTGGGGCGTGTTTAGACTAGTGATCTATGGGATAGGTGCTCGTTATCACTCACTATCAATGACCTGTAGTGTTGGCATGGGTATGTGACTGGCAGTGAAAGTAGTGGAACAGCACATGTAACATACATACATACATAATAACATAGTATGTTAAGCTGACAGAAGACAATGTCCATCCAGTTGCTCCCCCCCCCCCCCCCCCTTCCCCTGTTGATCCAGAGGAAGGCAAAAAACAAACAATCAGGCAGAAGCCAATTTAGCCCATTTGGGGGGAAAAAAAATCCGTCCCGGCTCCATAATGGTAGTCAGAGTAATCCCTGGACCAACATTTGATAGTTCCTACCTGACAAGTAAGTAGTTCAGAGTTGTTAATTAAAGCCAAATAAATCAGTTTTACCTGGAAAACCCTTTAACGTTATTCGTAAAGACGATTTGAGCCAGCAGTTGCGCCGTCTCTTCTGATGATGCACATTTTCGGAAGCACTTGGTTATGGCAGCCTGTGCCGTGTTCTATACATGAACACACTACAATAACTCGTGACACCATAGATAAAGCTACAATTACAATCTACTTCCGAGCTGGGGGTTGGTTAAGTGACAGTGACATAATATAGGCGCTTTTTGCTTTGAAGAAGAAGATTAAAGGTTCTTGGCATTCTGACACTAAAGATACGGGCAGCCACTGAGCGAGCTTTCAGGTTGGTTAAGGGTTTGCATACAAAGACGTTCGGCTGCTTTCACCCCTGCGTTACGGCTCGGTTCAGGGTTTTATTCTCTCTGCTCTATTTTTGGAGGAAAGAAACTGAAAACGGAAAAAAAAGATTTGTTTTTTATTCCCCATTGATTTCAATGAGGTTTTTTTTTTTTTTTTTTTTAAAAAGCAAAATAGCTGCAGACTGCGCTATATTTCCATCCAAAAAATGTAAATCTAATAGAACGGAAGCAAATAGTTTTTTATTTTATTTTGAAATTCCATTGAAATCAACAGGAAAAAAAATGCATCACTTTTTTTTATTTTGTTTCTCTCCTCCAAAATGGAGAAAAGAGATAAAAACTCTGAACTGAGCCCTAGCGCAGATGTGAAAGAAGCCTTAAGGCCCATTTAGACACGACGATTATCTCTCAAAATTTGGCTTTTGAGCAATGATCATTGGGTCTAACTGCACTGACATGGTGCAGTTTTCGTTAACCAGTCACTGATCGTTGTCTTTCAGCGTGCTGAAAGAGAACGATGAGCCTTATCAGGAAATCAAAGCGGGATACAGCTGATACTATTGTTTCAGCTGTATCCCGCTTCTTCATACAGGCGGGGTATGAAGAACACAGCAGTCCAGCTGTGTTCTTCATACTCCACATGGAGCGCACAGCTATATACCAGACGAGCGATCCGTGCACACAGCCGGGGTATGAAGAATGCAGCGGTCCAGCTGTGTTCTGCATACCCCGCTCGGAGCGCTCGGCTGTATAACAGCCAGGCACTCCGAGCAGAAAACAGCTGGATTCAGAAAACAAGCGGCCCCGCTTGTCTTCTGCATACCCCGCTTGAAGCGCTCAGCTGTATAACATCTATCTATGTAGCTGAGACACATTTTGTGTTATGGACACTCTTTGGTCATTGACTGAGCATCTAACCGTTAAAGAGTTTTTTTGATGGCTAAAAAACTTGCCCTAGGGTAGGTAATGGCATAAAAAAATGAACAACTCTTACTAACCACTTTACTGTACCTCTGGTCAAACACTGCCAACCTATTCCTGTCTTCTGAAACAGAAAGTGATTAAGTCAGACTCATCATTCACATGACTGCTGCTGCCAATTGCTGGCCTCAGTGGTCTAGTAAACACTACAAATTCTGGTGGTGTTTTTTTCTAAGTATCTGTATAAAAAAAATCTTGAAATACTACAGTTTTCACACCCTCTGTAAAAGACTGACATTTCTTGTTGCTTTCAGCTCACATGTCAGCTTTGCTGTATAGACTGGGATAGAATAAGCTGAGTCATTTCAATAGAGCAGAGAACTCTGAATAACATTAGAGAGTGAGGGAGTTACTGATAGCCCTAATGTACTGTCAGAGTCCTATATAAGGCAGAATAGTAACACTTTAACACTATACACAGATAAAGATCTATATGCAGCTCCTTTCTTAGTCCCTGGTGTGCGTGTGTGTGGGGTGGAGCGCTATGCCATTATTTTTCAAAGGCTGTAATCATTTATGACATTTTTTTTATCAAACCTTCTGGCTGTGATAGAGGTGAGCACAACTTGCCTGTATATTTACTGCCTCCTTTATAGAGTGACGTTGGGCAGTAAGTGCAGGCTATATATCACATGGTCAGCAATATCTAAATATAGAACCCAGTTAATAAGGGATTTGTCCTTGCAAACCTATAACCTCTTCATTTCTATATTCTGGGTCTGGGTAGTCCCAATAGTCGATATAGTCCAGCTTACACCCCATTGTAGGATAAAGGATATGATACCAGTAGGATTAAAAGGAAGATATATTCTGTATGCAATAAGAAGAGGACAGAGAGGGATACAGGTTAGCGAAGGCCTGGCAAGACAGATTTAGGTCGGGACAGTAGGCTAGAAGGTTGGGTGAGGGCAAGGGTTAGAAGTGGAGGAAGTTAGGTAAGAGGGGTTAGATGATTTAGCTTACCTCAGTAATAAAAGGTTGGTGCTGCAGCGATGAGACTAGTTCCATCGGATCAGCAAAAGCCTACTCACCCCCTTCAACCTTGATGGCTGGGAGAGGGCTTGTTCAGAAGGGTGCATTCATATCGTCATGACAGCCAATAGTATGGAGGTCTTGCGGGGCTCTTATATTCCATGTTTGGAATGGGAGACCATCAAAGGTAAGGTAACCCATAGGGCAAATTTCAAGCTCAATAGAGCGGTGTGTTGTGGTTGGGGAAATTAATTTTTGTACTGCCAATAGCACCCTTGAGAGACCTCCCTGGGGTTCTACTTCCTTGATGTTATGCATAAGTATTATTGTTATATATACTTTTTATAGTTTATTGCAAATTGTGAACAGGATGATGGAAAGACACAGATGTTGGTCTAAGGGCCCTTTTACATGGATGACATGTTGGGTGCAGATGCCAGACCGGTCGTCCCAGCGATGGTCATTCTTGTGCTTTTACACAGGAGCAATCACTGCTGAATGAATGCAGGGGGAGCGAGCCGGGATCATTCCAGCCCACCTGCCTCTATTCACAGTAAACAGGCAGTTCTTCATAGATGAACGACTGCCTGTTTACACGGGCTGATCAGTTGTTTAGTTTTAGGAATGAATAACCTGAACAATGAATCATAAGCGAACAAATTCATTAGTCATTCAGTCAGTGCATGCATTTAGACTGAACGGTAATCATTCTCGTTGGAACGCAGGAATTTGCGCAATTTATCTGCCCATGTAAAAGGGTCCTAAGGCACAGGAGAGGCTCCAGATTGTGCCATGCAGCAGCATTCATATCAGTATGCAAGCTCCATCCTACTGCAGAAAGGGGCAAACACGATTGGTTGCAATAGTGGCTTCGGTGTCCCTGTGACGTCACTTTCCATTGCTCATGTCTGAGGACTGTCATTGGCTGCTACAACAGGTTTGTGAGTAATCACACAGCAGCTAAACAAATACAGTGAAGACCAGAGCCAGCAGCAGGAGATGAGCAGGGAGACCTGAATAGCTTCTGATTTATTATTTTAATGCATGGGTGACCCACTGACAAGGTTTTCCTTAACTTGGACAACCCCTTTAAATGCCTGACAATGATCCGGTGCCCTCTCATTATTTTTCAGGGACAGTGCTTGAGATAGGATTTCCATTACAGATATCTTCAGGGATACACAGGGACAGTGGTGTCAGGTGTTAGGGTCAACATTAGAGATAGATTAGGAGAAGGTTTAGGGAAAGCTAGTGTAAGGTTGACTTATTGTTAATTATTATTACTTGTTTACCACCCCCATCTGCTCCATTATCTAGTACCATAGCCATTATCTATTTGTGCCATCATCTGATTACCGTCACCATTCTGTAATGGTCTTCCTATTCTTGGATGATTTTTACCAACTCGTTTTGATGCATTTTTCATATTATTCCTTATTTGACTGTCCAGTTATGACTTAATTCGTCTCTGCTGTAAGTCCTGGGCAGATCTGAGTACTGGGAGACGCCGTTAGTAGACAGGAGAGACAAGTCCTATTGATGTAATCTAGTTCTGTCATCTTGTGTCCAGCCGGCGTCATTACAGGATTCTGTTTCATCCGGAGGTGACAGCGCAACAATAGATGTCATTTTCAATTTCCAATTCCAGATTTGTGGTTGACACCTCGTTTCACCGGAGTTTTCACCTAAGTTTCCCTTTAACTATAAACACAGTTTGGAAACTTCACCATGGACTTTGCAACTAAAGTGATTTAATATTGTCAAAATGTATCATATTTTTCGCACATTATTTATGCTATATTGGCGAGACGTGAGACAGCATATGTACCAGTATTTACTGCCTCTTGGAATTGTTTTCAACATCACTCAGATCAGCAAATAAATCTCCAGATACAAAACTAGCGGCGCTGTATTTGGGGTTTATATACTACAGACATTAGAAAGTGTGTTCCCTTATAAATCTTTCATCTCTGGATAATTTATTTGCAAAATCCTAATCACTCTGCAGAATCTGGGACAAAAGACGCATAAAACAGACTGCCTTTGTCTCTCCCCGCCGTACCTGCTGCTACAAAATAGATCTTGCAGGAGTTATTGAAGGATACATGGTAATCCAGGGCTCTGTAGCTTTTAAATGTCACATCACGGGTTTGTAATATAATAGGTCATGGCAGCGATTCTCCTGTAACTCCCAAACATTACTGCATCAGAAGTCCACTTCCATGCTTCTGTATGGGCGCCTCGTTGTGTGCGACCTGTCTGCCAGCTCTGATAAACATTTCTAACCTGTAAAGGTCACAGTGAATACCAGACAATAACCTTTGGACGGAGCATAAGGGGAGCAAATTATTTTCTTATTGCACTATGACTTGGCCTTACAAATACTGGGAGTTGCTGGGCAATTGTGTTAGCGTCTGAAATAAATGCTATTAGGCTCAGCTTATAGTGATAGGGCATGGAAAGAAAAGTATAGTACATAAAACATAAGACTTCTATCTATCTATCTCATATCTATTTACCTGCCTATCTCATATCTATCTATATATCTATCTATCTATCTCATATCTATTTCATATCTATCTATCTATCTCATATCTATTTCATATCTATCTATCTATCATCTATCTGCCTATCTATTTATCTATCTATCTATTTATCTATCTATCTATTTATCTATCTATCTCTCTATTATCTATCTCTCTAATATCTATCGATCTTTCTTTCTATCATCTATCTATTTATCTATCTATCTATCTATCTATCTCATATCTATCTATCTCATATCTATCTATCTCATATCTATCTATCTATATATCTATCTCTCTATTGTCTATCTCTCTAATATCTATATATCTCATATCTATCTATTTTTCTTTCTATCATCTATCTATCTCATATCTATCTATCTATCTATCTATCTATCTATCTCATATCTTTCTATCTAGCTTTTTCTATCATCTATCTATTTATCTATCTCCTATCTATCTATCTATCATCTATCTCATATCTATCTCATATCTATCTATCTGCCTATCCATCTATCTATCTATCTATCTATCTATCTGCCTATCCATCTATCTATCTATCTATCTATCTATCTATCTATCTATCTCATATCTATCTATCTATCTATCTATCTATCTATCTATCTATCCCATATCTATCTATCTATCTATCTATCTATCTATCTATCTGCCTATCCATCTATCTATCCCATATCTATCTATCTATCCCATATCTATCTATCTATCTATCTATCTATCTATCTATCTATCTATCTATCTATCTAATATCTATCTATCTATCTATCTATCCCATATCTATCTATCTATCTATCTCATATCTATCTATCTATCTATCTATCTCATATCTATCTATCTATCTATCTGTCTAATATCTAACTATCTGTGCATTTACACTGCAAAGATGATCGCTCAAAACATGGCTTTGAGTGATCATTTTGCATAACCTACTACTTGGTACTAATGTCTATTAGTACCAATTAGTAGCATGTGAGCTGTCGGGAGCTGTATTCAGGGAACAGACCACCCGCTGTTCCCTGATTACATTCTCTTTGTTCTACCACAGGGCTGACAGCTGAGAGAATGCAATCAGCTTTAATCAGCACTCAGAGTGTGGTCCATCTTATCAGCTGTTCTACCAAACAATGGTTTTCAAGCAGAACTGAAAGATCGGCACATTTATACCGAACGATTATCGCTCAAAAGATGACTTTTGGGCGAAATTTGAGCAATATCGTTGTGTCTAAATGGGCCTTGTCTCATATCTATCTACCTAATATTTATCTATCTATCTATCTGATATCTATCTATCTATCTCATCTCTATCTATCTATCTATCTATCTATCTATCTCATCTCTATCTATCTATCTATCTCATATCTATCTTATATCTATCTCATATCTATCTATCTATCTCATATCTATCTATCTTTCTTTCTATCTCATATCAATTTATCTATCTAATATCAATTTATCTATCTAATATCTACGGTATCTATCTATCTATCTAATATCTATGGTATCTATCTCTCTATCTATCTATTTATCCATCCATCTATCTATCATGGTTTCTGCCGCTGTGAATACTGGTGGTGATCTGCGAGACACTCAGATCTCATCCTGCTGTTCCTCCTCCTCTCTCACAGCATGCAGTCACACAGACACAGAGAGAAAATCTGCAGCTGCATAGTCTTCCTACCCTACTCATGTGTCTTATATATGTATTACTGTAGATAGCACTCCCTATAATCACATATCTGTTTGCAGTGTAGCCAAGGCCACTGTTAAATGTTTGGCTTCTAAAACTGTAATCTCTGAACAACAGTTCTGTACATTTAAAGGGGTTGTCCAGTTGGATAGGTCATCAATAGTTTATCAGTGAGTGTCTGCCAACTAAAACCCCCACGAACAGCCGTTCACTGGACAAGTGGGTCTGTAAACTGAGCCGATTTCTGAAAGAATCAGACAGCTCTATTTTCATTGTAATGGTCAGGCTTGATATTACAGACAAATTTCCTAATAAAATGAATGGGAACTTTGTATGTAATACCAAATCTGGCCTCTGCAGTTCGAACGGAGCTGTCTGCTTCCTGTGAATATCAGATCAGTGCATAAGAACAACGGCCCAGTGTTTAGCTGATCTGTAAGGATGCTAGACTGCAGATCTCCACTGATCTACTATAGTTGACTATCTTAAGGATATGCTATCAATAGTTTACAACTAGACAGCCCCTTTAAGTATGTATAGTATTCACATGTTATCATCGTATCAGGATTTTTGATGCAATTTTTGAAAAGCTGCAGAAGAAAGCCATATTTTCTAAAAATGTCAACAAGAAATCTGCGAATACACATTAAGCACCAACGCTTCCTGCTCCTGAGATAATCAGCAAGTGATACATCTACCGCTTGCTAATTGTATGCAGATGCCTCATTAAAAGTGCACATAAGAGCAAGGTTGGTTGAACTCACCAATTTTAGTGATTCTGGACAATCATTTAATATGTATAGATGTAGCAAGCATTAAGTGGGTATTTAACATGTCATGATCAGTTCAGGCCTTTAGTTAGATGGCACTGTGTGCTAATTGTTTTGCCACTCTACCCACTGGTCGTTAGAAAAAACATATATTGCCCTGATAGCAAGTCTATCTGTATTCTGTTGTGCAGGAAGCAGCAAGATTATGGCATAATCTCATCAGAACAACTCAGTGAGTGAATACTGTACCAGAACCAAGCTCATAACATAAATACAACACCAGAACCAAGCTCACAACATACATACAACACCAGAATTAAGCTCATAGCATAAATACAACATCAGAACTAAGCTCATAGCATAAATACAGCACCGGAACTAAGCTCATACCATAAGTACAACACCAGAACTAAGCTCATACCATAAGTAAAACACCAGAACTAAGCTCATAATAAATACAGCATCAGAACCAACCTTCTAACATAAGTACAAGACCAGAACTAAGCTCACAACATAAATACAATGCCAAAACCAAGCTCATAACATAAAAACAACACAAGAACTAAGCTTATAAGATCCATACAGCACCAGAATTAAACTTTAAAACATAAATACAGCACTACAACTAAGCTTATAACAAATACAGTACCAGAACCAACCTCATAATTTATAATATAACACCAGAGCTATGCTCATACCATAAATACAGCACTAGAACTAGACTCAAAACATAAATACAGCACGAAAGTCAAGTTCATAACATAAATAATGTACAAACCAACCTCAGAACATAGGGACTATACCAGAACCAAGCGCATAACATATATACCGTAGCAGATCTAAGAAACTGTGCTACTGGGGTACCGATGGGCTGAAAGCAGCACCTCAAAACTTCAGCAAGGAGGACACAAAGCCAGGAGGAGAAGGAGAATAGGAACAGCTATCAGCAGTTTAGCTGACAGCAATTGGAAGTATATGGGTGCCCTACGAGGGCTCAGCATTTACTGACTCTGCAGTACTCTAACAGTAAAACTCTGCTACATGTGTTTGCATGTGGACCTAAAACATAGGAAGGCAATTTCCTCATAACTGTATATTCTTTATGTCTCTTCTTTTCTTGAACTTTGCTGACACCTTTTAGTGGCTTTTAAGCTTCTCATTGTTTATTGTTCAGCCTGGATTGGGAAAAGCATTGAGCGCATCGACCCATGACATTGCATGTGGATGAAAGACCAGCGTGGGTCTCTACTTCATGATAGAAATTGACCACTTACAGCTTTCTTGTGCTACAGATGGTGTATTAATTGAATATGAGTCTGCGTTGACCTCGGTGCCCCTTGAGTGGCCTTCCCCGGTGGCTTTAATCATTGAGTCTAGTCTGCTGTGCATGGAGGTTATTTGGTAACTATACATCATGGTCCAGTGAGTCGGTAATGACAGCTGCTAACACCGCACCGTAGAAGTTGTATAAGGGAAAAAGTGTGAAAAACATCTACATGGCATGAGGGCAAACTCAAACCTCTACACAATAGATAGGAGACAAATAGTACTACTATAAGCACTTTGGATATGCATTAAAATGCAGTCCACGCTACTTTTAATCATATACACTGAACGGCCATTGCATTAGCAACACTTAATCAATAACAGTTTGGTTCACCGTTTAGGGTGATCACAGCTTTCAGACATTGGGGAACAGAATCCACAAGGCAAGAAACATCTTCCATACTCAAGGAAACCCACGCAGCAGCTCCATCAGTTGGTGCAAATGTTGTACATATGTGAAAGCAGATATCGCAACCCCTTCCAGCATATCTCAAAGATAGTCAATGGGGTTACAGTCCGGTGAGTATGGGGGTAAGTCAGTGTGTCATGTTCCTCTAACCACTCCCTGGTGATCCAAGAATGATGACATAGAGGGTTGCCCTGTTGAAATGTGGCACTGTTGGTAGGGAAGACTTCGTGTAGGTATGGGTGCAGATGGTCAGCTAACAGGACCATGTCACATTCACAATTCAAGGATTGCGGTATGATGACCAATGCTTCTCAGACGATGACAGTACCTGTTGAATGGGGCTTCCATTGGATATGGCTTCATGCTGTCTACACTGGATTCAGACCCGCCCATCCGTATAATTCAGCAGGAAATGGCACTCGTCACTTGAGATGACCTTCTGCCATGCAACCAAAGTCTATTGATGTCTTTCTTGGGCCCATGAGAGGCAATTATTGGCAATTAGGTGGGGTCATCGGGGGCACCCTTGTTGGTCTTGGCTGTTGGACACTAGATGATGCAAGGTACACTACATGGTCCTTGTGGAAATATGTCCAACTTCCTCACTCTTGTACTGCTGGGTCAGATATTCCATTGTGGCACATTGTTGCTGAGATACCAGATGTGTTATCCAATGCTTGGCCTCAAGGGTCAAACACACGTGGCTTGCACGGTCAGCATATTATCGGAGAGTAGGTCATGATGTGGTTATCTTGTGGTTCTGCGATATAGATCACAAGATGCCACGCTTTAGCTCTCCTATTGCAGTGATTGTTCAGTGTATTTCTGAATATTCAACAACCAGAAGGATGATTTACTTTAACGGGGTGGTCCAATTTAGAAATTCTATTTTAAATACCCTATAAGTTACCCACATCTATTTGCCACAGCCATAAGTGTTTACAATGACTAACTCTCTCTCTGGAAGACCCACAACATCCATACATTACATGGACTGCCTATTGTTTTCCATAAGAATGTGTAATACCTAATTTGTCCTGTGGAGGTGCTGTAGAAGAACTGAGAACTTGTTGCTTTGTTCCCCTATACTGTAGATTACAGCAGATTTATCTGGCTTCTCATAGTGGGACACTCTGTGATCGGCTCATTGATGGGGACCCTGACAATAAAAAGGCTTGGTGCAAAGGGGAATAGTTCTTTACCGCTGTTCTCTCTAAGGGTCGTAGTCGCAACTATGTTCACCAATACGGAGCGTAGTTGTGCATTACCAGGGTTATTTTTACTGGACCTTTCAAACTCTAGGCCATAGCGCAGGAGTTTGAAAAATAAACTCCTGCCTTATCTTTCCCGCATGCAGTATTAACTATCAAGCTATGATTTCGTTTTGTCCCATTACGCAGCCATAGTTACGGAACAAAAACACGTTTGTCTGTTTAAACACTAAACCAGTGGTGGCGAACCTATGGCACGCGTGCCAGAGGCAGCACGCAGAGCCCTCCCTGCTGGCATGCGTCACCATCAGCCGCCCACCACATTAGTGAATGCCTGCAGGGGCCGCGGCTCCCCTGCCGGCATTCACTTATGAGCGCGATGCCATCAGCGCTGCTATCTGCGCTGATCCCGGCGCACACTGTGACATCAGTGTGCAGCTGGGATCCTCCTCCCCCGTCCCTGCCCTTTTTAGAATGACGGGGGTAAAAGCATACGTCGTAATAAGCCCCGCCCCCCTGACGTGTTGGCACTTTGCGGTAAATAAGGGGGTTGCGGTTTGGGCACTCGGTCTCTAAAAGGTTCGCCATCACTGCCCTAAACTATACACTCTGGAAATGATAGAGTTAAAATAAACACCGCACCCTGCAGACAGCTATAGCTGAGTTTCCACTTGGCGTTTGTACCCCAGTTTTCAGTGTCATTTGCTTGCATGTAAGGGCTTGCTTGGGCTGACTGTCTCTCCCAGTGAGTTACTATTGTATTGTATAGGCTGTATACAGGCTTGTGTTGTCCTCTTGAGATGCTGAACAAGTTATTTAAGTCTTTCCTGATAAGTTTTGTTCTTGAGACCATCCACCATTTTTGTAGCCCACTTTTGGACTTTTTCTATTTTATCAATGATTTCTCTAGATGAGATCCCCAGAACTGACCCCAGTACTCCAGATGGGGTCTCACCAGAGCTCTATTCAGTGGGATCACAATCTGTCTCTTTCTGCTGGTTATACATCAAGTTATGCAGCCGGGCATCCTACTTGACCGTACTCTGGATCCATTTTGAAGCTCTCAGAAATCACAACCCCTAAATCCTTCTCCTCTGAAGCCCAGGATAATACAGAACAGCTGATATAATACTCAGTCTGAGGAGTTTTTCACGCCAATTGCATTATTTACATTTGGAAACATTGACCTTGCTTTACTTTGTGTTTTCCATTGCTTTGACCATTTATTCCGTAAGGCTAAATCATTCTCTGTAGTCAGTACACCACCAGCAGTATCTACCCTATCGCATACAGCAAACAGACAGACCTCATCTATCACACCTTCTTCTATGTCACCTATAGGACCCAGGACAGAACCTTGTCATCTCCATCTGTAACCCATTCCTGTCCAGAATGCTCTCTCTTACCACCAACACTCTGATATCCATTTATTTACCAACTGCGAATCCACCGGAATCTAAAGATTAAGTCCATTGTGTATATTTGTCGCATATTTGCCAATGTCTGGACTTCAGGCGTTGCATCACTTGTGCATCGTGACAACTCGCTGTGTAGGTTGTTACCTGTCATCTATGCAGACCTGACATATCGATGTGCGCAGTGATACCCTCAGCTCTGTTACATCCATACTACCATTTTTATTACGTCGTTTTTGTCCCCTAGCTGATAGAAGATTTGATAATCTGTGGTCGTATCTCACATCTCGAAGACTTCATGTCAAGAAACATCCTTTAGTGTCCGTTGCCCTCAATGAAGACTGATGGTCGGTTTCACGATTGTCCAATGCTTCCCTGGCTCTTGTGTTATCCTTCCGTATTTTTAAGCAAGTAGACAGTAACAATGATAAACTATTGGCCTTGTGGAAAAGTTGTAGCGCATTTATTCTCCTTTTGATATATGGGATATGTCTGCGTTATTGACCGACCCAAAATATGTTAAATAATTGCCGCTTCCTTAAGACTTTGTACTCTAACCTTGAAATCGAATACATGGTAATATAGCACATTGCCTCCACATCGACTTAACTATTCATCTTAGGCCCTATGCATGTCAGCGCACACTGAGGTATTGCTTATGGAAAATGTCATAGAAGATTCTAGAAGGAATAGATGCTATGTTAGTGGGGAAGAAGATGCAAAGAAACACTTTATGGCAGGATTGCTGCCCAACGGTCACAATGGGAACTTACACCATAACATCAAATAATACTCATCTATATAACGCATATATATTACGCAAAGCTGTGCATCACTTGATATTAGACTCTGTCCCTATTGGGGCTCACAATTTAAATTCACCTGTCAGCATGTTTTTGGAGTGTAGGAGTAAACTGGAGTACCCGGAGTAAACCCACACAAACACAGAAAGAACATACAAACTCCATGCAGATGTTGTCCTTGGCTGGATTTGAACCCATGACATTCTAAAGAGCATTATAAACTAGGGTACTGTTTTGGCTGCTGGTCTTGAGCATTGACAGCTTATAAAAATTTATAGTATGTGGTTTAGGAAAAAGATGGCTGAGGGGCGACCTAATAACTATGTATAAATATATCAGGGGACAATACAGAGATCTCTCCCACCATCTATTTATACCCAGGACTGTAACAAGGGGGCGCCGTCTATGTCTAAGGGATCTACATCGACATAGAAGCGGGTTCTTTACTGTAAGAGCAGTGAGAACTCTCTGCCTGAGGACGTGGTGATGGGGAACTCACTAGAACAGTACAAGAGGGGCTGGACGCCTTTCTTGAGTGTTATAATATTATATACTATAGTCAGTAATTACTTCAGGAAGGTCGGCGATTCGGGGATTATTCCTATTGCCAGATTAGAGTTGAGAATGATTTTTTTCTCTTAAATGGGGAAAATTGGCTTTTACCTTATTGTTTTTTTTTTTGCCTTCTTCTGGATCAACATGGACCAGTGGGGGTGGGAGGGATGGTAATAAGCTGGACTGAATAGATATATGTCTTTTTTCACCCTAACATACTATGTCAACAACTAAAAACAGCCTATTAGTGGCTCCCCGTTCTTGCACATAGAGGGGTGTGTTTTCTGATTGGTGGTCCCCCTCAATGCCCTCTACAGGGTTGTCCCTTTTTAAGGTGGAACTGCTGTAAATAAAATAAAGAACACACTGTTGCCAATTTATCTGATCCTAAATGTCCTATCAGTGTCATTTCATGAAGTGAACAATCTTGAGCAAGATCTTTAATCAAAGAGCAAAAGGAAAAAAATACTTTTATGCCTTTTTTTTGCCTGAACATTTCATAATGTGGATTGAATTTGTCCCATCTGTCATGTATTTATGGATTTTATTTGTAAGACTCCAGTCACAGTCTTAATGTGATGTTTATGTACCAGATGCCGCTCGAAAATTAAAAAGTAAATTGCACAAACAAACATGAAGATAATACAACTCACAGATGCCGGTAATTATTGTATGTGTGTCAAAGCGCAACAGAATAGCATTTTGTGCCTAATTGCAATTTGAAATTAGTCGGAGTCAATATTCGTATAAATAATGCCTCTCGTTCCGTTCTTGTCCTTTCTCAAACTTCAGCGCAATAAATTTACTTTGTTTACAACAAGAATTCCAGAAGGAAGAAGGAACGTCCTTTATGCCTTGCAGATGAATCCATAACCATGTAATGTCCTATTTTACTCTTCTCGGCTCTCGCCTATTGTAATGGGCGCCGATCGGCAAACACAGTAGAATGTCGATTGGCACTTAAGTGGAGATGATGGGGTATGAACATTGACCCAAACACTTGACTGATTGTTGACCTGTCTGGATGTTCCTAGTTGGCCGAAGATCAAGTAAATCATGTTCGTTGGCTGATTTGATCTTTCATGCCCCCCTACAAATTCTCACTCATCGGCAGCATACATGTAAGTAGGTGAATGTGCTGCCAATGAACTCAATCCATATGATCATAGTCATTCATCCCCATGATAGCAATCATCTAACGGTGTAAAGAACACTTAACCCTTTGCAATCCAATTTTGCATTCAGGGTTTCCTAGGGGGCTTTCTCTTTCTGCCATTATACAATGGCGCCATCTGCTGGCTACAGCCAGTACTGCGGTATGTGACATGCTGGAGAGGCCCCCGACAACAGAGCGGGCAGTAATCTACAGTAAGAATACCCTGCCGGACATCTTCCGACATTGGAGCTGTAGAGCCTTCAATCAGAATGTCTTTTGACGTCAGACAGTGGATTGGAAAGGGTTAAAGGGGATGTCCTGGGTTAGAAAAAAAATGGCTGCTTTCTTCCTATCACAGCACCACCCTTGTCCATAGGGTTGTGTAGAGTATCGCAGCTCAGCTCTCATTCATTTCAATAAGGCTGAGCTGCAATAGCAAGCTCAACTTTTAGACAAGGGTGGCGCTGTGTTCGGAAGAGAGAAGCCATGTTTTTCTAACCTTGGACAACTGCCTTAAAGAGCACTGATTGACATTCTGTCATTTTGGTACAGATTTTGAGTCAAACCCAGGCCAAGTTGAATCTGAGTCAAAATCCAGGCCCAAATCCACAGTGTGAACATACCCTCATGGATGGCGAAGCAGTTGGCATGTAATTAGGGTAATTCTGCAGAGTGAAGCACTGTAGCTAGAGATGAGCGAGCATCGCCTTTTTCGAGTACCTGCTAGCTCGTCCCTGAAGATTCGGGGGGGAGAGGTCGGCGCGGGGCGGTGGAGGGGAGCGGGGTGCAGAGTGAGAGAGAACTCTTTCTCTCTCTCTCGATCCCCCTGCAACCCCCCCCCCCCCCCCGCTCACCCTCGCGGCCCCCCGAATCTTCAGGGACGAGCCAGCAGGTACTCGAAAAAGGCGATGCTCTCTCGAGTAAATCTCCTTAACGAGTATGCTCGCTCATCTCTAACTATAGCCATAAGGAATAAATTAGTATGTTAATAATAAACCAATCACCTTTCAATTTTAGTTGGAAATGGAACAACCCTTTTAGCCTCCCCCTAGTGGTGGCTGTACTGTTCCTTTACAGAGGCTGTACGGTTTATAATACCTATTATGGCATTCTGAGTTAACAGAGAGTTAGATAGAACAGGGAGCAGCTACAAGGAGAGTCTCCCTCTCTGGAGGACCCATCATATGACAGAGGCAGTCAATTGACTTTAACCTCTTACGCCACCTTTTTACGGTGGTCACTAATGGGCTTTACACCTACACATACATCTCTTGAAAAATGTATGTGGAATACTATAAAGCAACATCCTGGATCTTGGAGGATATTTTATTTGGCACCCATCTGCTGCTCCTGACCCTTTTTTGCACAATTTGATGATATTAATCCGTGGTCGGGATCTGCTGGTGAGCGTGCAGGAATTCAAGTCTTCCTACTATCAATGAACGTGGTATGTGAGTGTGCTGCTTTCTGCATTCTTCTTTTACACATACATCTCTGGTGGCTTGGCTGACTACTGACAGACAGGCTCCTGCTCTAACAACCAGGAACAGAGAAACAACACATATTGGCAGTTTACCCCTTACATGGCTCAATCAATACCAACTACAGCATGTTAGCAGATGACATGGAGAGGGGCTCTTCCTGTCACCCATCAGCACCCCGCAGTGTGACCGCAAGGTACCAATGGGTTCCTATGGCAGCCGGAAGCCTGATAAAGCACTCTGTGTCTGCTATGTAACTCTGCCTATTAGGCCCCGCCTCTGGCAGAGTCTAATAGACTACTGTCATAGGCTTAGTAGAATGCACTACATAAGTAATGCAGTGTACTATCCTAGCAATCGAACAATCACATCTTAAAATCTGCTTTAAGGAAAAAAAAAAATAGTGTAAAAAAGTTCATATTTTCCCCACAAAAACCTGTTTTAAATAGATAAAATGCAAAAATAAGAATTAAAATACGTATTAACAGGTTTGTAATGACTATAACAATGAAAATGGTATTTATCGCACATGGTGAATGCCGTAAAAATAATTTTAAAAAGCTATGCCAGAATTGCCGTTTCTTTTGTTCATCCCCCAAAAAGCCCAGCAGTCATGTGTACCAAAAATGGTACCAATTGGCATGCTGCGAATTACCGGCCGCAAGCGGAGAATCGCAATGATTTTCCGCTCGTAGACAGGGGGCCCGCGCTTTTCATAGCAATTCGCCGGCGGTTTACCGTGGACAGGGGGGCCTTACTGGAAAAATAAAAATCTTATGGGTCTTTGAATGCGATGATGTAGATTAATTTGTTTTTCTTTAAAAACATGTTTTTATTGTGCTACAGTAGTAGAAAATCTATATAAACTTGGTATTGCAGGTAAACACCATAAAAACAAATTCCAAAAACAATGGTGGAATTTCTGGACATTTTTCCCATCTGCCCCTCAAAAATTTTTAATAAAAGTTATACAGTACATTAAATGCACCCTAAAATCGTGCCATTAAAATATACAATATCTCAACGAGTTATTATGACTCTTGCAATGCAACAATGAAAGGCATAAAATAGGCTGGTTCCTAAGAGGTTAATGGGCATGTTGTAATCCTTCAGTTTCCCTGTAGAGGCGCTGTAGGGAAACAGTGCACTTGCTACCAGATTACCCTGCAGATTACAATTGATTGCCAGGAATCATGGTAGTGGAACAAACGGAGATCACTTTATTATTGCAGCCTCATCGTAAAACCAGGGAATTGTAAAAAGCGCACAACCCTTCCACGTCTGCCGCTACGTAGATTTCTATATCCTGAGAACACAGCTTGGACCGCAATACAGATATAGTAAGAAATCAAACAGCGCACAATTTTGAATCCATTTCAATTTAGAAAAAATGACATTCGGTGATTGACTTCGATTTTAAGTTGCTTTTCCCATATCCAATGTACCCATTACTGTGATTTTTTTTTACCCCCCTGTGAGAGGGCCTTGGGGCAGCCTGACAAATAGAGGCTTAGACATTATTGTCAGCCATAAGGGCACTCATGGATCTGAATGCAAAAACACGTCTTTAAATTCCCATTATTGGCTACATGTTAAAAACAGAGTGTGCCAATAACTGGCATCCCATCACTGGTTAGACGCTCGGATGTTGGCAGCTCATTCATAGTGAAGTCTGGCAGTTCTGAAATACACATCAAGCTGAACAAATAACCCGTTAATCTGTTGCCGCATACACTGAAAAGGATTTTAAAAATAAACAAATTAATGGAAGAATGCTCAAAAAAGGCGATATTGTCCTGTATCTAACAGATTAAGGGCTTCTGAAAATTGAAATTCGCTCTTATGCAGGAGTGTAACTATAACGGGTTCACAGCTTGTCATCATATGTATCAGTCGTGGATTAAATAGACCATGAGCCCTAGGCTGCGACATGCCCAGCCCCGCTACTCTGGCTCTTCCTGCTCGTCTCATCTCTACACACTCTACTCATGCTGTTGCTACCCCAATATCTCTTTAAGTGCCTCCCCATATTAATAGTTCCCCTTTGTGCTCCAAAAGTATTAGTGCCTGTTGAAGTAATAATTCCCCCATAGTGTCCATGACAAGAAATAATGCCTACTTTGTGTGTTCCACAGTAATAGTGCCCTCACACAATAATAATTCCCCTCACAAGGTAGTAATGCTCACTTCTCACTAGAGAGAAGTAATAGAGCTCCATCTGTGCCACCACAAAGTAATAGTGCCCCCTCTATGCCTAAGAAAGTAATAGTGCCCCCTCTATACCTAAAAAAGTAATAGTGCCCCCTCTATGCCTAAGAAAGTAATAGTGCCCCCTCTGTGTCTAAGACAGTGATAGTGCCCCCTCTATGCCTAAGACAGTGATAGTGCCCCCTCTATGCCTAAGACAGTGATAGTGCCCCCTCTATACCTAAAAAAGTAATAGTGCCCCCTCTATGTCTAAGAAAGTAATAGTGCCCCCTCTATGCCTAAGAAAGTAATAGTGCCACCTCTATGCCTAAGAAAGTAATAGTGCCCCCTCTATGCTTAACAAAGTAATAGTGCCACCTCTATTACTAACAAAGTAGTAGTGCTACCTCTATGCCTACCAAAGTAATAATACCACCTCTATGCACCCAACAAAATAATAGAGCCTCCTCTGTGCCTCCACAAGGTAATGGTGACCCAACAATGTTATAGAACTCCCTTTATGCCTCCCCAAACTAGAAGAGCCCCCTTTGTGCCACACAAAGTAATTGGGTCCCCTCCATGCTTCCACAAAATAGTAGCTCCCCTTCAGTGGCACCACAAATTAGTAGTAGTTTCTCTACCAGCCAGGTAAATCTGCTCTGACCTGATAAACATGATATGTATGGAGGCGTAGATATTTTCATAAAGGTTCTCCCCCACCGTCTCCTTTCTTTTCTAGATTTTGGAACATGACTGTAAGGATGGACATCTCTACGTACTTGGAGAAATTGTAATACTAACATAAAATGTTATTGCATACTACAGCATTAATATTCTCCCTTCTAGAATTACAGATGTAGCTGGATTTAACTTGAGCGAGAACTTTATATGACGACTTATCTTATGCTAAGCAATTAAAACATCTATGGCTATTTAAGCACAACAAAAAGCCATTGAAAAGCAATTGAATTGGTAAACAAACAGTGCTGCAGAATGATATCTAAATGAGCTAAGAGTCAATATAAACATTGCTGCATCTGTAAGTATCCTAAACCAAGTCCAGATCATTATTTCTCCATGACCATACTTTAACAACTGGCACTATGCTTTTGGGCAGGAGGCCTACAGTGAACATTTACCAAATCCAGATTCCTCCATCTGACTGTTTCACCCCACTCTATCAAATGCTTGAAATTGCACATGTTGATTTCAAGTTTTAAAAGCCGACCTCCTGCTGGTTTTTGCTATTTAACCTGTTGTTGGGACAGTTCCTATACAACTGTTCCTACAGCCCTTCTGTTGGAGTCGGTCAGCAGACTTCATTGCTCAGTCAACCTAATTTAGACAAAAGTTCCTCACTGGCTAACATCCCTTTACGTATCCCTGGCTTCTGTAATGTAGTTGCTAGTGATAGCTGTAACAATGTGTGTTTAATCCTGTATTCTTTGCTTAGTTCTAGTAAGTTGTCTTGTAATGGTTTTGTCTACTCCAGTCTTGATTTTGTCTGCTCGTATGCTGTTTGTATCTGCCTAGGCTTGGTTCATCATTCAGTTTGCGTTGTTTAGGCTCTTAGTGTACTAGTGCCCTCTTTTTCTCAGGAGCAATATTTTAGATTAAGGTTGCCAGTAGGGATTACTGATGGCTAATTAGGGGCAGTGGTGTCTGATGTTAGGGTCAGTGTGTGGGAGGAATTAGGGAAAAACATAGGGCAAGCTTACATTAGGGATAAGGTTCACTGGTTGCTATTTCTGTACCGTACCATCTGCTTTAGTCTCCACTATCAGTGTCATCACCATCCTCGTAATCCGGTCATCATCATCTGCCTTTCTTATTTATGGTGAGTTTCTACTTAGGTATTTATTTGCACTTCCTAATGTGTTCATACGTGCTTCAGACCATATGTATGATTCTTGTAACAATCCAACTATTTGGCTCAGTTGTAAGTCTTGGAATTATCTGAGTAGTAACATCACCAGCTCATTGACTCGTGCAAACCACATTGTGCCGTCTAAAAGCAGCCTAAGTATGTGAGATACAAACTCGTTTCAAACCCTAGATGTAAAAAAGATAACAGGGTTCAATATCTAATGCTCTACAGAGTCATCCTGACATTGAGTTGACCAACGATTAGGCATTTCAGTCATTTTCTAGTTCTGTATTTGACTTTGCAGCCAACACTTCTGATTATTGAGATCGCCTGTAAAATGACCAACTTCAAAAAAAGAGACAGAGTTTATCTTCCCTTACATTTATGGAAGAGGAACATTTTCCCAGACTCTTATAATACTCAAATAACCCAGCAGGACCAAATTCTGAATTTCAGGCTTAAACCAGGATGCTAGAGTATATAAAATGTAATTATGAATGTCATTGACCTGGTTATATTAGTCTCAGATGAGATTGTCGTATCCATGACCCTGACAGCCGCCCACTGACCACGACCATGTTATGCCTCCGGCATATTCAATATTCGTTGCACAGATATGGGCATTAAACACAACGGTGAGAGAACAGTTCAGGGAAATTCACTGGACATAAAAAAGCCCGAGGCAAGAAGCAGGTCATTCATCTCTTCTCCAGTGTAATTTAACAGTCTTCCTTCTGGGAATTAGTCGCTTCTATTGTGTGAGAGGCTTGAATTTTGCCCTCAAATTTTGGACAACTGACCTGAGACTTACCAAGAACCGCTGAGATTTTAAAAGCCTTTGATAATATTCGGAAGCTAATGAGGGAGTTCAGCTGGATCATTCTATAGAATATATACAAGTTTCTGCTATTCTATTCAGTATATGTGTAGGCTTTTATACTTTTGGCTGTGTTATATCTTAGATCATTTTAAGAAATTCTAAAGAAAAAAATCCTTAAAGTTACCCTCCAGTCAGAGCTCAAAACTAATATGCAAATCTTACTCTTTGAGTGTTTTTTAGCTCAGTTCTATTAGGAAAAAGCTGTGATAAGTGACTATACTTGAGCTACAGTGCCTTATCTGGAGTAGTCTGGGACACACCCTGGTCTCCTTATTGGTTCAGGTTGAAGAGGAGGCACAGAGGGTGTATTACAGACTACTCCAGATTAGGCACTGTAGCTACAACTATGCTTGAAAAGAGCTGATCTAAAACATAACCAAGGAGCAAGATATGAGGAAATATATAAACTACATTAGGAATAGGTGGCGCATGGCATCATGTGATGAATAACGAAGTACCAAGTGATGGCAGCCTCACAATCTGCTCTCAGATAATATTCTGATATCTCTTCTGCAAAGCAGAAGTCAACACTTGGCGGTCAAGGATAAACGTGGTGACTTGAGTGACTTTGACCAAGGGCAGATTCTTGATGTCCGGAGGTTCCGTGGCAGTATTTTTGAAACAGTTGCACTTATTTGCTGCTCCTGAACCATGGTATTAAGAGTGTACCAAGACTTGTTGAACCATGGACAGACATCCAATAGAAGATCACACAGTGGCAGGCCATGTGTAGTTGATCCTAGAGATTAGCGTCCGGTGACACATCTGGTATCTCAGGAACTACAGGCAACAGCAGACCAGCAGGGAAGTTAGAAAAATTTCCTCAATCATTATTCGGCATACAGGGTCAGTGGCAGCCTCCCAAGTAGAGAGTGCCAGGCCAAGCTTCACTAGCGGGGTCATGATCCCTTTCTCTTCATATATGGGCAGTTGGGACATACGGGACTAATTACCCAGTTCCAGCCACACAGGCTCGGGTGATGGCTGGGTCTTAAAATAGGCCCAATTAGCAGCCATGGCTCAAAGGCTTCAAGGGTACAGTAGCTGTCATAGGTTTAAGGAGACATCATTGCTAAACAAAGAAACCATCCATAGGACCTCAGCTACAGCCTATTCACAGGACTTCAGGAGCAGCTCCTTATCAACCATCTGCAGCATAGCTGTTTACTCCCCCTTCTGTATTTCTGCTCAGCTCTGTTCATCTTTTCCCACCTCCTCTTAAAGAAAAGTACAGTGGAAAAAAAACATAGCATTTAACAAGGAACAATAGCAGCCTGTATCCCCCTTATGCATGCTGAGCATGCATGTGTATGGGGGATCTGGCAAGATAGAGGTTGCTGAACATGTGATTGGGCGTCAACTATCTACTGTGCATGGGCTGCCTAAGAGAGGAAGTTGTTCTTTGTAGTGCTTCTCAGCTCAGGGTAATTGAAGGAGTTCCAAATGGAGCATCCATTGCCTATGACCTTCATAGGACAATGGGACAACCAATGTTCTATCTACTTACTATCCAACACAAGTATAAGCCAATATGTGATAATATGCAGCTTGTACAGGTTTTTTTGTAAGTTGGAAAGCCCCTTTACGGTTTTACGACCTGATAATGAAATCCTACAACACTGCCCCCTGTGGCCAAGAGTATAGAACGAGGAAGTATTTCAATTAATTATTGATGTGCAATGCAGTGGTTTCATTCTTGTTCCTCAACTTGTGATACATATTTATTACCTTCTTTAGGACTTTTGTCAGATGTCAGCCTAATATGTTTTCTCTTAGCAATAAAGAAAATAAAAAAGAAAAGTACGAGCCGAGACAGAATGATGTGATGAGATTGCGCCCTTGAGATGAAGATCTCAGAGTACGCTGAAGCAACAAATCAGCTAAATTTTGAAAACTTCTCTACTTGATGGCTACAACTGAATAATATGTTCACCCGTTGCAGATTTCTTTGTCCCTTGGCAAGTGCCATCACTTAGCAGTCATCAGCTCACATTCCTGGAGTGTAATTGTATATAGCAGCAGATAGAAAGTTTCTTCAAGTGTTACACAAAAGAGAAAATACCCGTAAAGGCGATGCCATCAATGGCAAACTAATGACTCTAAACTCTATTAATGAAGTAGCCTCCCACTCTTTGTACGGCATATATTAATGTCCAAAAAGGGGCGGAATCGTATTATTGAGATCTGGGATATGAAAAAGTTAAACAACATGTCCCAACTCTACCACGCTTGTCAATGTGCCTTCTTCGGGCTCACAGATCTCATAAAGAGGGGTCCCTCACTTTGAAAAGTAATTGCTGGAAGACTCTGTGCCACCATATGCAATATGGAGCTGTCTAATACCATAGCCTTTTAGTGATTGACGGGCAGGTTTAGGAGGCGCAGGGGTTGAAGTCACAGTTGAGCCTTAATGACGGAAGGTGCCCAATGGATGCTCTTCCATATATTTGGGGGATCCTGAGTCCAAGTGTTGGCCTTAAGTTAGATGGCACCCTGTGCAGAACTTTTTTCACCCCTCTGTCATAATGCACTGATAGGCAATATGCCTGTATTCTGCTTCTGCAGACAGCAGGAAGATAGTAACATGCCCGCGCCAAAACAACAAGTGCATAAATACTGTACTAGAACCAAGCTCATAACATAAATACAATACCAGAACCAAGCTCATAGCATAAATTATTTAATAACATAAATATAGCCCCAGAACCAATCTCATAATATAAATGCAACACAATACAATCTTAGTTGTATACAACAGCAGAAACAAGCTCATAAGACAAATATAGTAACTGAAATAAGCAATTGTGTTTCAGAAGTGCCGATGGGCTGACAGCAGCACCTCAAAATATTAGAGGGGAAGAGAGAGCCAAGAGACAGAGGATTCATGTAGCTCCACAAGATGTCACATAGAGGGAAAAAAATCAACTGGCCGGGCAGACCTAAGCGGAGTAATTGCCCCCAGGCTCTATTTACTTGGTGCCGCCTACAAGCCATGTGTGACTGCAACGATACGTTTTCATGGGGGCCCAAGAGTTTAAAATTGTCTGCAGCTGATCACTTGATAATGTATGGAACGGTTATTCTGAAAAGTAGTTATAAGAACCCCCTATACATTTTTGGTTTCCTGTTTTTTTCTTTTCATAATAAAATATTTTGAAGAAAAACACATCTTTTAACCCCTTAGTGACCACCAATGCGCTTTAAACCTGCACGTGCATATTTTTTTAAGGCAATGGCTTGGCTGACTACTGACAGCCAGGTTGCTGCTCTAACTGCCAGGAATAGAGAAGCCTTAGATCCTGGCCTTTTAACCCCTTACATACTACCCTCAATGGCTACTGCAGCATGTAAGTATCAGCACCCCGCAATGTGATCACAAAGCACCAATAGTTTCCCATGGCAGTCAGAGGCCTCTGTGTCTGCCATGTAACTCAACCTATAAGACCCCAGCCCAGGCAGAGTCTGTGCTATCCTAGCGATCAAACGATCACATCTTGGAGTCCTCTTGTGAGAGTAAAAAATAGTATCAAAATAAGTTCAAAAGTTCAATCATTTAAAAAAAAAATGTACCCTTTCCCCACACAAACCCCTTTTTAAATAGATAAAATACCAACTTTTTTCAAAAGCAGCACATAATAGGTATTACTGTGATCATAATGACCCAAACAATGAGAATATTTTGTTATTTATCTCGTGTGGTCAACGTTGTAAAAATAATTTTAAAATGTAATGTCAGAATTGCTGTTTTTCTTTTGTCCGCCTCCCAAACAAGCGCAATAAGAAGCAATCCAAGAGTCACATGTGCTTCACACGGATGATAATAAAAACTGCAACTCTTCCTGCAAAGAACAAGCCCTCACAGAGCTTCATTGCTGGAAAACTAAAAATGCTAAAAAATGTAAGAATATGATGATGCAGATTCAATTATTTTTCTTAAAAAACGTGGATTATTTTTGCGCTGATATATATATAAAAAAAATCTATATAAACTTGATATCACAAAAATCACGCTGATCCAGATAGTAAAATCGTAATGTTATTTTTACCGAATGATGAAAACCATGAAAACAAAACCCAAAATTCAATGACAGAATTTCTTGGGGGGGGGGGGGGGGGGGGGTCCATCTGCCCCCGCAAATGTATTAAAAATGATACAACACATTACATGTTCCCAGCATGGTGCCAGTAATAAATACAACTTGTCCAACAAAAGACAAGCCCTCATATGGCTAGGTCAATGAGTTATGGCTCTTGCAATGTGACTATGAAAGTAGCTTGGTCCTTAAAGGGGTTGTCCCGCGAAACCAAGTGGGGTTATACACTTCCGTATGGCCATATTAATGCACTTTGTAATATACATCGTGCATTAAATATGAGCCATACAGAAGTTATTCACTTACCTGCTCCGTTGCTAGCGTCCTCGTCTCCATGGTTCCGTCTAAATTCGCCGGCAGCTTGCTTTTTTAGACGCGCTTGCGCAGTCCGGTCTTCTCCATTCAGCACGAGCCGCTTCAGTGTGCTCCCCGCTACAGCTCTTCTGCGCATGCGCAGACGAGCTGTCACTGCTCGGGAGCGCGCTGGAGCGGCCATTCTGTACCTTCCTCTGTTAGAGGAAGGTGCAGAGCTGCCGAGCTGTCCGGAGAAGCCGCCCAGCTGTCCCGCCGTCCAGCTGTCCTGGTAAGTGATGGGCCGGGGGGGCTGCCGCTGCGCCGGGCTGCGCCGGGGGGGGGGCTGCCGCTGCGATGGGGGGGCTGTCGCTGCGCCGGGGGAACTAGCGCTGGGCCGGGGGGGGGGGGGCTGTCGCTGCGCCGGGGGAACTAGCGCTGGGCCGGGGGGGCTGTCGCTGCGCCGGGGGAACTAGCGCTGGGCCGGTGGGGGGCTGTCGCTGCGCCGGGGGAACTAGCGCTGGGCCGGAGGGGGCTGTCGCTGCGCCGGGGGAACTAGCGCTGGGCCGGGGGGGGCTGTCGCTGCGCCGGGGGAACTAGCGCTGGGCCAGGGGGGGGGGGCTGTCGCTGGGCCGGGGGGGCTGCCGCTGTGATGGGGGGGGGGGGCTGCGCCGGTTACCTTCTGCCTGGCAGTGGGTGACAGGTCGGCCGTGTTCACTCCAGGGGTCCGGTCGGCGGCTGCGGGGCGTCTGGTTGCCATGGAGACACAGCTGGTAGCGTCTCGGGAGCGCGCACGTCGGGCTACAGCAAGCGATGCGAAAAGAGCTGGCGGCCATCTTGGGAAAAAGTTTTATAAGTTGCTGAAACGCTGGAACGGTAAGTAGAAACCAGCTAGGAAAGTAATTTACAGGGGTAATTAGTAATGTATGTTTAATTAGGGGGACTGGGCAAAAAAAAAAATTCACTGCTTCCTCGAGACATCTCCTTTAAGGCATAAAATAGAGTGTCACTAAGGGGTTAAGGAAATGCATTACCTATATTTTTTACTAATTAAAACTAGATAATGAAACATTTTTCCATTTTTCTATTCTGTCTTTATTTCCTGATCGTAGATTTTTTTTCTATTATCTGTACTTGTCTTCGGTGGTGGCCATCATGCCTGAGTTGCAGTTGACAGCACTTATAGATACGCTTTGTAGGGTCATAGACACAATGGACAGAGGATGATCTGCTATGGAAGAGTGTTGTGGGCATGCTCAGTGATCTGTGTAGGGAGTGAGAGGAGGTGAACTCTGACATAACCTATTGTCAATGGTGTATCTCCGTGGTGTATCTTGAAATATATATATATATGAGAGAGAGAGAGGAGAAAGGAAATGTACTGACATGAATGAACCCTAAGCCTAATAATAGTCTCCTGACACTTCCTGTTGTATCTATCTATCTATCTATCTATCTATCTATCTATCTATCTATCATATCTATCTATCTCATATCTATCTATCTATCTATCTATCTATCTATCTATCTATCTATCTATCTATCTATCTATCTATCTATCTATCTATCTATCATATCTATCAATCTATCTATCTATCTATCATATCTATCTATCTCATATCTATCTATCCATCTATCTCATATCTATCTATCTATCTATCTATCTATCTATCTATCTATCTATCTATCTATCATATCTATCAATCTATCTATCTATCTATCTATCTCATATCTATCTATCTATCTATCTATCTAATATCTATCTATCTCATATCTATCTATCTCATATCTATCTATCTATCTATCTATCTATCTATCAACTTTCATTGTATTGCTGACTGTGATAATGATGAACATGATTGCTGAAAAGTTTTCTCTACATAACAGGAAGTGTCAGGAAACTATTATTAGGCTTTGGGTTCATTCACATCAGCATTTTTTTCTGTTCTTCTGTCCCAGCAGATAAGCAGCAAAATGGTTAAAAAAAACAGTTCCTTTTATATTTTCCATTCATTTCAGTGTGATTTTCTGATCTTCTGTTATATTCGGGTCAGATTTGTTCCATCTGCTTTCCTTTTTTTTTTTTAAACGGAAAACATAATTCCGACCACAGAGCTTTTTTGGGTTAAAAAAAGGAAAGTGAACAGAAATGACCCTTTTATCCAGATATTGAGCCCCATCCCAACATAAGACCCTAAGTGACAGTGCCAGGATCTGGTAACTGCCTCCACAACCAAAATTGGAACCCTCTGTTATATAGAATAAGTGGAACCCGGGGGTTGCCATCCAATTTTCCGATTAAAGAGGCAGAGACGGATCTGTAGATTATTATAAATCACTGTAGGTATCTCCGAAGAGGCAGCGAGAGCGTCCGCACTTGGCTCGGAGTCAGCTCCGTGTGACAAAGTAAATTATAATGCTAATTCTTGTTGTCCTGTAGCTGTTTTATATATCGCTACTGTTTTCCAGCGCATCCAGAACAGAGTAAACCAATTATGTTCCATTATGATAATGTTACAGATTGCAACTTTGGAGTCACAGTCGTTTTGGGTAAAGACGTAATCTTGGTAAAGAATCAAGCTCTTTATAGAATGGAAAGTGTTACTTAATGTGAAATACAAGTCTGCTTACAGGGAAGAAAAGTAGTTATGAGAGATATATCTGCACCCGCATGTCCTGTTTACAAGTTCTTAATATTCTCTGCTCACATCCAAAGTCAGAGTTATAATCTTAAAAGTTGTCTGTAGTTTATCCGTACTACAGATATAATCATTTTGGGTCTTAGGTTGAATGGCTCCCTGTTCAAAATTTGTTTTTATGCCCCCTCATAAGTAAAAAGTAATGTTGCACTAATAGACAGTCTGCCTGTAGTCTGCTTATGCAGACAGCAGCATATCCATACCAGAACATCTCAGTGAAAAAATACTGTATCAGAACCAAGCTTATAAAATAAATGCAGCACCAGAATGAAGCTCAGTATATCACGGCTCCTGGCAGTACCACCAGTCACTACACTAAACAGGAGTCCAGCGACATAACCAAACAAAGCCACAAGAGACAAACCTTTCTTGCAGCCACCACACATAGAACCTGCTCACACCACACACAGAGAGAGAATGAGAACAGAGAAAGCTGACCACACCCAACCTGGGAAGACAGCTTAAATGTGTACTGACCTGATTGGCTGACTGGAGACACACCCACACCTTGGAAGACAGCTTTATGTGTACTGACCTAGAGTGATTGGCTGACTGGAGACACACCCACACCTTGGAAGATAGCTTTATGTGTACTGACCTGGAGTGATTGGCTGACTGGAGACACACACATGCCCAGCCAGCACAATCTCCCACACCTGAGCAGGAAAGCTCCAGAGCACCTGTAGAACCAAAGATTTCAGGAGACAGACGTAACACAAGTTCAGTCCATAAATGAAGTAGCAGAACTATCTATTTATCTATGCTCTTTGTCAAATGAATTCAGCACCTAGAAGGAGTTGTCATTTTGCTACAAAACTCGGCATGCAGTTCCATCTCAGGCAGATATGTAAAGGATTAGATTTGTGGTGATTAGATGAACGGTCTTGTCACCCGAGGCCCTAAAAGTGGTTCCCTCCTTAGCCTATAAAAAGGTTCTCAGAGGCTCCTTGTGTGTAGTGGACCTACGATGCAATCAAAGAGATTTTGTCCAGTTAACAGAGTCTGAGAGGGGGGCACATTATTGGAATGCAAGAATCCATATAGTTATATCAACATATTGCCACCACTTGGATTTTTCTGGCCAGACTGTTAGGAGGTGTTGGGACCAGTGGATGCATGAGGGCACACAAGGTGACTGGGCTCAGGGCGCCCCCAACAGACTACCAGTAAAGAGGATCGTCTGATCATGAAGGACAAAACAGGACTGGTCTGCAGTGGAACTGGGTTGTCTTCAGCAACAAGTCCAGGTTTAATTTGGGCACTGACGACAGCTGTATTCATGTCTTGAGACCTCGGGGTGAGTGCCTCAATCCTGCCTTTGCTGTGGAGCGGCACGCTGCCCCCTGCTGGTGTGATGGTCTGGGGGGCCATCACATATGACAGTCTGTCCACCCTAGTAGTGTTAAAAAGACAATGACAGCTCAGCGATATGTTCAGGACATCCTGCAGCAACATGTGTTCCTGTCATGGCGGCTTCCAAGAGGCTTCCAGCCTACAAGTTTGCAAGATCTAGAGATTCAGTTACAGCAAATGTACAGCGATATGCCACAGGATACCATATAGAACCTGAATGCCTCCATGCCTGCCCGTATCACATCTTGCATCCAAGCTAGAGGTGGTACAACAGGGTACTAGAGCCTCCATGCCAGCCTGTATCACATCTTGTATCCAAGCAAGAGGAAGTCCAACAGGGTACTAGAGCCTCCATGCCCACTCATATCACATCTAGTATCCAAGCTAGAGACGATACAACAGGTTACTAAAGCCTCCATGTCTGCCTGTATCACATCTTATATCCAAGCTAGAGGTGGTACAACAGGGTACTAGAGTCCCCATGCCCACCCATATCACATCTAGTATCCAAGCTAGATGCGGTACAACAGGGTACTAGAGCATCCATGCCTGCCCGTATCACATCTTGTATCCAAGCTAGAGGCGGTACAACTGGGTACTAGAGCTTCCATGGCCACCTGTATCACATCTTGTATCCAAGCTAGAGGCGTTACAACACGGTACTAGAGCCTCCATGCTTGCCCGTATCACATCTTATATCCGATCAGTTCAATTCGATTCTGACAACTTTTGCTGGGGTGGGGGGTGTTTTTGACAATGACCATAAACATAAAGGACCTGGAAGGTTGCAGATTCTTATTAGCTATGTGAGACATTTGACAATGTGAGAATCAAAGTGACATCAAGAATTTAATAGCTTTATTACGGGATGACAAGCACATTAACTTTTCCACTAGTACTTATATTTTGTCTAATTTCGCTCCTAATCTGTCACCTTCTGTTATACGGTATCAGTGGAATTAAGCACTGAACAATATTTCAGCAGCAATTAGGCATTAAAGCTACAGAACAGAGCACTGATATTCATGGTAACCGCAGGCTATAGAGGGATTCCTGAGATTAGAAAAAAAGGTTAGCTTAGAAACAGCACCACTCTTGTCCACAGGCTATGACTGGTATTGCAGCTAAACAACACCGAGCATTAATGCATGGGGACAAGCTGTAATACCATACACAGCCTATGGACACAGACCCGTTTTTCTACTTTCGAACGGCCCCTATAATTAGCACCGTGTGTACAGACTAGAAAAGCAATAGCAGAACCGCTATCCACAAGCTTCATACGGTGAAGCTATTCCTAAGGGATCTCATGCATTGGAAATCAGACAATAAAGGACGTATTTCCAGTATTTCAACCCTCCATGTAGGAATTACAGAGTCTCCTAATAATGTTGATACGCACCTCTGCCCTGAGGAAGACGGAGGGGCGGGAGGGGGTCTATGTTCTCCAGGCTGGAGATAATGAGGGACTTATCTGTACATAATTCAGAGGATACAAAACACATCGTGACAAAAAAAGAGGCTTCCTCTACAACTGTTTTTTTCTTAGGAAGACTTTTTGAGTTTTATGTTTGCTATTTTCTAGTTTATTTAATATTATATTACTTTGTGTCAATTTGTGTAGAATTTCTTCTATCTTATGTCTCATATCAGTCATTTTCCTTTTCCTTCCTCTCATTCCCTTTCCTTTCTCCCTTTTCCTCTCTTTTTTTCTCCCTTTTCCTTCCATTTGCTTTCCTTTTTCCCTTTACCTTTTCCTTTCCTCTCCTTTCTTCTTTCCTTTTCTTTCTTCTCTGCTTTAATTTCCTTTCTTTTCTCCCTTTTCATTTCCTTTCTCCTTTAAATTTCCTCTCCTTTCTCATTTCTCTTCCTTTTCCTTCCCTTTCTCCTTTTTCCTTTTATTTCCTCTCCTTTCTCATTTCTCTTCCTTTACTTCCCTTTCTCTTTTTTCCTTTTATTTCCCCTCCTTTCTCTTCCTTTTCCTTTCCTCTCCTTTCTTCTTTTTCCTTTTATTTCCTCTCCCTTTTCTTCCTTTTCCTTCCCTCTCCTTTCTCCTTTTTCCTTTTATTTCCTCTTCTTTCTTGTCCTTTTCCTTCCCTTTCCTTTCTATGCTCCTCTGCTCTCATTTCCTTTCACTTCTCTATTTCCTTCTTCCTTTCTTTTCATTTCCTTCCCAATGTCACAATCTATATTTAAAATCATGTTCAAATCCTGCATTCTTTACATTGGCCTAATAATAGTGTCACACTTCCTACTTTACAGGCAGAATTGCAATGAAAGGTAACACCTATATATAGATAACACAGGAGTAGAGATGAGCGAGCACGCTCGGATAAAGCAGTTACTCGAGCGAGCATCGGGGGCGGTGGGGGGGAGCGGGTGGGAGTGGGGGGGGAGTGAGAGAGATCCCCCGCTCCCCCCCGACGCCCCTCCCCCCCGAGCCTGCTCGGACGAGAATGCAGTTACTCGAGAAGAGCGATGCTCACTGGAGTAACTGCCTTATCAGAGCATGCTCGCTCATCTCTACACAGGACCCACCACTCACAATAGGTGATGGTCATAGCTCACCTCCTCCCCTCCCTGCACAGATCACAGAGCATGCTCACAACACTCTTCAATGAAAGTAAATGAATCCCTTTCCTGTTTATTGTATTTCGGACCTATAAGGCTACGGCAAAACATATTTCTCATAGTCATGTACAGACAATAGAATAAAACATCTACAATCATAAAAAAAACTGAGAAAAATGAAAATTTTTCACATATCTGGTTTTAATTAGTAAACATAAAATCTAGGTGATTCTTTCCCTTTAAGTCCTTGATCCTTTCCTTCTCCCATCAGTACCCCTTTCTCTCCTTCCATTCCCTTCCTCTCCTCTTCCCATCCACCCTCATACATCTTTATGTTCTCGCTTGTGTCTCCCTGTCACATATCTAATCAATACAGTAAAGATCACATCTAATGATATCAAGTCTCCGTTCTCACATTAATTCCACTTAACTATGTGCATTAAAATCTGAAAGGTCTCCGTCCTAATGAGAATCATCACATGATCTATAAAAAGTTCAATATTCGGAGAGTGGTGCTTATTATGCCCGGTGACTTTACAGGAAGCGTCCTTCTCCGTGTTGTCATACAGGAGAATATTATTAATTATGTGCAGATTGCGCTGATTAGTTAAGCACTGACTCCATGATGGAGCTGATTAAAGTGCAGAATAATTATAACTTTTGCTGGGAGAGGACAGTCTTGGCATAGTAATGCAGTACACCTGTGTTCTCTCGATGTGCCTGTAGGCTGTAGGGCTATGTGACAACATTGGTTGCATGATTACCAGTCGTACGTCACACTCACATATGTCACTTTAGCACAACTTTCATGAAACTTTGTTGCACAAAGGATTGTGCCAGGATTAAAAGTTACCCTCCATCCACACCGCCATTGCATTCATTTCAATAGGACCGCCGGACATGGCTGAAAACTTTGGCTATTTCCGACAGTCTTCTTAAAATAAATGGACATGATCGACCACAAGGGCCTTTGGGAACCCCTTTTTGGGATTAAGGAGACCCTCAATGGTCAGACCCACACCAATCAGAAAATGATTCGCTATCATGTAGATAAGTACAGAAGTTGAGATGGTAAGAAGAACAGAACCTGACTTATTTTATTCCTTCAAGTCTTCAAACATTGGAAGGGAATGGGATGTCTCAGGGCAATAATGTCAATATAATGGAGCCAAAGTCCTACCCTTTTACAGTGCAAGTAGCGATGCATCATGTTTATAGGCTGTATATATCTATTATAGTTAAATGGACTTTATAACATTTTTAATCTCCTCTTTTTTCCAGTGCCGCCACGGTTCCTTAATCACCCAGCCAATCTGTATGCCTACGAAAGTATGGACATTGAGTTTGAATGTGCCGTATCCGGAAAGCCTCCTCCTCTATTGAAGTGGACCAAGAATGGAGAAGTGGTCATCCCCAGTGACTACTTTCAGATAGTGGTAAGTCATCTGTGTTTTAAGGTGTCCATACACCTTAGATGTAATTCCACCAAGCCTACTGATTTCGGCAGGTCTAGTTGAGTATGTTAGGATTTCGTGATGGTTCATTTATTGCACATGACTCAACACCAGGGCAGTTTTAATACACCAGTAAGCTCAGCACAAAGGTATAAACTTGGCCTCCCAATGCCATAGCCCTTTCCCCTCCATTCTGCCGCCTTGCCCACTCCATCCCCAAAGTTTTTGGAAGGTTGGAAAATAATAAAGATATATTCACCTAATCCTGCAGGCTGCAGTCCTCCATCTGGTTTCTTCACGGTCTCCACTCACTTCTGAGTTCAGCAGTCACTTGTCTAGGCGTGTGACTGCTTCAGCCAATCACCAGACTCAGTGGTCACATGCTTAGAGAGGCACGTGACTGCTGGATCCAGTAATGAGCTGAGACTGTGGGACTGGAGGGGGCATATACTCATTTGGTATTTGTTGTTTTATTATTTTTGGAGCACCACAATAGATTTCAGCTGTATCCACAATATGCGAAAGTGCTACCACTGTCAGGGGGCCTGGTGATACTAAGTAACTAGTTTTTATGCTCTTACAGTAAAGAATGCTTTCTATATTGGTGCAGGAGCCTTCTTTTGTCTTATCGTAGTGGTATATGAGATTCACTCTTCAGGAGTCAGGGAACACTAATTAAAAGCCCAAATATGCAAGCTGTAGTGGTGACTAGTGTTGAGCACACTGAACCAGTAGAACCCTCGGTGTCGAACTTTGCTAAATATTCGGTGAGAACCCAAAGCTCAGGTGGTTCATTTTGGCTAAACCAGAAATGCATAAGAACCCCTGAAACTAGTATTGAATATTGTCTTAGAGGCCTGAAACAATGGTGGTGGTGGAGCTTTACAAAGTCCATGCTGATGTTGTCTTTGGTCAGATTTGAGCTTAGCACAGCACTGCTACAAGGCAACAGACCTAACCACTTAGCCACATCCATTGAAGGACCACCACCAATAATAATGAACTTCTGATTTGGTTCAAACTAATTTTGACCTAACCAAACTTTTTGATGAAATTTGGCAAACCGGCTGAACTGAACTTTAGAAAAATTGGCTCATCTCTAATGGTGGCTTTAGTCATTGTCACCCAGCTCCTTTAGGATCAGATATAACTAAAGGGGTACTCACATTTGAGAATTTCATGGCATATCCACAGGATAAGTCATGACTGTCTGATTGTGCAGGTATTACCTTTGGGACTAACACCTATTCTAGTTCTGGCCCTCACTGTCCCCGGTGAACTGAATGTAGTAACGTGGGGTGCTGAGGACTTAGGGCTCACCCACACAGACGCATATGGACCCACGTATTACGTGTGTATTATACACAGCAAATATGCATGTATAGCCTATATTGGTTCATAATACGCACCAAATAGGACATACTGCATTTTTTACATGCTTGCTAGCTATGCTGTTTCTGAAGCCCTCAAGTAAGGGATACAATGCAGTTCACTGTGCTATAGTACACTGTTTGTGTAACTCCATTAACTTCTGTGGAAGTTAAAGGAGATGTCCCGCGCCGAAACGGGTTTTTTTTTTTTTAAACCCCCCCCCCGTTCGGCGCGAGACAACCCCGATGCAGGGGTTAAAAAAACCACCCGCACAGCGCTTACCTGAATCCCGGCGGTCCGGTGACTTCAATACTTACCGCTGAAGATGGCCGCCGGGATCCTCTATCTTCGTGGACCGCAGCTCTTCTGTGCGGTCCACTGCCGATTCCAGCCTCCTGATTGGCTGGAATCGGCACGTGACGGGGCGGAGCTACACGGAGCTACACGGAGCCCCATAGAGAACAGCAGAAGACCCGGACTGCGCAAGCGCGGCTAATTTGGCCATCGGAGGCCAAAAATTAGTCGGCACCATGGAGACCAGGACGCTAGCAACGGAGCAGGTAAGTAAAAAACTTTTTATAACTTCTGTATGGCTCATAATTAATGCACAATGTATATTACAAAGTGCATTATTATGGCCATACAGAAGTGTATAACCCCACTTGCTGCCTCGGGACATCTCCTTTAAGAAAACAGTGTAGTAAAGCCTGCTCAGCTTTTTCCAAAATTCCCAACTATCCCTGGCCATCACATCCAGCCAGGCCAGGGGCGGTCATGGCCAGAACTAGAGATAGGTGCAGGTGCCAGAGGTGGGACCTGCACCTATCCTGTGGATATGCCATGAAATTCTTAGATAGGAATACTTTTTAAAGGAAAAGGAAGAGAAAAAGTAACAGAAAAGGAAACCTCAAAACTAAGATGTGGTTTTTGAAGTTACTTTAATTTGGTATCCCTCGAAGAGAACGTGTACTTTAATGTCCTGAATGTCACATTCAATAATAATATGTTAGTATTTTCGGCTGTGAATTATTTAATACAGTCTCATATTCGAATATATACCATCACCATAGCAACCGGAGACCGGTTCCCTTCATTAGTCCAATAAGACGCCTGTAACTGATTGGTTGCTATGGATTATGGCACATCATTAATCTTTATAGTTTTCACTTTTCTTTAAAGCCGCAGTACAGGAAAAGTAAATAGAACAGACGTTCTTCTGATCTTTGCTGACAGCGCAGACTACAACCAGTCTTCCCCCGAGACCTTGTTAGCAGGGCACTTAGGGACTTGGGCACTCCAAACCAGTTAATCCAAAGTAGCAGCAAATAAATATTATTGCATAGCCCCAAATAATTAACCAGAATTAGTGGGGGTTGCTAATGGGTTTATGATAACATGCCTGGGGTCTAAAGCAGAGAACGGATTATTATCTATTAACCCTGGTGGTCTAGGACATTGAAGAGGTTGATATCTGTATCCTTGGTAGTCTAGGGCATAGACAGTGTTACTGCCTGTGTCTCTTGTGGTTCAGGGCCGAGAAGGGGTTACTATCAGGATCCTTGGTAGCATGGGGCTCAAAAAGAATTAATGACACCATTTGGGTTACTATCAGAATTCTTGGTAGTCAATGGGGGAAAAGGGGTTATGAATGTATCCTTTGTTGTGCAGGCATTTATTTAAGAATAGGTTTATTTCACTATCAGTTGCAGTGTTGGCCTGAAAATGGGTTAATGTTGGTGTCCCTGGTGATATGGGATAAAGAAAGAGGGAATATCAGAATCCCTGGTGGTCTAGGGTAGATAAGGGGGTTAATGGAGTTTAGGGCAAAGAAGCGATCCAGGACAAAGAAGAGGTTAATTTCAATACCTCTGCTAGTTTAGAGCACTGAAAGGGTTAATGTTAGCATCCTAGGTCAGTGGATGGGTTATTGTGGGAATCCCTGGTAATCTAGGGTAGAGAAGAAATTCATGTATCCATGGCTTGTTGCCTAGGGCAGCAAAAAGTATAATTTCAGTATCCGCATTGGTGTAGGTCAGAGAAGTGGTTAATGTCAGAATCCCTTGTTCTCTAGGGCAGATAAGTAGTTATTGTGAGTACACTTTGTGGTCTAGGACAAACGAGGTTAATGTAAGTATTCCTATGGTATTAGAGCAGTTAAGGGTTAATTTCAGGGTGATCTAGGACAGTGGGAAGGTTTTTATCAGCATGTCTGATAGTTTAGGGTAGATGATATATTAATGTGTCCATAATGTATTGTCTATGGTAGCAAATAGGTTAGTCTCAAAATCCCTGGTGGTCCAGGGCTAAAAATGGGTTAATGTCAGTGTCTCTAATGATCCAGAGCAGAGAAGAGGTTATTATAATAATCCCTGCTGGTATGAAGCAAAGAAGGTGTCATTGTGAGCATACTTTGTGGTTTAGGAAAGGGAAGGGGTAAATTTCAGTATCCATGGTTATTTAGGGCAGAGAAGGAGTTAATGTTAGCATCCCTAGTGGTCTAGGACAGTAGAAAGGTTATTTTCAGTATGTCTGTAAGGCCACAGAAGGAGTTAATGTGTCTATACCTTGCTGTCTAGGGCAGCAAAGGGGTTAATATTAGTATCTGTATTGGTCTAGGACAAAGAAGGGGTTAATATCAGTATACCCGGTGCTCCAGAGCAAAGAAAGAGTTAATGTCGGAGTCCCTGGTGGTCTAGGGGAAAGAAAGGGTTAATGTCCTTCACTGCCCTAGACAAGAAGGTAAGCACTAGGGATGAGCGAGTATACTCGCTAAGGCACTACTCGCTCGAGTAATGGGCCTTAGCCAAGTATCTCCCCGCTCATGCCGAAAGATTCGGGGGGCGGTGCGGGACAGGGAGCTGCGGGGGAGAGTGGGAAGGAATGGAGGGGAGATCTCTCTCTCCCTCTCTCCCGCCCGCTCTCCCCTGCTCCCCGCCGCAACTCACCTGTCAGCTGCAGCGGCCCCCGAATCTTTAGGGACGAGCAGAGAGATACTCGGCTAAGGCACATTACTCGAGCGAGTAGTGCCTTACCGAGTATACTCGCTCATCCCTAGTTAAGCACGCATTAACCCTTTCTTCCCCTAGACCACCAGGGATTCCGACATTAAATCTTTCTTTGCTCTAGACCACCAGGGATACTAATATTAACCGCAGACGCTTACAGTACGTTCACACAGTGGAATCCGATACAGATTTATTTTACAGGTATTCTACCTCTAAAATCGCAGCAGAAATCCTCATTGGGCCACATATTACTGCCATGGACTTTACAGAGGATCCGTACATGGATTTAGCCCTGTCATTGGCAAAAGCCACGTGTGGAATTTCTGACGCAATTCTGCGAAGATCAGACATATCGCATCTTCACACGGATCAGCGTGGAAATACGTTCCAAATTCCATATATGGACTTTGGCTATCGACAAGGCTACATCTTGATACGGAACAGCAGCAAAATGGTGGCCGAATGCACGCAAATTCCCATTGTGGTTAAAGAGGTGAAATCCATACGGGAAATTCTGAGTTGGCTTTTGCTGTGTGAACACTCTCGTCTAGTTCCACAAGGGCAATTGCGGTTTTGCCGCAAGAAAGTCGCGGCAAATTCGTGGGGTTTTTTTCGTCGATTTTAAAGCGCCAGCGCTATTTTTTCTCGCTAAACATCGCTGCCACTTGCAATTTTCTCGTGCTTTTTTGGCGAGATTTTGCTGTAATGTTTTAGCGTGAAAGTCAAAAGGATTTTCTAATGTCGAAAAACACATCGCAACGCACAAAAATCGCAAGTTTGTGCTTTGCAATGCGATAAAAAGGATAGGATATGTCACGATTTTTTTTTTCTCACAAAATCGCATGAGTGAAAACATTCTCCAAATTGGACTGACATCTGACACAAATAAAGCACATTATTCTGCGCGGTTCTATTCACACGTGCGGATTTGTAATCGCAGCATGTCCTATTTTGTTGCGATTTTCTGACAAAAATCACCGGTTCAAGTCTATGGGTGTGCTTAAAAAAATGACACTTGTCTGATTTTATCGCATGTAACCATGGTACCTATTAAAAAAAAAGTGTGTAGAACCCATCATGCGTTTTTTTTTTTGGGGGGGGTGTTACGCATATAAAAATCAGATGCAAAACGGCTGAAAATTGCGCAGGAAAAAAAAATCACAGAAACGTTTGAAAATCACGTGAAAAAAATTGTCCGAATGACTGGAAAAAACGCCTGCGTGAATATACTTTTTGGCGGCGGAATATTTCATAGGGCGCTATAATATATATATTTTTTCCCGTGTGAATAGTCGACAGCAGTGGAAGGGTTAATATCGGCATCCTTGGTGTTCTACCATAGAATAGGGGTTAATGTTGTAATACTGATACAAGCGAATGAAGATTTTCGTTTTATTGGCCCCTGTCAATCTTGGCAGCAGATTGTGATTTGTGTCGCGGTCCCCCGGAGCGGATGGCGCCGATCTGAGAAGCGTCTTGTGTGGAAGGCGCTGTATACTTACACTGCGGCTCCTCGTCTTGGAGAGGTTCAGATGTGATCAGATGCGATGCATTTGTCTCTTCCATGAAAGGTTCGCCCGCCGGCAAAACAATTTCGATTAAACTTTTCTAGCGCTGATGATTCCCACAGGTGCCGCAGCACAAAGAGGACGAACGCTCCGGCAATGAGGAGCTGACAGGTTCACGCTGTACATCGCCCCCAGACACAGCGCTCATCCAAGAGGCAACCTGCACTAAAGCAAACCCAGTTATTAAAACGGCTACTTAGTGTCTGCAGATCACATCATCAGTCACCACGGCCGCCCCGCAGGAAGACCACGGCTGCAATCAGGGGCTTCTTCATTAGAGGGCGGGAAGACTTCTGCAACATTATTCCTCCACTGCATCTAAAATAGAGAATGAAGCAACTTTGTAAGCTGTCCTGATGAAAACAATTCTACCGTTTTGTGTACACAGCTCCCATGCAGTTCCGGTCATCCCTATGGTTACAGACTGACTCGGTGTAGTCCTGCATTCTCTTGCAATTAACCCAAATTTTGCTTGATTATCTGCAGAAATGTTTCATTTTCTTATACAAAGTGCATTGGAGTCATAAAAAAAATCAGTTGCAAACGTATGCAAACCTCCGAATCCCTTCCCCCACTAGAGTTTGCACTTTGCGTTAAAGGGGTTGTCCAGTTGTAAACTATTGATGTCCTATCCTCAGGATTGGTAGATTGGCACAGGTTTGTCACCAAGCACTCCTGTTAATCAGCTGCTCTCTGGGCTGAAGTGTTGTGTACTGACCCGATTCCTGCAGGAAGTAGACAGCTCTGTTTTCACTGCAGTGGCCAGACTTGGTATTGCAGGCTAATGTTCCACTGAAGTGAATGGGAGCTTTGCCTGTAATGTATGAAAAAACACGGGCATTTTTTTTAAACGCAAGTGTGCATATAGTCAAAGGCCGTACTCACGCGGGCGATTGTGATCAGTAAAAATGTCAGCACTTTTCCTTGGACTGTCCGTCCATGTAATAAAATGCCAGGTGAATATTCCCATTCAGATCAATGCATTCTATTTCCATGTGTTTTTGACTTGAAAATCTCAGAAAAAAATGGTTTAATTTCTTTATGTTCAATTTCTTTCTGTTTGCAAAATCTCCACTTGCTGTCAGTGAATGGGGAAAAAAAAAATTGTTTGCATTCTGAAAAAAAACCTAATGTAATTTTCCTCACCCGCTATAGAATCCGTTACAGTATAGCAGGCGAGTGTTGTAATACACAGTGGATACATGGCAGATAAGACATGTCTGTATTGATAAAAGCCATGCACCATTTATATTTTGCTCTGTGGCAATATCATATAAAAGGCACAGATGAAGCAGAGCTGAGTAGGTTAAAGGGTTATGTTTGGTAGAATTAAAAGCTCTGCAATTTTCCAATTTTCAAGATCTCTGCTTGCTTACACCAAGTGGAGGAAAATCGGCCCTGCTCATTTAATGGATTCAAAGTTGTACAGTTGTGATAAGTGTACTGTGACAGGTTGGCACCTGCTTGCCATCAGAAGAATGAAAGAATGAATGTTCCTCATAAATGACAGCAAGCAGAGATCTTGAAATCTGTGAACACTTGATACAGAAAGTCCTGTGTATTAAAAAAATGAAAAGTTTTCATTATATGAAAGTGACCTAGATTTCCTGAAACTTGGATACCCCATTAATAGTCTGCGCTCTGCTTCATGGGTGTCAAGAACATTTAGAAGCTTCAGTTCAGCTGGTTCACCAGATTTCAGTAAAAAGTTTGGTTCTGTTCAAATTAGTTCAAACAAAGCCAGGACTTCAGCATCACCCCAGAAACGGGCGTATAACTCTGTCCAAGAGCCTTAAACGCCCTGTATCACCTCTCAGGTCACCTAGGAGGGAATCAAAGGACTAATGAGCTGCTTTATGGCAGTTAATGAAGAAAAAGAAGGAAAAGGAGAGAAAAAGAAAAAAAGATTCCTTTTTCCATCTTCTCCTTATTTTTCTTTTTTTTCCCTTTTTTGCTTCTTTTTACTTTTTTCCTGCTTTTTTTATTTCATCTTTTCCCTCCCTTTCCTTCTCTTCTTCTTTTTCCTTCTTCACCCCCTTTTAACTCATTTCCCCTTCCTTTTGTTCTCTTTTCCTTCCTCTTCTTTTTCCTTCTTTTTTCTCCTGCTCATTTTGTTCTTTTTTTTCATTCTTATTCTTCTTTTTCCATTGTTTTCTTATTTTTCTTTTTCCTTCTTTAATTTTACTTGTTCACCTCTAGAGATGAGCGAACGTGTTCTTAACGAACACTTACGCACCCGGACATCGGCTTTGCCGAGGACTTCAGTGTCCGCGCGTAAAGCTTCGGGGGGCGCCGGGGGGCGGGGAGAGGCGCGGCGGCGCGGGCGGCAGCAGCGGGGAACAGGGGGGAGCCCTCTCTCTCTCCCTCTCCCCCCCACTCCCCGCCGCACCCCCCCGCGCTGCCACGGCGACCTCCGAACTTTTTTCGCCCGAGCACGGAATTGCTCGCAAAGTTCGGTGTTCGGGCAAAAAGGGGCGGAGCCGAACACGTTCGCTCATCTCTATTCACCTCCTTTTAACTTCCTCTCCCTTCCTTTCCTTCTTGTCTTTTCCAATCTTCTTTTCCTTATTCTTCTCCTTCTTATTTTTCCTTCTTCTCCTTCTTTCCCTCTTTTTCTTCTTTTTTTCCCTTTTTTCTCCCTCTTTTTCTTCTTTCCCTCCTTTTTCTCCTTCTTTTTCTTCTTTTCCCTCCTTTTCCTTCTATTCTTCCTCTTTTTCCTCCTTATTTGCCCATCTCTTTCTTCTTTTCCTCTTTATTCTTTTTCCTTCCCATTCTTCTTCTCCTTTTTCCCCTCTTCTTCTTCTTTTAGTGTGTTTGGCTTAGGACAAACCGCCCGAGCTTCACGTTGATCTGAACTCTTAGTAAGGTTCGTCCTGAATCAGGGCTCTACTGTTTCTATTGCTCAACATTAATGAAGAGGACTGAGAATAACAGATGTAGTAGAGCTGAGTTTGTCATCAATGACAATCATTGTGATATCATGATATGTCATCTATGCCTTTACATGGGACTGCAGAAAAACTGACCAATATTATCTTCAAAGCACTGTGCAAAAGAAACAACTAAATGACAACTACAACTCTGCTACATCTCCACTGCCAACAACGGAGAAGCTTGTACTGTAATCACATAACATTCTCATCAGCCCGGGTTTTGTGTATTTTAGGGTGGCAGCAATCTAAGGATTTTAGGTCTGGTGAAGTCAGATGAAGGTTATTATCAATGTATAGCTGAAAATGAAGCCGGAACAGCAGAGACGTATGCGCAGCTCATCATACCCGATCCCGGTGAGTAGCCACCATATCATACAAACCAGCATGCAAGTCTCATAAGGCAGATCCTGCTGTGGTTTTATCATCTCAGCTATTGATAGGGAATGCTTCCAGCGGCTAAAACATTGACAACCCTGATCATTGACAACCATGATTAGCACTCATCGGGGTTGTCACTCCCCCTCCCCCACATTGGATTAAAGGGAAAGGACTTAGAACAAACTGAAATTTGCAAGTTTTTAGGTTCTTATTGCAAAGCATCATGGTCACTGGTTGTAGGGGCAATATTTAGTTCTTGTGGCCCCAATGTATTATACCTATACCACTGCACCCCACAGTACAGCAACGTCTACTCCACCTACTATAACTATCTATTGGGTATACAAGACATGTTAGGAGAGGTACTTTCACAGGTTCAGACTGTTCACCCAGGAGCGACCTCAACGTTTTACAGAAATGCCCACTTTTGAATATAGTTTCATGAACATACGGCGTATTCACAGACCTAAACTAAATACACCCGTGTGCCCTTATGGTGCATTCCCATGTAATAGGTACTACTTGCTGCTAAGACTCCACCCAGCTGCGGTGGCCAATAATTGTGCGATCTTGTTGACTTAATAGGCAAGATTGCATTTCCATTGGCAACTGTGGATGGGCGGAGTCTCAGCCCCAAGCAGTACCTGCTATGTAGGGACGCACCCTTAGGGGATATGCTTTTATATACCCTAATCTGAGTATGTTCAGGAAAGAAATATCCAATTTTTCAAGTCAAATATCACCTCTGCCACCCACAATCTTATTTTTAACTCATTTTCCTGAAATTTTTTCTGACCTAGAATTTTTTATATTTCTTGTATAGCGCAGAACAACCCCCCCCCCCACACACACACACACACACCCATACTATTCTGCATATCACCCCCCCCTGTGGGTTCCTGTCCTTGTCGGTTGGGGTGTTTTTTGACTTTACGTTATTAATACTTTGGGACTTCTGTATTTTAGTTCATCCTGAGGAAGACTCCATTCTAGAGTTGAAACGTGCAGCTCTGTTTTTTCTTTCCATGATGTAATACATTTATTTTTTTCCTCATTCTGACATCACATTTGTCACTTTGACCTGGTCAGTAGCCATTTCTATTTTTTTATTTGCAATTTGAAGCCATTTCAGTGTGCAGGGAAAGACCCTCGGTGATCCCGGCTCTGGGCTCGCTCTTTCCTGTGCATGGAAGGTCATTTGGGTGGATTCGTATAAGTGCTTTAATGTAGTTTCACTCATCTATAGGGCAACGCTTCCAGGTCAGCGCAGTAACCCCTTATCTACATTATCCACAATTGGGTTCATCACACCACACCAGATAGCCCCGCTTCTTCCCCAGATTCTTCGGGTGGATTTCCCTGGATATTCATACATTTATGCAAACAAAACAAAATAAGAAAGAAAAATGCATTAGGCTGAAAAATGTCATCTCTTAGGCCAGGCTCAAACGGGCTGAAGGGTATTTGTGCCATGTATTTGCACACATATGTGTGTGTTTTAGGGCTCAGTCAGATGAGCGTTTTTTATGCGCACCTATATGCGCAAACAAAATGCATCTGTTAGAACTATTGGTTCCCTATGGCACTGGTCAAATGTCCGTCTTTTATAGCCGCAAAATATGTGCTCCTGCAAAAGATAGGACATCCGTGCCTCTCATCCAGCACGCATAAAGAAACCCAGCGGGGAGTCCTCTCATCACTGAACACTGTGACAGCATTGTCACAGTGTTCAGTGACAAGGGGACTCCCCGCGGGGATGAAGAATTCCCCTGCCACAGCTGTCACAGCTGTGACAGAGGATCGTGATATTCTCTCATTGCTTTCAATTGGGCCAGCGCTGCTGCCGCCCCATTGAAAGCAATGCGCTGCAGGCAACCCCCACAGTGATTTTCGGGGAAGAGCTTGAAATATCAGCCTTTCCCTGAAAATAAGCCCAAGCTGACAGAAAAAAAATAATAATAATACATCACCTAGCGCTCCAGCGTGGCTTCTTTCTGCAGCTTCTCTACAGTTCTTCTTCTGTATTCTGGTGGTCCTCCAGAAAGCACTGCCTCAGATTGGCTGCGCACTGTGACCAGTCAGAGGCCATGCTCAGCCATTGAATGACAGTTGAGCGTGGCCTCTGATTGGTCACAGTGCTCAGATAGATAGATAGATAGATATGAGATAGATAGATAGATAGATAGATAGATAGATATGGGATAGATAGATAGATAGATAGATAGATAGATAGATAGATATGAGATAGATAGATAGATAGATAGATAGATAGATAGATAGATAGATATGCGATATTAGATAGATAGATAGATAGATAGGAGATAGATAGATAGATTGATAGATAGGAGATAGATAGATAGATATGAGATAGATAGATAGATATGAGATAGATAGATAGATAGATTGATAGATAGATATGCGATATTAGATAGATAGATGATAGATAGATAGATATGAGATAGATAGATAGATAGATAGATAGATAGATAGATAGATAGATATGTCATAGCTATACTTCTTAAGAATCTACATTAATTGCACATGGTCAGCAGATCTCATCACATATAACTATATTTGCTCCTGAGATCAGAGGTTTTAAAATGGTAAAACTTTTTGTCAAAACCATGAAAGGATGTAAAAAATCAACATGAATTCATCTCATTATAAAATACGGTAATTATCACCATCTGGTGGCTTTGTGGCGTATTGCGGAAGCCTTCCTTTTTTATTTCCCTGTGGTGGTTGGGCGTGAGTAATGGTCTTCACAAATGCATTATGGATTCTATTTCCTTCCAGTCCCTTATCTGTCTCTTTGCGCCATTCTCTACTGTCCCTTTGTTCAGTGTCTGTAAATGGATCTTATCACCCGTCTATTGTTAGGTGTTTGGAAAGATCCGTGAATGACAGAGTAATAACTGTTCTCTGGAGAAGGTCGCCTACACAGAAAAATGGTCATCAGACAACAAATCACAGAACATCCATACAACCGTCCAAACCTTAGACCCGGGTTGCACCCATTTTAGCCCATGTCTATTATTATATGCATTTTATAACATGTAAATATCTAAAACTTATATTTTTGGTGAACGTGTCATCTTCCTTACCTCCCGTCACCTTCCAACAGCCTTTAACCCCTGTCCCCACATATAGGGCTTGTGTAAATGTTGACAAACCTCCTCAGTCCTTAAAAAGTGATGTAATAATACAGTGAATCAGCACGAGAGGAGAGCTGGTGGAAACATCTGGTTGGCGCAGAGCACAGGGACTACCTAGGACCCACCTTCCTACATGTGCTAAAATCCATCTGGTGTACTACAGTAAATAGTAGACTGGGAGAAGGGGAGAAGAGGGGGATGCAACTGCAGCTTCCCATTCAAGGTAACAGCATGAGAGGGGGGCTGGTGGAGACATTTGGCTTGTTCAGAACACAGGGACTTCTTAAGGTCTCCCTTATGTGTCAATATCCATCTAGTGTAATACAGTTAATAGAAGACAGGAGGGAGGGGAGAGGAGGGGTGCAGCTGCAGTTAATCTTTCAATGTACCCAATGTTTCAATGAAACAGCATGAGAGGGGAGCTGGTGGAGACATTTCGTTGGCTCAGAGCACATGGATTACCTAGGACCCGCCTTCCTGTATGTGCAAAAATCCAGCTAGTATAAACAGAAGTCAGGGAGAAGGGGAGAAGAGGGGGATGCAGCTGCAGCTTCTTATTCAGTGCTTCAATAAAATAGTATAAGCTATTAAATACATCTGGTCGGCTTAGAGTAAAGGACACTGGTATGCGTCAAAATTCATCAAGTGTAATAGCTCAGTCACACGGGCGTTTGTACGCGAGTCTGACAGTTGCGTTTGCTATCTGCATCTGTATAGACCCAATGCTTGGCAATGGGAGCAGTCACATGTTCGAATTTTACATGCGCACAAATGCATGCAGTGAAAATTATAGGACACAATGATTCGCAGAACGCATATAATTGCGCTCTGCGACAAATTGGTGTTCTGTGTATGTGGAACCCCTGGATGCCACAGCATCCAAGGGTTTAACCCTGCACTCAATGGGGCCGGGGTCGACCCTATTGAGAACATATACTGAAGATCGTGATCCTCTGCCACAGATGTGGCAGAGGAGAATGATGTTCTCCCATTGAATTCAATGCAGCCGGCAATACAGCCAGCTCCATTGAAAGCAATGGGCTGCCGCCCAGCTCTGTAGTAATTTTCAGGGAAGGGCTTAAAATGTAAGCCCTTCCCTGAAAACCATCCTAAAAATGTGTAAAAAAAAAAAATGGATACTCACCTCTCTGCAGCTGCCGGGGCTCAGCTGCATCCAGCCAGCTCTTCTCCCTGCACTGCTCTAAGTAGTATTCAGCAGGCGGGGATTTAAAATCCCCGTCTGCTGAATCGGCTGCCTATGATTGTCTGAGCACTGTGACCAATCAGAGGCAGCTCTTAGCTATGGAATGACAGCTGAGAGCTGCCTCTGATTGGTCTCTGCGCTCAGCCAATCAGAGGCAGCACTCACCCATTCATGAATTCATGAATGGGCGAGTGCTGCCTCAGCTATTGAATGACAGCAGTGGAAGACTTAGTGGAGACTTCTCATTGGATCGGAACACAGGAACCACCTAAGACCCTCATGTGTACTGTAAAATCCATCTAGCGTAATACAGTATATAGAAGACAGGCATGAGGGGAGAAGAGGGGGATGCGGCTGCAGCTTTCTATTCACTGTTTCCATCAAACAGCATGAAAGGGGAGCTGAAGACATCTGATTGGCTCAGAGCACAAGGACACTTGTTTGTGTCAAAAATTCATCAAGAGGAATTCAGCAAATAAAAGATGGAGGAGAGGGATAGGATGGGGTGCCGCTGCAGCTTCTCATTAATGTCTTGGTGAAACAGCTGGTGGAGACATCTGGTTGCCTCAGAACACTGGTTACATTCAGGAATCAACTGTATGTGTCAAAATGCATCTAGTGTAATATAGTAAATAGAAGACAGGGAGGAGGGGAGAGGAGGGGGATGCAGCTTCAGCTTCTTATTCAATATTTCAATTAAATGGCATGAGAAGGGGCTGGTAGAGACATCTGGTTGGCTACGAACGCAAGGACACTTTTGTGTGTCATAATCTAGCAAGTGTAATACAGTAATTAGAAGAGAGGGAGGAGAGGAGGGGGATGCAGCTGCAGCTTGTCATTTAATATCTCAATAAAACAGCAGAAGAGGGCAGTTAGTGAAGACATCTGATTGGCTAAGGAGTAGAGATGAGCGAACACCAAAATGTTCGGGTGTTCGTTATTCGGAACGAACTTCCCGGGATGCTCGAGGGTTCGTTTCGAACAACGAACCCCATTGAAGTCAATGGGCGACCAGAGCATTTTTGTATTTCGCCGATGCTCACTAAGGTTTTCATGTGTGAAAATCTGGGCAATTCAACAAAGTGATGGGAACGACACAGCAACGGATAGGGCAGGCGAGGGGCTACATGTTGGGCTGCATCTCAAGTTCCCAGGTCCCACTATTAAGCCACAATACCGGCAAGAGTGGGCCCCCCCCCCCCCCTCCCAACAACTTTTACTTCTGAAAAGCCCTCATTAGCATGGCATACCTTTGCTAAGCACCACACTACCTCCAACAAAGCACAATCACTGCCTGCATGACACTCCACTGACACTTCTCCTGGGTTACATGCTGCCCAACCGCCCCCCCTCCCCCCCACAGCGCACACCAAAGTGTCCCTGGGCAGCCTTCAGCTGCCCTCATGCCACACCACGCTCATGTCTATTTAGAATTGCGTCTGCCATGACGAGGGACCGCAGGCACACACTGCAGAGGTTGGCACGGCTAGGCAGCGACCCTCTTTAAAAGTGGCGGAGCGATAGCCCACAATGCTGTACAGAAGCAATGAGAAATAGAATCCTGTGCCACCGCCATCAGGAGCTGCACACGTGGGCATAGCAATGGGGAACCTATGTGCCACACACTATTCATTCTGTCCAGGTGTCTGCATGCGCCAGTCAGACCGGGCTTTTTAATTCATAGACACAGGCAGGTACAACTCCCTATTGTGAAGTCCCTGTCGACCCACAGCATGGGTGGCTCCCTGGAACCCACCGGCGGTACACAGAAATATCCCATTGCATTGCCCAACACAGCTGAGGTAATGTCGTGCGTAATACAGGTGGGCTTCGGCCCACACTGCATGCCCCAGTCTGACTGGGGTTCTTTATAAGTGTACAGATGTAGTAAAAACTCTGTGTGCACCTACAGCATGGGTGGGTGCCAGGAAGCCACCGGCGGTACATAGAAATATCCCATTGCATTGCCCAACACAGCTGAGGTAGTAATGTTGTGCTTAACCCTTTCCAATCCAATTTGTATATGGTTTTCCTAGGGGGCTTACTCTTTTTCTGCCGTTATACAACGGCGCTATATGCTGGCTAAAGCCAGTACTGCATGAGCTGACACGTAGGATAGGCTCCGACAGCAGAGAGGCTGGCAATATACAGTAAGAGAACCCCGACGGACGTCTACCAACAACGGAGCTGTACAGCCTTAAACCCTAATGTCTTCACAGGTCACACAGTGGACTGGAAAGGGTTAATGCAGGTGGGTTTCGGCCCACACTGCATGCCCCAGTCTGACTGGGGTTCTTTACAAGTGGACACATGTAGGTTAAACTCCCTGTGGACCCACTGCCTGGGTGGGTGCCAGGAAGCCACCGGCGGTACATAGAAATATCCCATTGCATTGCCCAACACAGCTGAGGTAGTAATGTCGTGCGTAATACAGGTGGGCTTCGGCCCACACTGCATGGCCCAGTCAGACGGGTTCTTTAGAAGTGTACAGATGTATTAAAAACTCAGTGTGCACCTACAGCATGGGTGGCTCCCTGGAACCCACCGGCGGTACATAAAAATATCCCATTGCATTGCCCAACACAGCTGAGGTAACGTCAGCTGTAATGCAGGTGGGCTAAAAATTAATTTGATTACACTGTAGGCGAGGGCCTACAAAAATTGCTGTATCAACAGTACTAATGTACATCCCAAAAATTGGCCATGGCCAGCCAAGAGGGCAGGTGAAACCCATTAATCGCTTTGGTTAATGTGGCTTAAGTGGTAACTAGGCCTGGAGGCAGCCCAGTGTAACGAAAAATTGGTTCAAGTTAAAGTTCCAATGCTTTTAAGCGCATTGAAACTTATAAAAATTGTTCTGAAAAATTATTTGAGTGAGCCTTGTGGCCCTAAGAAAAATTGCCCGTTCAGCGTGATTACGTGAGGTTTCAGGAGGAGGAGCAGGAGGAGGAGGAGGAGGAGGAATATTAGACACAGATTGATGAAGCAGAAATGTCCCCGTTTTGGATGGTGAGAGAGAACGTAGCTTCCATCCGCGGGTGCAGCCTACGTATTGCTTACGTATCGCTGCTGTCCGCTGGTGGAGAACAGAAGTCTGGGGAAATCCAGCCTTTGTTCATCTTGATGAGTGTTAGCCTGTCAGCACTGTCGGTTGACAAGCGGCTACGCTTATCTGTGATGATTCCCCCAGCCGCACTAAACACCCTCTCCGACAAGACGCTAGCCGCAGGACAAGCAAGCACCTCCAGGGCATACAGCGCTAGTTCAGGCCACATGTCCAGCTTCGACACCCAGTAGTTGTAGGGGGCAGAGGCGTCACCAAGGATGGTCGTGCGATCCGCTACGTACTCCCTCACCATCCTTTTACAGTGCTCCCGCCGACTCAGCCGTGACTGGGGAGCGGTGACACAGTCTTGGTGGGGAGCCATAAAGCTGGCCAGGCCCTTAAAGACTGTTGCACTGCCTGGGATGTACATGCTGCTCGATCTACGCACATCCCCTGCTACCTTGCCCTCGGTACTGCGCCTTCTGCCACTAGCGCTGTCGGCTGGGAATTTTACCATCAGCTTGTCCGCCAGGGTCCTGTGGTATAGCAACACTCTCGAACCCCTTTCCTCTTCGGGAATCAGAGTGGGCAGGTTCTCCTTATACCGTGGATCGAGCAGTGTGTACACCCAGTAATCCGTCGTGGCCAGAATGCGTGCAACGCGAGGGTCACGAGAAAGGCATCCTAACATGAAGTCAGCCATGTGTGCCAGGGTACCTGTACGCAACACATGGCTGTCTTCACTAGGAAGATCACTATCAGGATCCTCCTCCTCCTCCTCCTCCTCCTCCTCCTCAGGCCATACACGCTGAAAGGATGACAGGCAATCAGCCGGTGTACCGTCAGCAGCGGGCCAAGCTGTCTCTTCCCCCTCCTCCTCATCCTCCTCATGCTCCTCCTCCTCCTCCTGTACGCGCTGAGAAATAGACAGGAGGGTGCCCTGACTATCCAGCGGCATACTGTCTTCCCCCGCCCCCGTTTCCGAGCGCAAAGCAGCTGCCTTTATGGTTTGCAGGGAACTTCTCAAGAGGCATAGCAGAGGAATGGTGACGCTAATGATTGTAGCATCGCCGCTCACCACCTGGGTAGACTCCTCAAAATTACCAAGGACATGGCAGATGTCTGCCAACCAGGCCCACTCTTCTGAAAGGAATTGAGGAGGCTGACTCCCACTGCGCCGCCCATGTTGGAGTTGGTATTCGACTATAGCTCTACGTTGTTCATAGAGCCTGGCCAACATGTGGAGCGTAGAGTTCCACCGTGTGGGCACGTCGCACAGCAGTCGGTGCACTGGCAGCTTAAAGTGATGTTGCAGGGTGCGCAGGGTGGCAGCGTCCGTGTGGGACTTGCGGAAATGTGCGCAGAGCCGGCGCGCCTCTACGAGCAGGTCTGACAAGCGTGGGTAGCTTTTCAGAAACCGCTGAACCACCAAATTAAAGACGTGGGCCAGGCATGGCACGTGCGTGAGGCTGCCGAGCTGCAGAGCCGCCACCAGGTTACGCCCGTTGTCACACACGACCATGCCCGGTTGGAGGCTCAGCGGCGCAAGCCAGCGGTCGGTCTGCTGTGTCAGACCCTGCAGCAGTTCGTGGGCCGTGTGCCTCTTATCGCCTAAGCTGAGTAGTTTCAGCACGGCCTGCTGACGCTTGCCCACCGCTGTGCTGCCACACCGCGCGACACCGACTGCTGGCGACATGCTGCTGCTAACACATCTTGATTGCGAGACAGAGGAGGAGGAGGAGGAGGGTGCTTTAGTGGAGGAAGCATACACCTCCGCAGATACCACCACCGAGCTGGGGCCCGCAATTCTGGGGGTGGGTAGGACGTGAGCGGTCCCAGGCTCTGACTCTGTCCCAGCCTCCACTAAATTCACCCAATGTGCCGTCAGGGAGATGTAGTGGCCCTGCCCGCCTGTGCTTGTCCACGTGTCCGTAGTTAAGTGGACCGTGGCAGTAACCGCGTTGGTGAGGGCGCGTACAATGTTGCGGGAGACGTGGTCGTGCAGGGCTGGGACGGCACATCGGGAAAAGTAGTGGCGACTGGGAACTGAGTAGCGCGGGGCCGCCGCCTCCATGATACTTTTGAAGGACTCCGTTTCCACAACCCTATACGGCAGCATCTCAAGGCTGATGAATTTTGCTATGCGGACGGTTAACGTTTGAGCGTGCGGGTGCGTGGCGGCGTACTTGCGCTTGCGCTCCAACAGTTGCGCAAGCGACGGCTGGACGGTGCGCTGAACTACACTGCTGGATGGGGCCGAAGACAGCGGAGGTGAGGGTGTGGGTGCAGGCCAGGAGACGGTAGTGCCTGTGTCCTGAGAGGGGGGTTGCATCTCAGTGGCAGGTTGGGGCACAGGGGGAGAGGCAGGGGTGCAAACCGGAGGCGCTGAACGGCCTTCGTCCCACCTTGCGGGGTGCTTGGCCATCATATGTCTGCGCATGGTGGTGGTGGTGAGGCTGTTGGTGTTGGCTCCCCGGCTGAGCTTTGCGCGACAAAGGTTGCACACCACTGTTCGTCGGTCGTCAGGCGTCTCTGTGAAAAACTGCCAGACCTTAGAGCACCTCGGCCTCTGCAGGGTGGCATGGCGCGAGGGGGCCCTTTGGGAAACACTTGGTGGATTATTCGGTCTGGCCCTGCCTCTACCCCTGGCCACCGCACTGCCTCTTGCAACCTGCCCTGCTGATGCCCTTGACTCCCCCTCTGAAGACCTGTCCTCCTGAGTAAGCGTTGCACACCAGGTGGGGTCAGTCACCTCATCGTCCTGCTGCTCTTCCTCCGAATCCTCTGTGCGCTGCTCCCTCGGACTTACTGCCCTTACTACTACCTCACTGCAAGACAACTGTGTCTGATCGTCATCGTCCTCCTCACCCACAGAAAGTTGTTGAGACAGTTGGCGGAAGTCCCCAGCCTCTTCCCCCGGACCCCGGGAACTTTCGAATGGTTGGGCATCAGTGACGATAAACTCCTCTGGTGGGAGAGGAACCGCTGCTGCCCAATCTAAGCAGGGGCCCGAGAACAGTTCCTGGGAGTGTTCCCGCTCCTGAGCAGGTGTTATTGTAGTGGAGTGAGGAGGCTGGGAGGAAGGAGGAGCAGCAGACAGAGGATTCGGATTGGCAGCAGTGGACGGCGCAGAACTGCGGGTAGACGATAGGTTGCTCGAAGCACTTTCTGCCATCCAGGACAGGACCTGCTCACACTGCTCATTTTCTAATAACCGTCTCCCGCGTGGACCCATTAATTGGGCGATGAATGTGGGGACGCCAGAAACGTGCCTCTCTCCTAATCGCGCAGCAGTCGGCTGCGACACACCTGGATCAGGAGCTTGGCCAGTGCCCACACCCTGACTTGGCCCTCCGCGTCCTCGGCCGCGTCCACGTCCTCTAGGCCTACCCCTACCCCTCAGCATGCTGTATTACCAGTGATTTGATTTCACAGGCAGGAAATAAATTGGCGCAAGACTGCAGGCCAAATAAAATTTTTTCCCTTTTTTGAAAACGAAAGGCCCCACTGCCTCTAGTGAATGTATAATCTAAGTTTAATAACTGTGCTGTGTCCCTGCTAATGTGTCACAGAACCTGAGGGTAGCAGAGTTATTAACTGTGGCAGAGCAGGTATTTTTTTTCCCAATTAAGGAAAGCAAATGGAAATGGCGAAGCCAGGAGTAAAACGTAGCTGGGTGCGTATGATTTTTAAAGGTGTCACACGCAGCCGACACGTGTCCACCGCCCTTAGGACGGACAGAGGCCAGACAAATAGAATTATTTTCCGTTTTTTGGCACCAAAAGGCAGCACTGCGTATATTCTATGAACATGAGAAGTTTAATAACTGTGCTGTGTCCCTGCTAATGTGTCACAGAACGTGAGGGTAGCAGAGTTATTAACTGTGGCAGAGCAGGTATTTTTTTTCCCAATTAAGGAAAGCAAATGGAAATGGCGAAGCCAGGAGTAAAACGTAGCTGGGTGCGTATGATTTTTAAAGGTGTCACACGCAGCCGACACGTGTCCACCGCCCTTAGGACGGACAGAGGCCAGACAAATAGAATTATTTTCCGTTTTTTGGCACCAAAAGGCAGCACTGCGTATATTCTATGAACATGAGAAGTTTAATAACTGTGCTGTGTCCCTGCTAATGTGTCACAGAACGTGAGGGTAGCAGAGTTATTAACTGTGGCAGAGCAGGTATTTTTTTTCCCAATTAAGGAAAGCAAATGGAAATGGCGAAGCCAGGAGTAAAACGTAGCTGGGTGCGTATGATTTTTAAAGGTGTCACACGCAGCCGACACGTGTCCACCGCCCTTAGGACGGACAGAGGCCGGACAAATAGAATTATTTTCACTTGTTTTACAAGCAAAAGGCAGCACTGCGTATATTCAATGAATAATAACTGTGTTGTGGCCCTGCCTATACAATTCTTTCCCTGCAGTATCAATGGAGGGTGCAATGCTCTGCAGAAGCGATTTTGAGAAGCAAAAAAAAATGCAGCACAGCTAACAGCAGCCTGGACAGTACTGCACACGGATAAATATGGCCCTAGAAAGGACCGTTGAGGTTCTTGAAGGCTACACTCACTCCTAACACTCTCCCTGCCTATGCAGCACTTCTGTCCCTAATGCCAGGTGCAACGGTCTGCAGAGGCGATTTTGAGAAAAAAAAATTTGCCACTGCTAACAGCAGCCAACACACAGCTATCAGTGGCCCTAATAAGGACCTTTGGGGGGTCTTGAAGCCTACACTAACTACCAATTCTTTCCCTACAGCAGCTCCGGTACAAACAGCACTGTCCCTCATCTAACTCACACCGCATCTGAGCCGAACCGCGGGAGGGGCCGACTTTTATGTTCGGGTGACACCTCATCTTCCCAGCCACTCACTGCAGGGGGGTGGTATAGGGCTTGAACGTCACAGGGGGAAGTTGTAATGCCTTCCCTGTCTTTCAATTGGCCAGAAAAGCGCGCTAACGTCTCAGGGAAGGAAGTGAAAATAACCAGAACACCGCATGGTGTTCGTTACGAATAACGAACATCCCGAACACCCTAATATTCGCACGAATATCAAGCTCGGAAGAACACGTTCGCTCATCTCTACTAAGGAGTCCTAAAGATGCTATTGTGCCAAATTCCAACCCACATGTTCACGCTGAAATTTGCCTTGTCTTCTGATTGGGTTGTGTTCTTACTAGTAATTTGCATCACATCTGCACTGAATCGGCACTTTGCTGTTCACTAACTCAATCCCACATGAACCCTGGACAACACTGTCAAATGGCTCCATGCATGTATCATACCGGTCTCACGGGACTTAGAGAGGTGCAGAACGTGGATTTCTGTTTCTCTTATGCTACATTTCAGCTTTACAATTGGGTTCTACCCTCTATCTCTTACAGGAGCCACAATACAAAATTGAAATCCATGTTCCGAAGCCCTCATGGACCCATGCACCATACCATCATGTAGCGCATCCATACCTTCCTATTCAAGTACACTATTATTATTTCAATATAAGACACCAGTAATGAGATATAGCGCCGGATCCGGCTTTTAGACTATACCCGGAATATCCAAATACAAGCATGTTCCGACCTAGCCGGAACCCAGCAAAGTAGAAGTGATACATTGTATCACTATGCTTTACAGTAATACTTAGCAGTGCCCGGATACTTTATAGGTGACTCACTTCAATGCATCTAGGTGAGTCATTTATAAAACATTTGTAATAACACAAATAAGATGATGCATTTTGATATTTCAGTGCTTTAAAACCCCATAGATGAGTTATGTATTAATTCCTACCCTCCAGTGTTGTCACCAAAAGATATACGCAGTAGAGTTCCCCATTGGTTGAGTCTCTGATCTGACTCCTAATTGATGTATGATATCAGTCCTGTTAAGCACTGTACAGGTCTCATCCCCATGGAAATGACGGCCCCTCTCAGCATCGCTCTCACATATTTATATTTTATTATAATACGGCTATGAATATACAGAGACGGGCTTTAGGAGCGGAACGTACCGTGCAGGTTGTTTACATACACCCCCGGGACCTACTAAAGGAGTCTTCAAAAGCCAAGTGATCATTAGATATAGACACATTTACATATAAAATGTATGCCAGGGAATTGAGCAACATTTAGAGAGTCTCTGTCCACGTGTGCAGAATGTAGTGATGTTCTTGCGTCTTCTTGTGAAGTTAGACTTCTAAGTTCACAGCACAGCTCGCCAAGAGTATGGATGCACTTGAAAGTTGTCATGGATCAAGGCAGTTGACACAGGGACAAACCACAGGGTGGACTTATTCCCTACTCCGCGGGTCTTGCACTCATTGAAAGATGAAACCAAAATGACACAGTCTTCCACGCCCCAAAACACTTCACTGCCATCACTAAGTTTTACTGCAAGGCAGGTCAGCCACCAAGGTTATACTCACTGACTGGATATGGAGCCTTCCGGCTCTCTAGCAGCCCAAATTGCCACGCTTATTGGGGTCTATGGGTTGTTTATAGAGCTCCAAGGATGGACTAATAAAGATTTAAGACTTTATTCCAAAAAAATAACAGTGATTCAAAAAATAAGTATATAAAAGGTTAACATACAAAAGAAAATGAGCGTACAATATGCATACAAGACAGTTCTGGAAACTAAAAGGGGTAAAAATAGAAATAGCAGTTCCTATAGAGCAGATCTGTGTGAAGCTGATTTGTGAGAGAATATGCTAAGGGAGGAACAATTCCTTGTATTACAGTCCTCTATAATCAGACACTTTTGGGTTTGTGCTCCTAGAGTCTTAAAGGCTCCTCAAGCCACACATCTGACCACCCTCTGTGACATCAGGGAGAAGGCATCTGAGTGCATACACCAAACTCTCAGGAAGCACTCCAGGAGGAAAACTATATCTGACATATTGTGATTTTACCCATTTTTAGACACCGAACACCATATATAAAAACGATTGTGCCACAGTGCGACCAAGCTGGAAGATTTCAGGGTTTTTGACCTCCCCGAGGTCCAAAATAACAAGCACGTTCTTGACAATGTCTTTGTCATGCAAGGACAATTTGGTAGATCTGCAGATAAGATGTAAAACAGTTCTCAAAACTAATAAAACATACACTCAGCAGAACAGTGATATCTAACATGTGGCTCCCTAGCTGTTGCAAAACGACTACTCCTGTCAGGGCAGGCTAGGAGTTTCAGCTTTGTAGTCCATCACCTGAAGCTGAAGTGATGTTTGGTGATGAAACAAGACAAAGACCCAACACACAGAAATAATCAACTAAAGTATGGTTAAAAAAGACGATTTATGGTTTGGAATTGTGGATTAAGAGTCCTGACCTTAACCCTATAGAGATGCTGCGGCATTACCTCAAGAGGGCTGTGCACAGAAGGCATCCCAGAAATGCTGCTAAACTGAACCACATTTGCAGAGAGGAATAGACCAAAATTTCACCTCAATCTTATTTCTAGCTACAGGAAGTGGAGGGGATTTCTTATAAACGGGGATCTACAGGTTATTTAATTCAATTAGTTGGGAAGGAAGGAATAAGAAGGAAAGAAAAGGAGAAGAAGGAAAAAGAGAGAAAAAAGAAGAAAAAGGAGTGAAGAGAAGAAGGACAAATAGTTTTTCCTTCCGCTTTTTCCTTCATTTCGCTTTTCTTCTTCTAGGTCTCCTTCTTCTCTTTTTCCTTCTCATTTTCATTTTTCTTCTTTTTCCTTTTATCTTCTTTAGAGTTGAGCAAACATACTCTGGCGAGCTTCATGCTCGTTCGAGTATTAGCGTACTCGATGGTGCTCGTTACTCGGGCGAGCATGAAGGCGTGTGCGACCCCGCTCCAGGTTTTGGCTCCTTCTCGCTGTGATGTGCCTGTTTTGGCCCCTCCCTGCCACGACGCAGCGTGCGTCAATGGCAAAAATTTTTTCAGGCAGGGCGAGAGGGAGAGAGAGAACACACGAACCAAGAAAAAAAAAAAAAGACTGGAACCCAGCGTCCCACATACAAAAATGCTCGAGTCTCCCATTGTAGTCAATGGGGTCCATTACTCGAGTAGAGCTCTCGAATTTTGCGGAAAGTGCGACTCGAATAACGCGGACCCGAGCATTTGGGTGCTCGCTCATCTCTAATCTTCTTATTTTAGGGTGAGTTCACACACAGCAAAATCCACAGTATATTTTGCGCTGCATATTTTGGTGTGGCGCCGTGTCAAAATCTACACCGTTTAGTGTGAAATTTGATGTGGTTTTTGACACAGATCTGCAGCAAATTTCACCCTTTCAATTGCATAGATGAAGTTTGCTGAGGCTCCGAGCCTAAATCCGCACCGATGGAGAGGATTGTATACAAGTAATATGGGAACAGCACTCCTCCACAGAGCCAATAAGGTAGGACCCACAGATACAGAGCTGCCAGCTACAGCAGGAGTCTGGATCAATAGACTCCACAAAAGTGATGGAGAGGATTGTGGTGTGGTTTATGGTGCGATGTGTGATCATAGTCTTAGCTGGTTTGGACCAAGATGAACCTCACAAGCTTTGGGTTCTTTCCGAACTTTTAGCAAAGCTTCAAGCTGAGACAGGGTTTTACTCTTTTGGTTCGCTCAACTCTAGTGCTCGATAAGAGACATGAACCATACAAGTGTTTGTCTACAATTAGAGGCAGGCACAAACTGACCACATTTTATCAGTAATCAATGCAGAAATCCAGGTATTTTCTAAGGATTCACTTACTCTTTTTTGCAACCATCTAGGCTTATATTTAGGCTAATGGTTGCATCTGGCTGGATATGATGGTGCATTAGCTGGATGTAGACACTGCACAGTACACAAGTCAGAGGAAAGCTGGGGAGGAATACAAAGCTCCTGCCTGCATCTCATTACACATCCAGGGAGCGTGTTCAATCATTGATTGGAATGGGCTATTTTACATATGCCTCCATGATGATGAGACTTATCTGTGGTGACAGTCTTACGCCGCTTCAGGGGTACATTAAATAAATGCATCTGCCGGTGACTGACTGCGAGGAGCGGCTATATAACTCGCTCTCTTTTTGTCAAGTCACAGGGAAAGGTGATTATGGAGAGAACCTTGCTTATAATATTCCAGACAGAATGATGGCTCTGTCTATACCGCTACCCTTCAGCACAACATACATGGAGTTCTTAGGAAGAGATGAGGATGGTCTTAACGAGTCATATGTAGTGTTTTAATCATTGTTACATGGGATCAATATGAACTGTAGAACAGTGCAGAATATGTAATCACCTGCAGCAGTCCTGATCCCCAGTAGAGGGCACAATCTAGTTTCTCAACCTCACACTCTTAGAAGCTAGGGTCAATTTCATAGGAAGCCAGTTTAATCCATTAATATGTTTTTTTGGAGTGTGCAATGGTAATCTGCATAAATGGATGAACATACAGTCTCCATGGAAATGTTGTCCTTTGGTCAGATTTCAGCCCAAGACCCTAATGATTCAAGACAACTATGTAAACCCTCGAGCCAGAATGTCGGCTTAAGAATGCAATTTATCCTTTATCAGTCTGCACAACCCAAGCTATGTGCTCGCTTGTCTACTTGTCTGCATGTCACCACGTTCAGGCATGTGTTCTCCTAGCTTACTCCAGAGTTTGGAGATATCTACCATAACTGCTTCTGTTTTTATGGGCAGAGCCTACCTGTCCCGTACTCTTCATGGGTGGAGCCTACCTGTCATGTTCTCTTCATGGGTGGAGCCTACCTATCCTGTTCTTTTGATGGGTGGACCCTACCTGTCCTGTTCTCTTCATGGGTTGAGTCTGCCTATCCTGTTCTTTTGATGGGTGGAGCCTACCTGTCCTGTTCTCTTCATGGGTGGAGTCTGCCTATCCTGTTCTTTTGATGGGTAGAGCCTACCTGTCCTGTTCTCTTCATGGGTGGAACCTCTATGATGTAATCTGCATCAGTGTAGCCTCCCTGCTTGGTTGCTTCATGAGTGGAGCCTACCTGCTTTGTTCTTTTTGCAGGTAGAGCTTACTTGCGCTGTTATTTTCATAAGCGGAAGATTTACAGCATATTCTCTTCATGGCTGGAGACTACACTGTTCTCTTTATGAGTGCAACTTTCCTATATCTGTTCTCTTAATTGGTGGAGCCTTTCTACTCTATTGACTGTGAGGAGCGGCTATAAACTTCGCTCTCTTTTTGTCAAGTCACAGGGAAAGGTGATTATGGAGAACTTTCCTATATCTGTTCTCTTAATAGGTGGAGCCTTTCTACTCTATTGTCTTCACGGGCAGAGAATCTCTACTCTCCCTTCCTGTGTGGAGCCTCAATGGCCTATTTACGTCATGGGTGTAGATTTCATACCCTCTTCTCTTCACAGGTGGACACTACCTTCCCTGTTCCCTTCATGGGTGATCTTTCCTACACTTGTTCTCTTTTGTAGGTCGACCCTCCCTTCCCTGTTCTACTCATCTCATGGGTGGAATCTTCATGGCATATTCTCTTCATGGCTGATGACTACCCATTTTTCTTCATGACTAGAACCTGCATGACCTGTTCACTTCATCTGTGTAGCATCCTACCCTAATCTCTTCATGGGTGGAGCCTTCCAACACATTTTCTCTTCATGGGTGAAACTTCCCTACCCTGTTTTATTTGTGTGTGTAGCCTGCATGGCCTGTTCACCTCATGGGTGTAACCTCCATGCCCTGTTCTCTTCATGGGTTAAGCCTACCTACTCTCTGCTCTTCATGAGTGGATCCTCCCTGCCCTGTTCTCTTCATGGGTTAAGCCTACCTACTCTGTGCTCTTCATGGGTGGATCCTCCCTGCCCTGTTCTCTCTCCGACTTCTGTGTCAATTATTGTATGATTATCTTTGACAATGACAATTACCTTGACCATCCCGTCACCGAGACAGGAAGTGATGCAATTCGATTGACTGATGCAGACAGCAGAATATCATCTGGAACAAAGACAGCATCACCCCCAGAACACGGCTGAGATTATTTTACATGGTGTTATATGTGTTAGATACATCACATACTGTTTTGCTACTGAAATTACCAACAGAGTGAACATCCTTTTTTAACACTCAAAAGCCTCTGCAAGGGCATAGAGTAAACCCCTTCAAGAGCACAGATTTTTCATTTTTATGTAACATAAATAGTACAATATTTTAATAGTTTGGACTTTTATGAACATGGCGATACCAAATATGAGGGGTTTATTCATTGTTTAGATTTTTATGGTGACAATTTCTTTTATTTTTAGTTTTTAATGTTTTTAATGTTTTTTTTAAAAAAAAAGTTAACTTTTTTTGTACATTGTAATTTAGTTCCCATAGAGGACTTGAACTTGTTCTCACTTGATCGCTTGTACTATATACTGCAGTACTCCAGTATTGTAGTATATAATGATTTTCAATTATTGCTATTAAGGCATCCCTGCACAGCAACTCACTAGACTCCAGGCTGCCATATTAGCTCACTGGCACCGAATCATCATGTTGCGGGAGGGCGGAAAATGGAACAACTGAGGGGCTCAACCCCCCTATGGTTGACTGTTTAGATGCACAGTCAACTTTGACAGTGGAATTTAAAAAGTTAACTGCTGCGATCATGGCAGTTGCCAACAGCTGGCAGAAGCAGCTAATAGCTGCTGAGTATTGAGCAGACTCGGCAACTGAAAAATGTAAATTTACTGTAGGTACTCATGAAGAAGGTAAATGATAAAATTCTGATTGCTTAAAGCTACCACTAGAGGGAGCTCAGGATCTTACTGCATACAGATTGATCATTTTTTTTACGGATAGGCATTCATGAGTGCAAGTTATTAAACATCTTGCTGTTTAAATACAATGTAGACATTAAGCTTAGTATTTTTTTTTCTTTTAAAGTCCGACCTGCGCAAAACATCAAAGCCCATTTCTCAATTTTATCCCTCCATAACACAAACCAGTGTTGCAATCCGTAAATGCAATAGAACATCCCTTCATTTTTCAGCTTTATCAACACGGTCGGGTCACTGGCGGGTCATCGGCGAGATTACAACGCTTCCACCCCTTTAATTTTTCACAGGTAAAGCTTAGACGGGCGCCGCTGATTACTGTATGTGTCACGGTGCAAAATTAATACGGAGAAAGCCATTTAATAAGATACCTTGCAGCTGTAGCCGCTGTCCAACGGGAAGATGTATGCTGGCACTGGCTGGGCTTTTGAGGAATGACAATACCATGTAAACACCGGCCAAGATGGCATGAATCCAAAAGCAGGAGGGAAAAAAAAAAAAGCGATGATCATGACGGACTGTGTTCCTTTAAAAAAGGCGGCATGCTGTGGAGAGATAAGCAGCGACAAATCAGTTCTCTGTGTGCCCTTTAAGAAGGTAATAAATATCCGGTGTGAGGAGAATCGGACCGTACATAAATACTGATATTTATTTAATTTTGTCTATCTCCCGCAGTGGAGTGTGCTGCGCCGCCGCGCCGCGTGTACATACATCACTGTTCCCAATAGAAACTGATTGGCATTCATGCCTGAGTGTCTTTTTATTTTCTCCTTGGCTGCTGGGTGCAGCCTGACTTCCTCAGAAACTAAAGAGCTTCATCTATTAGGCGTGACAGATTTGTATTCAGCGCTAAATGTCTGACCTTGCTTATACTCTTTCATCCATTCCCATCAACCCTTTCCCAGATGAAAGATTCTGTTTAACGCCTGCTTCCTGTCTGTTGCCTTGGAAACGGGGACTAAGCAAGCGGCCTAAGGAAAAGAAGGGAAGGGAGAAAGATGAACCGGGAACGCCATAAATAATTAAAAAATATAGCAAAAATCTAAATAAAATGAATGGAAAATTTCCATTTTATAGAACAGTGTTTTTTTGGGTTTTTTTTCCTTTTTTTTTTTACACGCTGATTGGCCATTTTATTAGAGACCCCGGCTCTTTCACTATTCCGGCTTACTTAATTGTGACCCCGGAGGCATAAAATCACGTGACAAGTTTTCCGTGGATCAGTTTCAGTGTGAATCCACATTAGATGGGAAAATCCAGTGATCGGAGTGACGTCCAACAAGGCCTGGTTATCGGGGCTAGACTAGCCGGGGCCGGGATTTCATGGCCAACCGCGTGGGGTTTTTTTGTGCAGCCACGTGGAACATATACAGAGAATGGTGTGATCAAGGAAAAACATCCAGCAAAAGGGAATCCTGTGAACAGACACAACTCATCACTGAAAGGGGTCAGAGGAGGATGTCAGGAATCATTCTGATGACCAGGCGCTGCACAGTCAGGAGCAGCTGAATACAACACTGATGCTCCATCTAACTTGCTTAATGCACAACTTATCGTTCCTTAGCACAGATGGGCTATAACAGCAGATGACCAGCTTCAGCGCCATTGTGTCTAAGAGAAACATAAAGGCAAGACTCCAGGGGGCAAAAGCGCGCAAAATTTGTATCACTGAGCAGCAGAAAAAACATCCCCTGGTCAGATGGATCCAGATTTCTGTTGTCCCGTGCTGATGGGTGGTCAGAATTTGGCACAAGCAGCATGAATTGATGACCCCTTCCTGTCAGCTGGTCAGAACATGTCAGCACCGCCATCTAATCTGCGAAAATTACAATCCATGTACCAAGAAAACCTTCCCCACAACATTACTTCACCTCCACCTGATGGGAAGGGGTCATCAATTCATGCTGCTTGCACCAATTTTTCACCTCCCATCAGCACGGGGCAACAGAAATCAGGATTCATCTGACCAGGAGATGTTTCTCCGCTGCTCAGTGATACATTTTTTGACATCTTTTGCCCCCTGGAGTCTCACCTTTCTGTTTCTCTTAAACACAATGGTGCTGGAGCTGGTCATCTGCTGTTATAGCCCATCCCTACTAAGGAACGGCGAGTAGTGCATTAAGATACATTCATTGAAGTTCCAGGAGGATAGTTAGTTACAGTTTCCTTAACTGTGCAGCACCTGTTTTTCAGAATGATTCCTGACACCCTCCTCTGACCCCTTTCAGTGATGAGTTGTTTCCACAGGATCCCCTTTTGTTGTATGTTTTCCTCGATCACACCATTCTCACTATACTCCCCACATCGCTGCATGAGAAAACCCCACACAGTTGGCAATGACATCCCGGCCCGGCTAGTCTAGCACCGATGACCTGGCCTCGTTGGAAGTCACTCAGATTGCTGGATTTCCCATCTAATGTGGATTCACACTAAAACTGATCCACAGAAAACTTGTCATCTGGTTTTATGCTACACAGCTTTAATTTCCATGCACGGCAGTCCCAATCGTGAAAGGACCGGGGTCTCTAATAAAGTGGCCACTCAGTGTATATTCCAGGGTCCTGGCAGCATAATAATGCATTTATAGGTCAAGGTAAAGTGATTGGATATAATATAGATGTTATTGCATTCTTACGCTTTCTTTACTCCTGGAAGATTCCTTTAATAAGTGACATCCCCGGAAGATCTCATTTCCACCGGCACAACTTGGTTTCAAAGAAGCAGGAATACAGCTGATATAAGTGTGTAATCGCTCCCCGTACTGTAGGATATATTTATATCACTTTTGTACAGAAATTCTAAAAATTCCAGCTCGAAATATCCTTATTGTCAAAGGTGTAACGGAAGAAAAAGAGTCGGTGACAGAGCGGTTAATGGGCGCATTATGTGCATTTAATCACTGTGAGAGCGCAGCGCCGCTGTGAATTTCTGGCTCTGATTATCTCCGTCTGGAGTACAAGAGCCTTCAGTCATATTGTCAGGGAGCGGACAGCTGTCCGGGCTGATATGGCCCACATCACTCACTTCTTCCACAATGGTCTTTAAGAAACAGCTTCCTTGATCTTCAGCAAGCAGCAGAATACTTAGATATTAAGGCAGAAATCATCACCGCCAATACAGCCGTCCTTCCAGGAGGTGATGTCAGTTCATGGATCTATTAGATGCAATGGCGGTATTGAGGAAATTAACCACCAGGGTGCGCTGTGGAGGAGTAGCTATTATAACAATAGTGCTTACGTAACGACTACAATGAGAACTGATAATCGCTACGGTTGTTAGTTTGTACTTTACTTGTAGTTTGATGAAAATATGACAGATCTACTTGGGTTCTGTTCACACTGGCATTTGATGTTCCATCAATGAAAAGAATAGTTCACCCAGTTGCGTTATTCTTGCACACGGTGCCAGGCACGAGCCTGTGGGGGGGGGGGGGGGGCACCAGTTGGATGCAGGCTGGGGATGATTGTTCCCCTTTGGTCCACCCTGCAGATGACCTTCTTCCTCAGTGCAGCTGAATCTTGTTAAGCTACATGAAACATCCTCCTCCCGGCTCTGTCACTTGCCCCCTGAAGTTTCAAGATGACGCTGCCAGCCCATTGGCGCCCCACCATAACATTGCTTTGTTCTGCTACTGTATATAACTTATGAACTTGATGCTGAGGTTATATTTATACTATGAACTTGCTTCTGGTGCTGTATTTATGTACTAAGCTTGGTTTTGCTGCTTTATTTATGTCATGAGCTCGGATCTGGTGCTGTATTTATATTATAAGCTTGGTTCTGGTGCTGTATTTCTATATTGAGTTTGGTTCTGGTGCTGTATTTATGATATGAGGTTGATTCTGGTGCTGTATTTATATATTGAGCTTGGTTCTGGTGCTGTATCTATGATATGAGCTTGATTCTGGTGCTGTATTTATTTATGTAATGTGCTTGGTTCTAATAAAGTATTTATTCACTGAGCTGTTCTGGTGGGGGTATTCTGCTAACTGCACATATGGTAACAACCACCTCCCTTAGCCCAGGAGCCTTACATAACGACCCCAAAATAATACTAGAAATACTGTTTCATGGTAAAAGTTTCCCTGGGTAAGGGCTGAAGGGGTCTCCTGGCTAGGCTCTACAAACTGCTCCTTGCGCTGGCTTCAGGGGGCGTGGCCTAGTATCATCAACCCCCTCTGCTGTCATAGTGGGGGAGGCCTGGTGGAAGACTATGGGTAGCGGGGGATGAATGCCCACGGCTGTGAAGCGTAGGTGAATGCTTGGTACCTCAGGATTGCCGGTAATGGCGAATGATCAGTCGCAATGCAGGAGGGGTAGGTGGCACTATTTCCGGGGATGCAGAAGAAGTAGCAACCCTACACTGGCTACTCCTGACCTATTGCCAGGTCACATTGCAGGCCTGCTGCCATGAACAGGCTGCTCTTCAGGGCTGGGGCTGAGTCTGGAGGGTGGGTAGACCCACCACTGTGGCCCACCTCATATTGCTGGCATCCTCCTTTATTAGTACAATGCCACAGGTCTTGCTGTTTTCTGCACAAGCAACATACAGGCAGACTGCTAATCACTGCAAAATATATTGCTTTTTTTTTCTTATTACAGGGGAAGTTTAAAAAAATTCAGTGCAGGGTGCCATGTAACCCATGTAACCTAGGGCTGGCACCGACGGTGACATTAATCATGGAGGAAGTAGCTCACGTCTCCTCCTCCTCAACAGACATGAATATACTGTAGCTTACCTGGACACAACTACATGGGAAGAAAGGCAAGTTATGGAATCTCATCAGAGAAATACTAGTTTTATTGTTGCTCATCATGATTGGCTGGGTGATAAAAATGGGCCAATTTCCACAAAATTGGAACGGGTCATTAAAAAATAAGCTTACCCCGTAATTAGGAAGGTAGAGGGGTGGAGGGGTACCTCTTTAAGGAAAGTGCTTAGTAATGTTACCTTGCACTGCTGGTGTTCTAGGTTCAAATCTTATCAAGGACAACCTCTGCATGGACTTTGGAAAACTCCATACAGATGTTGTCCTTGGTCAGATTTGCACACCAGCACTGCAAGGTAGCAGAACTAACAACTGAGCCACCACACTTCTTTCTTCTCGAAAAGAGATGGAAAAAACACAAAGAAAACCTAAATTTCCACGTAGATGTTGTTCTTGGACAAATTTGAACCTAGAACTTCAGCACTGCACAGCAGCAGTGATAACAACTGAGCCAAAGGAGATGAAAAAACACAAAGACAACCTAAAAACTCCATGCAGATGTTGCTCTTGCTCAGTTTTGAACCTAGAACACCAGCACCGCAAGGTAGCAGAACTAACAACTGAGCCACCACACTTGTTCTTTCTTTTCAAAGGAGACAAAAAAAAACTAGAAACTCCATGTAGATGTTGTTCTTGGACAGATTTGAACCTAGAACTTCAGCACTGCACAGCAGCAGTGATAACAGCTGAGCCAAAGGAGATGAAAAAACACAAAGGAAACCTAAAAACTCCATGCAGATGTTGTTCTTGCTCAGATTTGAACCTAGAACACCAGCACCACAAGGTAGCAGAACTAACAACTGAGCCACCACACTTGTTCTTTCTTTTCCAAAGGAGACGAAAAAACACAAAGACAACCTAAAAACTCCATGCAGATGTTGTTCTTGGACAGATTTGAACCTAGAACTTCAGCACTGCACAGCAGCAGTGATAACAGCTGAGCCACCATGCTTCTTCTTTCTTCTCCAAAGGAACGGATCCTGAGCAGTCATACTTTGAATCTTCAGACATGCTCTATACGTCTGCAGACGGCGCTCTATCTTGTTGTGGCGTTGCCCTTTAAATATTATATTATCCCATTGCTTGTTATTTATACAGCTGTGGGGGAGTGAGAGATGATAAGGTATTTCTTTATCTTCCTCCGACAACCTCCAGTCTGCCATCTCTCTGTTCCCCCATCACAGCTGACTTCCCGTATTATCCCAGTGTGACCTGTGTTTGAATGTTAGATCTACGGTTGATTTTGAGCCGGAGGCGTTGTGTCTGCCCGCTATCACCGCATTACCCAGATGACCCAGGAACCAAGGCAGAAACTGCTCAGCTTTTTTTAAGCCGCCTACGAGAGCGCTTTTAATGTCACAGATTTCTGCTGGACGTATAATCAACATATTACATTTGTTTGAGTTGCCTGTGGGGAAAAGTACAACATAGATATCAGTAATGTGCGGAACACCATGCATGGAGAGGCAGGAGGAGGCAGATGGAGCAGAGCCGAGCTTGTGATTTGGGAACAGTAGATTTACATGCAGTCCTATAGTAATTATCATGGGTGGTGATATGACGCAGGATACGATGCAGCTGATGGAGTAACCAAAGATTACAATAGTTAGTGATAAACAAAGAAATAGAATAATAATAGTAGAGCAATAACGGTTACGCAATTAAACCTTTTCACTAGGAATCAGTTGTTGTTAACGAGATCCCCAGGATAATACTTCCGGAGGACTAATATCAATAACACCAAAGTACTATCAGCACTGATTAATACAATGTCCAGTTCTGAAATATATGGCACAGCTGGAAGAGGGGTCCCATATTATGCATCAGTCTGCTGCGATGCGCTGAGCTCTGGAGTGAAGCCCCGTTCGCTGGCTATAAGCCTCCCTCTTGCATCCAGGACGCATATTTTGTATTTCAGCCGCACTTCAGTAGCGGTGAGCGATTCCAGCGACCTCATTGGTTGTTGGGTACACACCCCCCTTTGGAGATGTGCACGAGTGGGCGGCCCATTAAATAAGCAGCAGCACGGCCGTAGAAGGGTCGGCAACTAACCCCAACCCCTAACCCCAACCGTAAACCCCAACCCTAACCCTAAACCCTAACCCTAAACCCTAACCCTAACCCCAACAGTAAACCCCAACCCTAACCCTAAACCCTAACCCTAAACCCTAACCCCAACCGTAAACCCCAACCCTAACCCTAAACCCTAACCCCTAACCCTAAATCCTAACCCCTAACCCTAACCCCAACCATAAACCCCAATCCTAACCCTAAACCCTAACCCCCAAGCCCTAAACCCTAACCCTAAACCCTAACCCCAACCCTAAACCTAAGCCCCTGCGGGTCTCGTGAACTAGTACTCGTGCAGATCTCCAAAGGAGGTGTACCCAACAACCAATGAGGTCGCTGGAATCGCTCACCGCTACTGAAGTGCGGCTGAAATACAATATATGGCTCCAGGACGGAGCTACAATGATGCACACTGCACTAGTAAAGTAGTTTTTTATAAAACCCTCCTCCACCACAATTTCTGGAAGTCCTTGTCCCTGTTCAGGTACCCCGCTGGTCCGCTGCTGTTTTCACCGCTTCCTATCTGTACGGCCAAATTCTCATGAGTGCATATGTTTATTGCAGAATGAAGTAGGCTTTTTGCGCACGCATCAGCGTATTTTACTGTACTTTTTGCGCCCGCCGGGCATTCTCATTTGCGCAGGCAAACAAAGATGCACCAGTTTAAATGGCTAATTAGTCTAATGAGGTCCAGATGTGTTTTTTTTCCCTGCGTTTCCGCAGTGTCCCACGGTTCCCCTTGCGTATTTGCGCACCTTCTATGGTACCATTGCTGCGTAAAACGCGGGAAAATAGAGCAGGTCCTACTTTTCTCCATGCGTGAAAGACATGTGCAAAACACGCTCATTGAAATCAATGGCTTCTATTCCCTCTTTTTGCGCCCGCAGATTTTGCGTGTGCAAATACCTGCGCAAACATAGTTGTGCGAATAAGCCCTAATACGGAGCGCAAAAACGCCCGTGTGAATGAAGCCAAAGCCCTCGTTCACATGAGTGTTTTTACGAGGCTATGTAGCCGCGATAACACGTTGGCCAGAAATCGCGACCATCTGAAGCATTGGATTCCAATGCATTCCTTCACATGGATGACTTTCGGGCGCGTGAAAAAAATCGCAACATCAAAACGGGAAATCGACGACTGTTTTTGGTCGCCAATTTTTCTTGCTGTGTCAGAAGATAGGCCTTGACCTATCTTTTGACAAAAAATACCAGTGGTTCCCATGGACTCCTATGGGAGCTGTAAAAAAAGGGAGGGGGGTGGAGTTTACCTGCGTCCAGCGCTTGGACAAGAAGACAGCTGGCTCTATTTACGCTTATGAAGGATTTCTGCCGATCGAGGGGATTCTGCGCTGCTGCGTATATTTTTCCGGTGATATTCCCCTGTAAGTGGATGAGAAAATGCTTATTAACCCTTTCCAATCCACTGTCTGACATCTGAAGACATTCTGATTGAAGGCTGTACAGCTCCGATGTCTAAAGACATCCGGCAGGGTATTCTTACTGTATATTACTGGCCGCTTTGTTGTCGGGGGCCTCTCCAGCATGTCCCATACCGCAGTACTGGCTTTAGCCAGCAAATGGCGCCATTGTATAATGGCAGTAAGAGAAAGCCCCCTAGGAAACCCTGAATCCAAAATTGGATTGCAAAGGGTTAATTTGGGGACTCGGTTGCAGCTCTTCTTCATTGATGCCATTTTCCGCCACGATGCAGCCGGCATAAAAGCGCATCGCCCATGTGAATGAGGCCATGACATTTCACCAGCCCTTATAGTCTTCTCTCTAGCCCTGCCTTTATTTCAGGGCCGCCTCTATCAGACATTTGCGCGGTACCCTACAGGTGCGCCATTCATTGCTCCGGTCGGAATACTCCTTTAACCTTGTGCTATAAGGATACGAAAAATAACATTAAAAAGCCCCCAAACAGAGGCGCTGCGCGGACCCCAGAGGAGGCGTTCTGCTGCTGGACCTGCGCCCGCATTAACGGGATCTTTCGCTTGTTTTGGACGCAGTGTCGTGGCAGGAGAAGCACAAATGAGATTTAAATGGCTGCTCGCTGCTTTCCATAGGATTGCTAACCGTTGAGCGGAGCGCCGACGCGCTGCCAAAGCCGTCAGATATTCCCAAAGCCCCTGCGCTAGCAACAAGCCACTTCATGAAAAGCTGATTTTTTGCTTGTGTGTCTGTGAGATTTTATGTCATTTCCAGGCAATGGCTTTTTTATGCTGATTGTGGAAAAGGAGACAATTAGGAGTCATTTCAGAGGAAAAAAATGGACATATTTGTTTGCTTAACAACGGCGAACAGTAAACGATTCTCAACACAAAGAAAAATCCGGAAAATTCCCTTGAAATAATAAAGAGACGATTTTCAATGAGCTTCGAGACGGCGGCTGAATATAGATTATTCCTCGGCAGATCGCACTTCACTCCTCGCTGGAAAAGGGCAACTGTAGATACACGAATGGCCATTTTATTAGAGACCCCGTGTAGTAGAATGTTAGTGTTCAGAACCGCAGCCATTCGTCACGGCATAGATGCCGCTAGGTAATGTAATCAGTCTGCAGGAATATCGGCCCCTGCGGACAGGAAGCTTCTTGTAGTTGCCGCAGATTAGATGGATGTGCTGACATGTTCTGACCAGCTGACAGGAAGCGGTCATCGATTCATGCTGTTTGCGCCAAATTTTGATCTCCCATCCGTATAGTATAAGATAAATCTGCATTAATCTAACCAGGTGATATTTTTCCGCTGCTCAGTGATAAAATCCATCAAGTCTAAGGGCAGCTTCACTTTGGCGCATTAAAACCAATTGATGCCAATGTGTGCGTTCTCAGTTCATGATTTTGGGCGTGCATTTTGCGTGCATGCAAAAAAAATAGAACTTGCTCTATTTTCCTGTGCATTTGCGCACTAAATTTCTCCATAGAAGTCTATGGGACGTTTGCAATAGGATGTGCAGTACGCTGCGCAACTCCGGGAAAAAAGAACAAATCCGGAACTCATTAGGCTAAATAGCCATTTAAATCGCAGTGTGTCCGGCTGTCGCACTCAAATGAACATGCCTTGTGCGTGCAAAAGTACATTGAAATACGCCGACATACGCACAAATATGCGCAAATATGTTGAGCTCAGTTGCGTAAAAAAGACGTCCGTGTGAAGGAAGCCCCAAGGGCCCTAATAGAGGGGCAGATAATTGTTTAGATTCCCGCGATCCAGCAATTATCGTTCAGTGTAAATGCATGCACAGACTCGGGGTATTCCGGACAATCCACAGTCCTAGTTATCTGTGTGATCCCGCTCCTGGCGACTGACTCTCTCTCTCCAACTCTCTACCGGTACACACTCGCGCCTCCTGTGTCGGCATCCGCCAAGCAACGATCCCTCTACTCACTCAGTGCTTAGTGGTAGCACCGATACATCCCAGGCAGAGTAATCCCAGGCCGCACATCAGGGAATCGCTCAGCTTCTTCCATACCTTCACACACAAGCCGATAAGGCAGTGGCTGTGTGTGGGCAGACTCTCACGAACTCCTATTCTCACTCTTGCAAGAAACCTCCCAGACTCACTTGCATCCATCGTGCAAACACATATATAACACAAGGTCACATGACACACAACAAGATACATTTCTCAGACATAACCCATACAGTAACCCATTCAGTGCTGCAGAGGTGCAGTACACATCACAAATGCACACTACATAAAAGACGCTGACAATACAATTGCACAAGACAAACACATTCAACCTTATAGAGGGGCCCCACTAACTTTACGCCACTACAACAACACATCTCACAAAAGTTGGGCAAGGCCATGTGTACCATGGTACAGCACCCCCTCTTCTTTTTACAGTCTTGGAAGTGGGGAGAACAATTGCTGGAGTTTTGGGAAAGGGATGTTGTCCTATTCTTGTCTGATGTAGGATTTCAGCTGCTTAGCTGTCCAGGGTCATCCTTGCTGGATTTTTCATTTGATAATTGGCCAAATATTTTCTATTGGGGAAAGGTCTGGACTGCAGGCGATCAGTTCGGCCCCCGGACTCTTATTCTGTGAAGCCATGCTGTTGTGATGGATGCAGTATGTGGTTTATCATTGTCTTGCTGAAATATACAAGGCCTTCCCTGATAGAGACGTCGTCTGGATGGGAGAATATGTTGTTCTAACCTCTATATACTGCTCAGCATTGATGGTGCCTTTCAGGTGTGTAAGGTGCCTACCATACCATAGGCACCAATGCAACACCATACCATCAGAGATGCAGGATTTTGAGCCGTGCGCTGATAACAAGCTGGATGGTTCCCCTCCTCTTGAGTCCGCAGGACCCGGCGTCTGTGGTTTCTAAAAAGGATTTCAAATTTTTATTCATCTGACCACAGAACAGTTTAACATTTAGCTTCCGTCCATTTTAAATTAGTTTTGGCCCAAAGAAGATGCTGATATTTCTGGGTTGTGCTGATATATGGCTTCTTCTTTGTAAGATACAGCTTCAACTTGCATTTGTGGATTACACAGCTAACTCTGTTCACAGACAATGATTTCTGGAAGTATTCCTGAGCCCATGCAGAGATTTGCATTACAGAATCATGCCTGTTTTTAAAGGGGTTGTCCCACGCCGAAACGGGTTTTTGTTTTTTTTCAACCCCTCCCCCCCCCCCCCCCCCCCCGTTCGGCGCGAGACAACCCCGATGCAGGGGTTAAAAAAGAACACCGGACAGCGCTTACCTGAATCCCCGCGCTCCGGTGACTTCTTACTTACCCGGTGAAGATGGCCGCCGGCATCTTCTCCCTCCGTGGACCGCAGGGCTTCTGTGCGGTCCATTGCCGATTCCAGCCTCCTGATTGGCTGGAATCGGCACGTGACGGGGCGGAGCTACACGGAGCCCCATTGATAAAAGCAGAAGACCCGGACTGCGCAAGCGCGTCTAATTTGGCCATTAGACGGCGAAAATTAGACGGCAACCATGTAGACGAGGACGCCAGCAACGGAGCAGGTAAGTGAATAACTTCTGATAACTTCTGTATGGCTCATAATTAAAGCACAATGTACATTACAAAGTGCATTAATATGGCCATACAGAAGTGTATAGACCCACTTGCTGCCGCGGGACAACCCCTTTAATGCTGTCTGAGGGCCTGTAGATCTCCAGCATCCAGTATTGACTTGGGCACATGAATTTCTCCAGATTCTAAGAATGTTTTGATGATATTATGTTTTGTAGGTGGGGTGGGATATTCAAAGTCTTCATCATTTTATGTTGAGGAACATTTTTCTGAAATTGTTCCACAATTTGTATGTAGATTGATGAAGCTCTGACCATCTTTGCGTCTGAGAGACTCTGCCTCTCTAACATGCTCTTTTCATAAACACTGATATATATTCGTAGAAATCCAGCTTTTACAATGGGGCTTTTATTCTATTATGGTTAATGGTACTAGAAGTGGTTTATGACCCCGTCTTATTATTTTTAATGACAGTACTATTATTGTAATTATTTGGCTATTTTGTATGATTATTTCTACAATTAGAGCATTTTTCTCTTCCGAAGCTAAAAGTAAACAGTCTGACAGACACTTAGTACATGACGATAGAACAAGGTCACTCTCCTGCCTGCATCTTAAATCAAAGTTATTAATCTGTGAGCTTCCCCGACTATCCCAGGTCACATGTGTGCCCCTCGGCTCTTCTAGACTCGTCTGTTGCGCTGATTCCACATTGTTTCCTTGGTTTTGTCTCGTTCTCTCTGTGTATCTTTCCGTTGAAGCCTTTGGGATGTCTATGGGATGCTTTATACGACTTTCTATCGCTTTGCGGCATGTTCTAACTTTTCGCATTCCTCGGAACTAGAGATGAGCGAGCATCAAAATGCTCGGGTGCTCGTTACTCGAGTCGAACTTTCAGTGATGCTCGAGAGTTCGTTTCGAGTAACGAACCCCATTGAAGTCAATGGGCGACTTGAGCATTTTTGTATATGACTGGTGCTCTGCTAAGGTTTTCATTTGTGAAAATCTTAGCAAATCACCAAAGTCATGTAAAAAACACAGAAATGGATAGGGCAGGCGAGGAGCAACATGCAGGGCTGCATTTCGGGCTCCGAGGTCTCACTATTAAGCCACAATAGTGGCAAGAGTGAGACTCCCCCACACACACACACTGTCAGCATAAGAACGATCCCAATACTATAGCAAAGCTGTGGCAGCATATAATGATGCAAAAAAAAGGCTTCTTGATTAAAGGAGCATATTTTATTGTTTCACAGTTTTAAAAGAGGCGACGTTTCGACCTACAAACAAGGTCTTTTTCAAGCCAACAAACTAGTGAAAACACAGTTCAGACTCCATGTTCCATATAGGATATATAAGATATATAGGATATATAAGAACGATGTTAGCCCATTGAATTCAATGGAGCCGGTAATACAGCCGGCTCCATTGAAAGCAATGGGCTGCCGGCGAGCGCAGGATGAATTTTCGTGAAGGGCTTAAAAATATAAGCCCTTACCTGAAAAAGAAAGATTTTCGTGTAAAAAAGAATAAAAATGCAGGCATTCTCTTCAATGGAGCCGCTGCTGCTGCCGGTCCGCTGGCACACCTGAATTCTTTTCCAGGGAAGGGCTTTACATATAAGCCATTCCCTGGAAATGAATTAAAAGTGATTTAAAAAACAAAAAAAATAGATACTCACCTCCCTTCAGCTGCGGGGCACAGCCGCGTGTTCTTCAGCTGTCCCCTGCACTGTGGTGCTGAACTGCTGTCATTCAGCTTAGAGCTGCGCTGAGCCAATCAGAGGCAGCATTCACTCACCCATTCATGAATTCATGAATGGGTGTGAGTGAGATCTGCCTCTGATTGGTCAGCGCTGAGCCAATCAGGGGCATGTCTGACTCACACCCCCTTCACACCCACAGCAGGCCGACCGCGCTGAACTCCGTCTGCCGGGACAAGGTGAGTATATATATATATATATATATATATATATTTTTTTTTTTTATTTTTTTTTTACACATTTCTGGATGAATTGCAGGGAAGGACTTATATATTTAAGCCCTTCCCGACAATTCATCCCGCGCTCGCCGGCAGCCCATTGCTTTTAATGGAGTCGGCTGTATTGCCGGCTCCATTGAATTCAATGGTCAGTGCTCGTTTAATCAAGACGAGTACCGCGTGGTGCTCGTCTCGAGTAACGAGCATCTCGAGCACCCTAATACTCGAACGAGCATCAAGCTCGGACAAGTATGCTCGCTCATCTCTACTCGGAACATATCGCCTATTGTTTTCACTGGGACTGTAAACCCATCACCCAGTGAACGTGATGCGAGGTTTACCATTGAAATCAATGAGAAACACTTGCCGATCCTCTGCCATAGCTGAAAGCTGCACCGGAGGATCGCAACTTTACTTGAAGTGATGGGGGGCGTTTTTAAAGAAAAATATCCCAGGGTAAATTGCATACCATCGAGCGCGATATTGAACCAAATTTCACGGCCTGACGTCGCGCTCGAATGTGCGTAGGAAGCCTTATAACGGTAAAGCTGCCACGTGTATTAGGCTGCCTTCACACGGCGTAAATATGTATTTGCATGTGCATTATGCAAAGAAAAAAAACCATTCGTACACGTTTTTCCTGCATATTCCGGTTGCACAAAGAAACAAGCATCATGCTCTGTTGTCCTGCATATTTGCGCACCAAAAATCCCCATAGAAGTTAATGGGGATACGCAAATTCGCACAAAATTTGCTAGTAGATACGTGAAATGTATCAGGCGTTAAATAGCCATTAAACCCATAAAAAAGGGTGCATCATGCAGGTGTGTGAACTGGCCCTGCGTACGCGAAAAGAACAGTACTCTGCGCAGACAAGCGCACAACACACATATTATGTACCTCTTCTAAACTCGTTCATCCGCAAATATGCTGCACTGTGGCGAGTATTTTTGCGCATACAGGCATGAGAAGTCACCCTTAGGGCAACCACACACAGGGTGCATGTGCACGTGCGGCCCCAAAGTCTCTACGCAAATGTGCAGGAAATAGAGCCCATTGATTGCAATGGGTTCCTTCATATGTAGATTTTTTTTCTGCGTGCATCTTGAGTGTCGGAAAAATAATGTGACATGCCCTATGTTGTGCCCTGTCTGCCCAAAATCGCGCACTGAATACTACGATTTCACGGAGTTAAACAATAACACCTGGGACTATGAAGGCTGCCCTGCCTAATCAAACAAGGTGCTGCCAGGACTGCGCCGATGTGAGTGGCAGTGCCAACAAGGAGCTGCAAAAAGCACTAATATGGGCACTATGGCACTCGATCGTGCGCCCTGCCTAGCACAAATACATGTCACGCCATTAATCCTACCATGCTTCCTGCACATGTGATTTTCACGCACATAAAAGTCGCATGTTAGTTAATAGTAGAAATCAAAAACGCGTCGCGCTCACATACAGATGCCGTTCACATGTGTGAGAGGCAGTGTTTTCGTGCAGCAGAGGAATGAACGAGCCGTATCTCTCAGGCCTCTTTCACACGAGCGTCATTTTGACTCTCAGATAGCCGCGGTAAAAAATCGTGACTATAAGAGCGTAAAACCACACGAACGAAGAATAACCGCGACCAAGATGCGGCCATTTTTTGTGATTATTCCAGCTGGCTGTGGTGAAATAACGCTGCGGCTCCGAGATCCCTCGGTCGGCAGAACTACTAGTATTGATTAAATGCCTCCCTAGAGGCACCAGTCAGTATTTAGCAGCGCTCGCTGCTGTTAAACTCCCTCCCCCTCCCTTTTCTTATGGCTCCCATAGGAGTCTATGGAGTCTCAAGTGTTGTGTGGTCCAAGGATAGGGCAATACCTATTTTTTAACCCTTTGCAATCCAATTTTGGATTCAGGGTTTCCTAGGGGGCTTTCTCTTTCTGCCGTTATACAATGGCGCCGTCTGCTGGCTAGAGCCAGTACTGCGGTATGGGACATGCTGGAGAGGCCCCTGACATTAAAGTGGGACAATAATATACAGTAAGGATACCCTGACGGACGTCTTCTGGCATCGGAGCTGTACAGCCTTCAGTCAGAATGTCTTTACACGTCAGACAGTGGATTGGAAAGGGTTAAGGCTGAAAAATATTGGCATTGAAATAGCGCACCGATGTCCTATCTTTTGTGATTCGATTTTTTTTAGGCACGTCAAAAAATTGTTAGTCTGAAGGAACCCTTAAGAAAACATTGGTTCTAATAGACGAAATTTTTTTACATTCTCTCGGTCCGAGAAAATAATCGTACCATGTGTATCGACATATAGGAAATAATGGGTGATTTTCTCATACTAGTTCCGTTCGGCCCTTTTTTTTTTTTTTCACTACCAGCAAGCAGAGATCTATTGCATATTTCCGCATCTATGTCAGCGGGTGAAGTCCACGCGCCATTGTTGATCTGCTTGTTGGTACGGGTTTTCCGGTTGGCTCCATGACTATTCTGTACACTATACTGTATGTGAACTTCTGCAGTGGACAGCCCGCAGTAATTTCCATGCATATCCATGACATTTCCGCAGCAAATTTGACACAAATTTCGCTCAAGGGATTTTCTTCTGCCTTTTGTTAAGCGCCATTTATTAGCATTGTAGCCTTCCTTGCAGAATCTCAGTGTGAAAGCCGTATTGAAAATCTGTAGCAAATCCATCATGTCTGACCGCGGCTGCAGACTCTTTTCCCTCCGCTAGAAATAATTCCTTCCGTATTTCCATTTCATCGCAGGCATCCTGCAGGCTTCCCCCCCCCCCCCCCCTACAGACGAGAGCCCGCTTTATCGCTATCCGTACAGTCGCCAGTGTGCGAATACATCCGTCCCACGGGAACCTCCATAAATGTGTTTGCTGCTATAATCTGCAGCCTGTTTCTGACTAGCTTGTTTCCTGAGATGACTAATGGAATATGACAGGTGTCACTTGTGAATGAGGCTTACCGTACGGCTGTCACTGGTTTCCAGATGGCAAAACTATATTGATTTTCTAAAACAGGGACAACCAGTTATTTTCTGTATTGATTTCCCGGGATCTGGTGGAGACTAATTGTGTAGAGATATTGTATCTGCTGCGATGTACACTTGTTTTAGCGGAGTGAGAGAATGATGGATCAGAGAGTTGTCAGCTCTGTGCCGAAGTCATTTGCAAATACAGAGTCAAATCATATTATTATGACCGCCAGCTAATACCCAGAGTAACCGCCGGGCAGCAGCGAGCCGGGCTGGGAGTGACCCAGTGAGGTGCCGGTAGGTTGTCTGGAGCCATGCTGACTGCAGTACATCCCACGGTTGTACATGACAAGCCATACAGCGAACACAACGATCGAGGTGGTTCCACAGATGCCCAATTGGGTTCAAGTCGGGGAATTATGGGGACGGGGAAGTACTTGGAAGTCTTGGTCGCACTCTTCCAACCACTGGTGGACACTTCTAGCCGCGTGACATGTTGCATTGTCTTGCTGGAAGATCCAAACTGTCCAAGGAAGACAAACAGCATGAATGGGTGAAGGTGATCTGCAAGGATGGATTTATAATCAGATCGGTTCAGAGTGCTTCCACATGGATTAGCGGCCCAGAGAATGCCACGAAAAACTCCACTGACCATAACACTGCCGGCAACAGCTTGTGTTGTTCCAGCAATGGTTGCAGGGTGTCTGATCTCTGATGTTTCTCACCTTATACGCCAGCATCCACCGATAAAGCAGAAAATGGGATTCATTGGAGAAGGCGACCCTTTGACAATCAGCGGTGGTCCAATTCTGATACAGTCGTACAAGTTGAAACCATTTCTTCCAATCATTTTTGTTAGCGCAGGTGCAGTGACCTTCCGTCTGCCTCAGAGCCCCATACCCAGTAGGGTTCACTGAGCTGTTATTTTACACACGCCTGGTGCTCCCCGATGTATTTTCATGGTGAGCTGCTCCACTGTAGGATAACAGTCAGCCCTCACACACCTTGGTAGCCGACATTCACCTCAGATCAATGGCATGTGGTGCTCCGCAGTTTCCACATTGGTTATTCCCAGCAGTGCCATTTGTCCACTCATGATACACTTTCACCACAGCAGCACTTGAAAAGTTCACAAACTTCACTGTTAGAGAAATACCGCCATCCTTGGCTGTTAGAGAAATACTGCCATCCAAAAGCCAATAATCATCCCTTTAGGCAACTCTGATAAATCTCCCCTTTTACCCATGACAACAATGAGTGATTTGTGAGCAGACGGCCTATCATACACTTTATATACCCACAAAGCCCACAACACATCACTTCCTTCATTGGCTACATGCTGCCAACATCAAACGTAGGGGATCGTCATAGTAATGTGACTACGTGTATATATTGCATAACAGAAACAGAGATGAGTAGAGATGAGTGAATTTTTGAATAGTTCAGTTTGGCCAGTTCACCGAATTTTGGAAAAAAAAGTTTGGTTTGGTCTGAATTAGTTTGAATGAAACCAATAATAATAATCCCGGCCAAATGACGGTAATCGTGGTTCTCCTGTGGCTCAACAATTAGTACTGCTGCCTAGTAATGCTGGGGTCATAGGCTCAGATGTGACAACATCTGCATGGGGTTTGTATGTTCTCCCTGTTGTTTCATAGAATCATCTTTATATCACTTGATATTTTCTGTCGCCATTGGGGCTCACATTCCATATTTACCTATTACTATGTTTTTGGAGTGTAGGAAGAGACCCACACAAACACAGGGAGAACGCACAAACTCCATGCAGATGTTGTCCATGGCCAGATTTCAACCTAGGACCCCAGTGCTACAAGGCAACAGCGCTAACCACTGCACCGCCAAACTTCTTCCTCCTCCATAATTAATAACCATTTCTACTCCTCCTTCCTCCTCCTTCCTTCTACATCTTCTTTTTTCTTCCTCCTCCTCTTCTTCTTCTTCCTTTCTTACCCCGTTAAATCCCCTTTGGATCCAGCGCTGCTTCTCCAGTGGTGTCTGCCAGTCCTGCAGCGATGATATCATGTATATCAATCAATCCCTAGTCTTAGCAATCCATCACTCATTTGACCTGTGCAACCAATCCCTGCTGAGGCTACCAACACACGGGCAAGCTCGATGTTGGGCTGTGAAACGCCCAATTTCGCACTCATAAATGTGCAATTTACTTGCGGGTGCGGGGCATTTTCCAGGCAAACACGCCTCGTATCTGTGAAATTCCGATCCGCTTGCGCGAGTTTCACGCATGATATAGGATTGGAAGTGTTTCCCATTGATTTCAATGGGAAACCCCACAAGCACATCACAAGGCATGCAAAAGCCATATGATGCATTGAAGGTCCCATTAAAATCAAAGGGTGATATGTTCTGAGGAGCACTAAGAGATGTGAGATGCCACGATATGTATATGACTCCATTCAATAGAATGGGGTTTATATTCTTGCGGGATTTGTGCATCTTACAACAAACACAAATCCCATGCAAGTTTTTCAGCCATGTATAAGGAGCCTTATTCTAGTTTAGTTCTACAAATACATCCCAATCTACACCTTCCGTTATTCCATTACGGGAAACCTGACCAAGTGTGTCAGCTGACTCTTAACTGGGACTATTTCAAGCATAACAGTCTGGGGTTCCTCACAGTGAAGACCAGATTCTGATTGGTGGGATGAAAGGGGGGAGAATGGGGAACCCCAGGTGCTGCCCCAAGATATAGCCCCAAGTCAAATCAGTTCTAAAGAACAGCAGATCCACATCCACTGCTGTGACAAAATCTCTACTGCGCCAGCACTAACTACTACTGTACCGCCCCCTCTGGGCAAAAACATGATTTTGAACCATTTTGAATTTTTCGCTGTGACTGGCAGTGCCTATTCTGGTAGCAGCCAACGTTCTTTAATATGGACTGTGCACAAGAATAGCTACAGATGCTTAATTTGTCCAATAAAAAGGAGGATTATTTTTAGCTGAATGAAACAAACATAAATTTATTCCAAGCATTATTTCAGGGATGCGATTTCCTGTTCTCATTTGCATAAATTAGCATGCAAGTGATTGTTTTGTAATTGTTGTCATTTTGGACAAGCGGCTGTTTATTGTTGTTCCAGTCTCCAGAAATCCTCAATGCGCATCAGAAACAATTGTGAAATATTATAAAATGCTGGCTTCAGAGGATAAACAAGAGGGTCGTACACGACTCACTGTCAGAAATAAGCGCTACCGTGACCAGAAAATTCGGGATTTGCATAGAACCAAGACAAAAGGCTTTGGAGAACGTAAGAACATAGCCCTGGGTTTTTTCTTCTGTTCTATACGTTTGTTGCGGACATGCTGATAACATTGTCCTATAAAAATCAATGGATCCCATCCCGTCCATTATATAAAGCGCCCAACTGTAAATGCTGATGTAAAAGTATATCTCTGCAGCAAAGGCAAGATGGCTGCTCCCATAGTCATATGCAGACAATATAAGAAGAAGTTCTACAAATCAGAAACTAAAAACTGCTTTGAAAAATGGAAACTGTTTCACCACATGGTTTTAATTAGTATAAAAATGTTGGTGATAACATTCCCTTTAAAATGTTTGTCTGCTTTACATATGCTTTTGAAGTCTTTCCTTTTACCTCCCTGGGTGACCTCCTCTTCTACAGCCTTCTCCTTGTATTTCTTTGGTTGTCCTTCTCTTCTACAGCCTTCTCCTTGTCCTTCTTTGGTTGTCCTTCTCTTCTACAGCCTTCTCCTTGTCCTTCTTTGGTTGTCCTTCTCTTCTACAGCCTTCTCCTTGTCCTTCTTTGGTTGTCCTTCTCTTCTACAGCCTTGTCCTTGACCTTCTCTGGTTGTCCTCCTCTTCTACAGCCTTCTCTTTGTCCTTCCCTGGTTGTCCTCCTCTTCTAAAGCCTTCTCCTTGTCCTTCCCTGGTTGTCTTCCTCCTCTTTTAAAGCCTTCTCCTTGTCCTTCCTGGTTGTCTTCCTCCTCTATAGGCTTCCCTTTTTTCGTCCTCTACACTTTCTCCTTTGTCCCTCCCTGGGTGTCCTCCTCCTCTACAGCCTATTTCCATTGTCCCTTTTTGGGCGTCCTCCTTCTCTGCACCTTTCTCCTTGTCTCGCTCTAGGTTTCTTCCTCCTCTGCACCTTTCCCTTTGTCCGTTCTTCTACGCTGTAACCTTCCCCTTGTCCCTCCATGGGTGTCCTATTACTCCTCTACAGCAGTCCCCTTGCTTGTCCCTCCGGAGTGTCTACCTCCTCTGCACCCTTCCCCTTGTCCCTCTCTGGGTGTCCTCCTTTCACCAGCACAGCACATCCAAGAAATCCTCCAGTCCCAGGACAAATATTACCTGCTGCTTTACTTTGTCCCCATTCTGCCATCATTTTACTTCTTTCTGGTGCCCTTCTTCATTCTTCCAATGCAGCCACAGCGCTTCTGTCGCTACTCGATGCACATTGTGCATCACTATTCAAAACACTCAATGCTTCATTCAGATTGGCCTGTGCTGCTCACATGAACAGCACTGGCCAATCGCAGTAGCCTGTTTTGGCTTAGACTACAATGGACCACCGGGACTGAGTCTGAGAATTGCTGCAGCCTGCGGTCATGTTGAAAGAATGAAGAGATGCCCCAGAAAGAAGCGAATCAACAACAGAACAGAGTGAAAGGCCAGCACCGTTCTTCTACGCTGTAACCTTCCCCTTGTCCCTCCATGGGTGTCCTATTACTCCTCTACAGCAGTCCCCTTGCTTGTCCCTCCGGAGTGTCTACCTCCTCTGCACCCTTCCCCTTGTCCCTCTCTGGGTGTCCTCCTTTCACCAGCACAGCACATCCAAGAAATCCTCCAGTCCCAGGACAAATATTACCTGCTGCTTTACTTTGTCCCCATTCTGCCATCATTTTACTTCTTTCTGGTGCCCTTCTTCATTCTTCCAATGCAGCCACAGCGCTTCTGTCGCTACTCGATGCACATTGTGCATCACTATTCAAAACACTCAATGCTTCATTCAGATTGGCCTGTGCTGCTCACATGAGCAGCACTGGCCAATCGCAGTAGCCTGTTTTGGCTTAGACTACAATGGACCACCGGGACTGAGTCTGAGAATTGCTGCAGCCTGCGGTCATGTTGAAAGAATGAAGAGATGCCCCAGAAAGAAGCGAATCAACAACAGAACAGAGTGAAAGGCCAGCACCAGATAATAGAGATTTTCCCCTCACGGCTCCAGAAAAATTTTGTTTTGGGACCAGAGGGTTGCTTTCAGTGAGGTACATAACTATAGTGGGTGCAGAGGAAGCAGTCACTACCACTTTCACTTAGAGGACTGGCATTATCTGAAAGACACCATTCCAGGACATTGGATTGGAAGAGCAGGACAACATAATCTTGTTCTTCGACATTGGCCTCCCAGATCACCTGACCTTATACTGTGTGTTTTTTATCTGTGGAGGTACATATAGGATAGAGTTTCTGCTACTCTTCAAGATCTCTGACAACAGATTATTGAAGCTGTTAATTCAATAATTAGGTACCAATTGATGTTTCTCATATGGACACATGGTGCCCATGTTGAATGTGTACCTCCCTTCGGACCTCAGGGGCCATAAAACCGTAAATGAGACTCCCAGCATTGCAATGTGACAGAAAATGGAACTTACTGATATGCTATAAAGAAAACTTTGAATCTTCCTCTTTTCAGTAACGTGCGGATTGTGTAGCTCTCTTTTGTAGTTTGCAATTAATTCTCCAAATCTGCTCCTTCTCTTTTAATAACTCTGTATATGCCAGCTTTCGAGACTACTAGGCCTCTTCATCAGGCTTGTACCAGCCGGTCAATGCCTGATGAGAGGCCCAGTAGCCTCGAAGCTGGCGTATATAATTTTTCTTCTTAGCCAATAAAGCTATCACCTCTATAATACTTTTGTCTTGTTTATACAAGAGTATTTCACATCATAGATTTCTCTGGCTAACACTGTTTTTTGCTCTACATCATGATTAGAGATGAGCAAGTATACTCGCTAAGGCACATTACTGGAGCGAGTAGTGCCTTAGCCGAGTATCTCCCCGCTCGTCTCTAAAGATTCGGGGGCCGGCGGGGGGCGGGGAGCGGCGGGGGACGAGCGGGGAGGAACGGAGGGGAGATCTCTCTCTCCCTCTCTCCCCCTGCCGCAACTCACCTGTCACCCGCCGCCGGCGCCGAATCTTTAGAGATGAGCGTGGAGATACTCGGCTAAGGCACTACTCACTCGAGTAATGTGCCTTAGCGAGTATACTCGCTCATCTCTAATTATGATCTACGGCAAAAAACAAATTCAATATATATAATATTTCTAAAAAACAGGGTTTAAGCACATTTTTACGGAGCTGCTGAGCTCTTGAATCACCAACACAAAATGGCGAGCCCTCGACATGATATAATAACCGAGCGCTCAATCTTGTAGCATTGTTAAGTTAGTTTATCTGCGGGATTTTCCATGACAACAGATAAGTGATCTCTGTGGCCATGGAAACGTCTGAAATGCTTAGACCTCGCTAGGTAAGAGCTGATAATCGCTAATTCCTAGATTAAGCTTGCAAATGAATCAGCCTCAGATAAGTGGCAGAAATTGCTGGGGTTTGAGCAGTCAATCTTCTAGGGTTTAAGAATACATTTACAAAGGGAAATTCCAATTATCCTTTTGATCCAGAATAATGTATCGTAATTCCGTGTTTTCTCTTTGGGTTTCGCTACATATTTTTCACTCGGATCTTAAAACCTCCGTAGACAATGATATATCTAAGGTTATCTCATCAAAGTAAATGAGATTTCTTCTTATGGCCCCACTAAGGTGCATCACACCGGTTACATCAAATGTGCTGACTAGAGATGAGCGAGTATACTCGCTAAGGCACATTACTCGAGCGAGTAGTGCCTTAGCCAAGTATCTCCCCGCTCGTCTCTAAAGATTCGGGGGGCAGGGAGCGGCGGGGGAGAGCAGGGAGCGGCGGGGGAGAGCAGGGAGGAACGGAGGGGAGATCTCTCTCTCCCTCTCTCCCCCCCGCTCCCCGCCGCAACTCACCTGTCACCCACGCCGGCCCCCGAATCTTTAGAGACGAGCGGGGAGATACTCAGCTAAGGCACTTCTCGCTCGAGTAATGTGCCTTAGCGAGTATACTCGCTCATCTCTAGTGTTGACCCCATGATCGTCTATGTGCTGAACTCAAATATCACATTTGTTTATGGCAACCCGATCCAGTTTTCCTAGAAATCGGTGATATTATTTTTGATAAACAGACTGTTCATTATGTGTCTATTGAACACATATCACACATCTACATGATTGACATATACAATAAATGAGCTAGAATCTGAAGAGTGAATCCTAGAGATATCCATGATTGATCCTTTCAAACGAGATTAGATAAACAAGAGAGCTAGAACTGATAACTAATGGGGAACTCCGTCATTATTCCGGCATGTGAATAATGGAGGTATTATACATTAATCCTATGGTAGTGTAATTACTTCAATAGACAAATTAAGTTAATTAGGGACGTTTCACGCAGGATGGAATAGGCTGAACGACGTACTGCAAGCCATGGTAAATCCCGCACCGAAATCCCTGGGCTGTCTGAAGATTTTGATGCAGAATTGAAAATGGCTAAAAACTTGCCTGCAATTTTGCATCAAAATCAGAAAAAAGACCTATAGGTTTGAATGTGGAATTCTACATTTTCGGATTTGTCTGCGTCAGGCGACGTTATTTCTATCCTGTGTGAAAGGACCCTAAAGCTGGGTTCACACGGGATGGATTTGCTGTGGAAATTCCTCCTAGTCCCAGGATTAGCCAGCCGGAATTTTGCAAAAATCTCTGCCAAACAGGGCGGCCAATCCATCGCGGCAAAGTCAGGCAGAACCAGCAATTCGGTGTGGAATTGACAGCCGCAGCATGTCAATTTTCTTTTTTTTCCCATTGCAGCCTCACTCCTCTTTACGGATACAGAAAGCCGCAACGAAAGGCCGGTAGCTGAACCGCTCCAAAACACGCGGGTTTTGAAGTTGCAGCTCTCCCGCGGAAATCTTGCGGCTTTTCAGAGCAACCAAGCCACGGGACTTCTGTCCTCTGGGAACCGAACCTTAATATTCAAATTAGGAGTCTAGACAAGAATTTGTGAACACCTTGAAATGTGTTCATGGATGCTTGGTTTGCCTTTTCTGACGCCATGGCAAACTTTATTGGCAATACTAGGACCAAAAATGATGTAACCCTAGTTCAGACTTTGATGACTTCCTTTCATAGTCTGACTATTAAGCTTCTTTCACACGACCGTATGCGTTTTTATGCCTGGTCATACGCTGCTAAAAATCTCATTAAAAAAAAAATAGCTTCAATCAAGTCCTGATCTCATTATCGTTTTCTTGTCCATTGACACGGGCGGCTGTGGCATATCGGCGAAAAATTACACTGCAGCGTGGAAATCCCTCGGTCGGCAGAAATTCTCGGAATTACTTCTAACACCTAAATAGAGCCAGCTGTAATCTTTTCCCAATGTTGGACAACGGAAAAATCCCTTCCATTTTTTCAGCTCCCATAGGAGGTGCCAGCGTATTGGGGCAAAAGCTAGGGTAAGGTCTATCTTTTCACGCACCGTATAAAATTGGTTGCCGTTTTTGGTTGTCGATATGCTACTTTTCCCAGTGTGATAGAAATTTGACCTGATGCCTCATTTCTGTCTTCATATTTGGAATCAGCACCTTCAAATTCTATATGATAGGTACAAATAGTTAGATCAACACAAAAAAAATGATGTAGAGCATTGTTATCTGGCCATGAAAATAGGTCATAGTGGTGGCTCTTTTTAGGAGAACCGGAGTAAAGTGACCATCCAGTCCCAGGACAAAACTTGTCCCGGAACTGGAGGGAGGGTAGTTTTATTATTTATTTAGTATTATATTTGGTGCTGTTCTTTCTCCTGGTTCGGCCACTGATCTCCTTCTTCCTGGTCTCTTCTTACTTCCAACATGGCCATGGTGATTCTTAGACTACCCCATGCCCACTGAGCAATGGCGGTGCATCAGTAGTCTTTTACACGTTGTTCACATGAGCACTTCTGACCAATTTGAAAGTAGCATCTTGTGCCCGACTGTAAATGCACAGTGTGCATCAAGTAGTGACAGAAGCTTCATGGCCATGTTGGAAGAACGAAGAAGAGCCCCAGGAAGATGCAAATCAGCAGCCAAACAAGGATAAATAATGGCACTAGGTAATATAAGTATATAAATGCCCACTCGGGTCCCTGGACAAACTTTGTCCCCAGGATCAGAAGCTCGCTTTAGGTGTGTATAGCCAACACTCCACCGATGTTCTCCTATATCGTGCCTCTAACGAGGTAGTGATCCTCTCTATGGTTATGGTGAGCAACTCCCATGGTGGTCTCCTTTGACCTTTTCTGTTATAAGTATTCAGCTTCCCCAGTTCCCCTTCCGACTACGATTCAATGTGCCCTCATCTCCTAAAAAAGTGTTGCACTGGATTATATAGCCAATATAGTACTCAAAAAATGTTATTCAAGCCAAAGTAACCCAAAGAAGAATGTTTTCGTCTTGAACTGATATTATTAGCGCTGTTTACAGAATATAGATTGACCCCATCCTTTTGAAACGTTCATTGATATTTAAATTAGCATATTTGTAATTAACTAAGGACTTCATCAAGTATAGTGATGATAGAAAATTTGGGATAAGAATTATTAATGATTTGCAATACTTTTAGCACACTTGGCCTTTGTATATGTTATATGTGGCTAATTCAGGAATATTTTGCTTGAAATTCTAGACAAGGAAGAGCATCAGTGAAGAATTCTGTACCATAATTTGGGTTTACTCTTCCCATTCATGCTTGAACTATAATTCGTAAACATTAGAGATGAGCGAGCATACTTGCTAATGCAAACTACTGGAGCGAGTAGTGCCTTATTCGAGTACCTGCCCGCTCGTCTCTAAAGATTCGGCTGCCGGCGCGGTGAGAGGTGAGTTGCGGCGGTGGGCAGGGGGGAGCAGGGGGGAGAGAGAGATCTCCCCTCTGTTCCTCCCCGCTCTCCCCCGTCGCTCTCCGCCCCCCGCCGGCAGCCGAATCTTTAGAGACGAGCGGGCAGGTACTCGAATAAGGCACTACTTGCTCAAGTAGTTTGCCTTAGCGAGTATGCCCGCTCATCTCTAGTAAACATCCATCAGTCAATGACAGGTTATGAATGGCTTTTCTTCATCTGTTTCAAAAAACTGTTATAAACCTGATATTTTACAAAATAGCACAAAGTGAATTATCCATCGGGCCTCGTAGCAAAACTTGGAATGAAGTCTCCTTTGACCATGGCTACCACCAGTAGTTCAGAAAATACACAGGACTGCTATGATCTTCACACCGTCACATATTATTCTGCTTGCTAGTGTTGAGCGAACTAAAACAGTCAAACCTTGTTTCAGACTAAACTCTGCCAAAAGTTCAGCTCAGTGAGAACCCGGACTGTGGGTGGTTCGCCTGCTCAATGCTACTAAAAGAAGGAGAAGGAAAAAGAAGACATAATCTTTATTTTCCCTTCTTTTTTCTTCTTCATTACCTTTCCCTTAAAAACAACTTAAAAGTAATTAGATATACTCCAAGGTGACCTAAGTGTGTTTGCAGCATCTGAGAAGTGGGCCCACAGCTGAGGAGATGGCAGGGTAGATAAGGGCCTTGCCATGGGGGCGCTACCATCTCCTCCTCTCCTGGGGGTAGCTCTGGACTCATCCAAGTTACTGCTGGGGGAGGTCACAGGGAAAATGTAACCGGAGGTTACCTGCAATCTTCTTGTCACTCGTGATGCCACAGTTCTGTCCTCTGCAGTGAGCCTCAGTGAAGTAAATAACTCAGTCCACACACAGGGATGCTTTCTGGACAAATCGGGAATGTTCAGTAATGTCCGTTTACTGTAACTTCAGCAAAATATCAAGGCACAACAGTTGTCAGGCACAAAGTTCACTTCTATAAGGTGGTGTGACAGGGAGGACTTATCGGGGTAATCCGGACAATCCACAGTCCCAGTTATCTGTGTGATCCCGCTCCAAGCAACTCTTTCTCCCTCCAGCACTCTACCGGTCAACACTCACGCTTCTGGTTCCTTCCTCTCTTAAGCAACAGTCCTTCTCTCAGTATTTAGTGGTAGCACCGGTACATCCTAGGTAGGGTAGGCCCAAGCCGCGCAGAAGGGTATTGCTCAGCTTCTTCCATTCTCCACACACAGACTGATCAATGGTTGTTAGGTTCACTCACTTGCAAACTGGTTAACTGACTCCCACTCTTTGCAAGCACTCCACGAAGACCACTACGACTCTCTCTAGCATAGACTTTCCTTGTATAGACTCTCCATACAAACACATATATATCACAAGGTCACATGATATACAACAAGATACATTTTCCAGACAATAACCCATTCAGTGCTACAGAGATGCAATACGTATACCAAATGCACATTACAATCAAGACACTGACAGGACAATGGCACAAGACAGACATATATATTATGGAGGGGCCCTGCTGGTTCTACACCACTACAGGTTATACAGGGCTTTTATGGCTCTTTGACTGTGTTATGAACCAGTATGATGAGCACTGGTGAAGTTTCAGTTCAGTTCAAACTAATTCAGACCAAACCAAACTTTTTGCCAAAATTCAGCAAACCGAAGGAACTGAACTTTTCAAAAACTCGCTCATTACTACTGCTTTCTTATATAGACTCTCTCCTATACAGTTCTTCCTCTTTCACCATTCTGACTAACATTCCCTCATCACCTCTGATGACATCTGTTATGGAGGACTTGGCCCTCTTCAACTGTGGGGCCAGATGCCAACTTCTATGTCTGCCACCCTGCTAATTATGTTCATAGCACTTGGGATAATTCTTCAAGAAGTCAGCCTAAATTCCTTTTTATTGCCCAAAAACCAAGACCATGATGCTCTGTGGTGATGTACCAAATACTGAACTTGTTCTACCAAGTCTTGAATTTGAAACTTACCAAAGGCAAAATTTGCACGTGCCTCCTAATGTACTTGCTTCAGGTATGCTGGTTTTCTCCTATACTGCCTACTAGAAACATACAGTGCAGCTGATACCAACTTGCAGAAAACCAATTACTTGTGTATGTACAGGTACAGTAGGTTGTGCCCAGTCTTCAGCTAGCCATGTGTTAGGGATTTCAGGCAGCCATTCTTTGAACAACAGTATTTGTGATCTATGCTCAGTGTGGACAACAGTGCTATAAGTTAAAACAACAACTCACTGATTGACTTCTGCCATGATCTGTGGCCTAGTATTTCATTGATAAGATGAATATCTGTCGTTTGCCATGAATCATTTTCCATTTACAGCACCTGACGATGAATAAAAAAAAGCCAACATAGTAGATCAAATTGTCAAGAGAGTCTGACTTCAGTCAGTATTTGTCGTGCTCGTTCAGTCACAAAAATTGACGACAGTTGGCAGAAAATGGTCTAAATTGGCCCATTCAACTGACCAAAATCTCCACTCTATAACCAACTTTAGCGTTCTCCATGTAAACCTTATGCAGCCTAATTCTAAGATTGTGCGCCTACAATTTTGGAACATCCATCAGCAGCCCCAGATTCTTCAGGGAAGATCATTTCTTGCAGTCATTCTATAGAAACGTTCCAGTGGATGAAAACCTGGTCTGGCCATAGGTGTGTGGCTCGTTGTAGGACAGTTTTCAGAGCTATGTCTTATAAGGGACCGAGAATAATGTGTCCATCACATGGCCAGGTCAGATTTTTGGAAACAAAAAGGTTTGTACTGAATGACGGTAAGCAGAGATTTTGAAAGCAATGACAAATTGAGACAATCGGAGAGGAGGGGGAGTGTTAAACTATCATGTGAATGTTGATTTAAAGTGACTTTCTGGTTCTGGACAAACAAAGATGTACGCACTACTTCTGTGACTACCTGTGCATTACTATGCATCCTTAGACTAAGACTCTACACTCTGCTTTGATTGGCTAATGTTGCTGAAAAGGGTCCCTGTGGTGCAGTAGGGCTCATTGGCAGGGGTCTACTGGTGTCCTTCAAAAACCGTAGGCTCTTCAATAGGCAGCATAGACAGGCGCCACCATGTTGACTCTGGGGATAGCAGAGGCAATATGAAGGAGTCCTTCAACGATGACCTATCTGGGAGCTGTGGCACCACCTCCTTGTGCCGGACTTGAACCCGAACTTGGCAGAACTATCTGGCACCATTTAGGTTTTCTCCAGGGCAGCCAGAACATATAAGCACACGTTTGTTGCAGAAATGAACAGTCCTTTATTTACAGCAAACATATAACAATGGGCGTTCAAACTCACGGGCTCTTAAAATAGAAGGTGGGCAACAAGGCAGCAAACATTAGGTCTCTGTAGAAGCACAATCTTGACTCTAGTCTCAAAATCAGAGCGTATTCTCCATATATAGGTGACCTGGTACTTCATTCGGCTCGGCCCACGTACTAGGACGTTTCTTGGTACTGTGCATGAAGGCCTGGTTCATTATCCCAGCTGGCCTCAATTCCTCCTTTGCTGCTAACTTTCCGCCATTTTTCTATATCCTGGATGCTACACGTGCACCTTTTTATATGCTGTGTGTGAGCCCAGTGTCAGCATGCACCACTTGCCCAAGCACAGCCAATCAAGCATAACATATCAAAGTTACAAAAAAAACTTTTTTCCCTACCACTAGAGGGCAGAGTACAGTTGTAAAGAACTCACTATAACATAGTCAAATATGACTCACTAACGCACAGCCAATAAACAATGAGGTGCACCAAGCAAACACCCTAGACTACTAATGCATACTAGTGTACATCAGGTAGTCACAGAAGGGGTGCGGCCATCTTTTTCTCTCCCTTTAACTGTTGGGAGGTAAGTTTCAACTCTGATGCTGCTTTAACAATGGAGTTGGGCCCCCTTACCTACAAGGCCTCGTAGTTGCAGCTACCCTGGAACTTGCACCCATAATATCGCCTAATCAGAGCCAACCTGAACAGTCTTGTGTCTTTCTTGATAGAAGCTGATATTTGATTTCTTCCTTTGATTTATTTTATGTCGTTTACAACATTTTATTAACTCCCCAAATTTTCTCACTGATGGATCTCGAAGAAAACGACCCATGTGAATAAAACTTGACACCGCGTAACAAAAAGGGCAACATTTACGACCCGACTTTATGTCTCACGGGTGGCCCATGAATCAGGATTTCGGAATCCCTGCCTAAACCAGTCATTTTTCGCTCTCGACCCAACTATGGAAGTCACTAAAAATAAAGTGACGGTGATAGCTGTTATTAGCCGACGGTTATTACTGCAATTTTCTTTAAAGGGAAACTATTATTAGCGATGATAAAGGCTCATTTACTAGTAAAATGGTAAGTGCCGGCTTTGTAGAATGGGACAGGTGCTCGGAGGCAGCGGAGGAGCACATTCACTGGAGTCTTGGCAGAAGCTTTCCAAATTAGATCAGGATGTGGAGATACTAAATGTGGGGAGATAAATTATCTATGAGGCGTAAGAAGGACTCGTGTTTAGCTGACGCTGCAGTTGTAATCCAACTTCTGTTATATTCACGTTCTGAGATGTTGCAGTACTTGCCAGTGCAAATGTCCGCACTGCAAGAAAAACTGGCTTATAAAATCACTAAAAGGGCTTGTCCTATCCTGGCAACTAATGTTGAGCGAACTGAACCAGTGGAACCCTGTTTTAGGTCAAACTATGCTAAAAGTTTGGTTCAGCACAAACCTGAACCGAATTTTTTCCAACGTTTTACCCAAAACAGGTTTAATTTACTCAACACTAGTCCTAAACACTGGTGTATAGCACTGTCTAAGCCCCATTACCCCTTTCCAATCCACTGTCTGACATCTGAAGACATTATGATTTCAGGCTGTACAGCTCCGTTGTTGGAAGACGTCCGTCGGGGTTCTCTTACTGTGCATTGCCAGCCTCTCTGCTGTCGGAGCCTATCTAACGTGTTACCTCATGCAGTACTGGCTTTAGCCAGCAGATAGCGTTGTTGTATAACGGCAGAAAAAGAGTAAGCCCCCTAGGAAAACCAGGATACAAATTCGATTGGAAAGGGTTAAAGCCCTCTCAGAGTGTTACACAAGGCTTTTATGGCTCTTAGACAATGTTATACACCAGTTTTAGGGGGTTTAGTAAACTTTCGGTTCAGTTTGAACTAATTCGGGCAGAACAAAAAACTTTTTGCAAAAGTTAGACAAACCAGCCAAACTGAACTTTTCAAAAGTTTGCTCATCGGTCCTGGCAACCTTTACATATGCCCTTCAGATCATACTGGCCAAGCAAGGTGGTGGATGATCCTCCGGGGGGCCCAAGCTCTGATATAGTAATGGCTCACTTGCTGCTAGGATTTTTTTCTTATAGGATGCTTTGCGGATAACTTATTATGGCATGTTGACAGCTAGCGGAAATGCTGCGGATTTTCCACATTAGAAAGTTTCACTGCAAAATCAGCAGCATTTCCACATCAAAAACGCAGTCAAAATCTGCACCATTGCTGTGGATTTTAACTAAAAATCAGGGGTAATCCACAGCTGATTTCAGGCCGTGCAGCGCTCCTCTCACCTCCCAATACTTCATGATGCTCTGCCCAGAGTTTAGCGCACACCGGCAACTGCTACTGAGCGCCACCGCAGGCATTCATGGGATGCACCAGTTGTATGATGCCCTTCCTCATCATATGGCAATAGTACTCAGTAGCAGTTGTCAGTGTGCTCTGCGCTAGGGGTACAGCTGTGCGCAGTGTCGGGCAGGCTAAAATCAGCTGATTTTGAGTCAAAATCCGCACCACTGGTGCCTATTTTTGACAATTGCTGCGGATTTTGCATTGGAAATCTCTGCAGTATTTCCGCTATGTGTGAATGTACCCTTATTGGTGTTAAATCCTGTGTGTGCAATGATAGCAACATAGATTACAATGTACTTATACGTGCTCTATATAGATGTATAAGGGTGGAATACTTACAAATATTGGAAATGCAAATTGTGGGCATTAAAGCCTGGGCCTTCTACCAAAGAGAAACACCCCCAGACTAACAGAAACGCCCCTTTTCCATAATTTAGTATAAACCGATCCCCTTATATGGTCTTCTTCATATGAATATCAGGACTGTTTGCAAATATGAGTTGGGCCGTCAGAGCTACTTTTCCTGGTGGCCACAAGGAGCCCTAGTCCAATATTATATGTTGAATTTGGGTGTACAATATGAGGACATTATAAAGCTGCTACAAAGAGCAATTTCTATTATGGAGGACTAAACCTGGGGGTGGACGTTATTAATGTCAAGGACGCTACATGGGCTGATTCCTGCCATTTGATGAGCGCCCATCGGTATGATTGGTGCTTGCTTAACTGGCCTTTAAACAGGCCAACGTATGGGGACTGAATAAGTATGTATTGTAGAGTATGTATTGATAAAGGGGTTGTCAGCCTTTTACTAGTGATGACCTATCCTCAAGATTGGTCATCAGTAGTTGACTGTTAGAGTTTGGCTGTCTGGAACATTCCTACAAATGGCTGCTTAAGAGGGCTTTTCCGAACTTTAAAACATATTTTCCAGGCTTAAAATAGTATAAAATAAAGAAAAAACATATATCTGCCTACTCTAGTGGCCCCCATGCAGCACTGGAACGAGGAAGAAGCCGGTGGGTGGCCACATGCCGTTTATTGTGCTCAGCCAATTACAGGCTTCAGTAGTGATTTTTCCATGGCCACTAAAACTTGTGATTGGTTAAGTGGTCATGTGTAGCGGGGGCGGGGCTCCACCACTGGGCGGGGAGCAGCTGGAGCAGGTGAGTATACATCTTTTCTTTATTTTATACCATTTTAAGCCAGTAACATTTTTAAGTCCTAGAAAACCCCTTTAAGGGTTTGAGAATTTCTAAATAAAAATATCTATAGTTTTCTTTCTGTTCTCAGTATTAAAATGCAAATTTTTTAAAAAATGTTCCTTTTATTTTGTATGATAGAATCTTCTGGAACTTTCTAAGATACTTTACGTTCATGTTGCTTACTATTTCAAGACCTCTGCTTACTGTCAGTGAAGCATTGTTTACATTCGTAAACTAGAAAACCCCCCTGGCCTCATACTAATCATTCATACAGAATCTAAGCAAATCTATCATGCCCCAAATGCCAACTCTAGGGCCTCTTTCACACGAGCGTCATTTTTACACTCAGATGGCCGCGTTAAAAAATCACGACCATCGGAGCATAAAATCGCAAGAATGAAGAATAGCCGCGACCAAGTCCTGAAATCCCTCGGTTGGCAGAACAACTTCAGATGGCTTTTAAATGCCTTAACTAGAGGCACCTGTCAGTGTTTAGCAGCGCTCGCCTCTGTTAAACTCCCTCCCCCTCACTTTGCCCTCCGGCTCCCATAGACTCCCATAGGAGTCTATGGAGTCTCCTGCGTTGTACCATCAAAACCAGGACCAGGCTTATCTTTTGACTCTAAAGAAGTTTTGGCATTAAAATATTGCGCCTACTGTGCTATCTTTTGGCGCGTCAAAAAATCGTTCCTCTAACAAACAATCGTTTGTTTAAAAGGTACCCATTGGGAACCACTGCTACTTTTAGACGCAATTTTTGGACGCACCTACTTTGCATCAAAATGACGCTCGTGTGAGTGCCCCCTTACTGATACATTGTATCTGAGAGAAGCTGTGTTCGGGTGGAAACACTAAATGTTCCTATCTATTGACAAAAAGCAGAGATCTTGAAAGAGAAAAGTGCAGTTTATGCATGTGATGAGTATATTGGTGATTAACATTGACTATCACGTTTCACTCTACATCTGTTCTTGGTCCATGTTTGCCCGGTCCCATGTTTTATGAATATAGTAGTTTTTATCCCCACACATTTTCCTGCTGAGCCCCTCACCTTTGTATCACCCGCTTCTCTGACTGAATCCCCCCATTCCCCTACAGCTGTTCCCAGTTCCAGTATCCTCCCCTCTGCTCCTCGAGATGTGGTCCCTGTTTTGGTTTCTAGTCGATTCGTACGTCTCAGCTGGAGGCCACCGGTAGATACGAGAGGAAACATCCAGGCCTACACCGTCTACTTCTCCAAAGACGGAGCTCACAGGTACGTCCTTTATAACCTACTGCTGCTGTATGTCTCTGTTCGCTACATATATGCTTTATATCCATGGACAGGGGCGTAACTATAGTGGGTGCAGGGGATGCGGAGCTTTAGAGGGCCCATAAGGCCTCTCTTCTCCATATAGGAAGCCCAGTACTATGAATAAAACATAATTAGGGTTTCTGCTACACATTTTGCATTGGGGCCCAGGAGCTTTAAGTTACGCCTCTGTCCATGGACACTAGTGTGGTGCAAGCCGAAACCGTAGGACTCATTTTAGGTCAAACTTTGCTAAGTTCAGTTTGTGGCAAACCCAGCCCTCAGGTAATTCATCACAGCCAAACCCATTAAAGCAGAGGAAGAAGGTGGTGTTTGTAGGTCATGGAGTTTGTATGTTCTCCCGTGTTTCATGATAATCCCCTTTATTTATATAGCACATACATATTACCCAGTGCTTTATATCCCTTAGTATTTTCCTTCACGGTTAGGGCTCACAATGTATATTCACTTATTAGTTTGTACAAATACAGGGAGAATATTCAAAGTCTATACAGATGTCAGATTTGAACCTAGGAACAGTGCTCATTGATGAGCCACAGGGGAACCATCTTTTTCTTCTTCCTCCTCCTCTTCTACTCTGTTTCTCCTTCTCCTCTTCTTCTTCCTCTCTCTTCTTTTTCCTCCTCTTCCTCCTCATCCTTTTTTTTCCACCTTTTTCTACCCCTCTTCTTATTCCTCCGCCGCCTCCTTTTTAGGCTGATTGTTGGAGGTTCATTTTGGACTAATTTAACCAAACCTAACTTTTTCCCGAAGAGTTCACCCATCTCTAGTGATCACACTCAACATTAGCACTTCTCTTGCTAGAAAAGCATGAGCACACTTCTGTGACTTTTTCGTAAGTTGTCCATAAAATAAGAAAAAGTTCAAGTTGGCACCCTAGTCGGTTCTACAGTCTTAAAGGGGTTGTCTCGCGCCGAAACGGTTTTTTTTTTCTTTTCAAAAGGCCCCCCGTTCGGCGCGAGACAAACCCAAGGGATGGGTTAAAAAACAAAAATATATATTACTTACCCGAATCCCCGCTCTGCGACGACTTCTTTCTTCCTTCTTTAAGATGGCCGCCGGGATCTTCACCCACGATGCACCGCGGGTCTTCTCCCATGGTGCACCGTGGGCTCTGTGCGGTCCATTGCCGATTCCAGCCTCCTGATTGGCTGGAATCGGCACACGTGATGGGGCGGAGCTACGATGACGACGCGGTGACCAGCTCTCCGGCACAAGCGGCCCCATTCACCAGGCAGAAGACCGGACTGCGCAAGCGCGTCTAAAAACGCCAGAAGACAGCGAATTTAGACGGATCCATGGCGACGGGGACGCTAGCAACGGAGCAGGTAAGTGAATAACTTCTGTATGGCTCATAATTAATACACGATGTACATTACAAAGTGCATTAATATGGCCATACAGAAGTGTATAACCCCACTTGCTGCCGCGGGACAACCCCTTTAATTTAAAATCCTAGGGTTCAGCCAGCAGCCCATTATAAAGTGAACAATGTTATGGTACCTTTTCATGGGACGTCCCATCAGCCAATTCACACAGGAGTGATGGTCGTTCTGTGGAGCTGGAGCGGGCAAAAGATGGCTCTGGCCACCCGCCTCAATTCACTGCAAATAGGCATACACTCCAAGATCTCTTGTTTCTACTAGCTGATAGTCTCTTAGTTTTCAGTTGATCTAGAAACCAAGCTACTCTGACTAGTTAGCAATTTCTCTTTCCATGCCCTGTTGGCGGCTGCTTATACACAGCACAAATATCGCCTAAAATAGTTGTTTCCAGCTATAAGGGTGGACACCCACTGGCGTTTTTTTCTCCACTGCGCTGCGAGACTAAAGTTAAAGTCTCGCATCGCAGTGCGAGAAAAAAGCCAGCATCACGCCGGGATATCGCCATGTTGCCAGCATATCACCAGTCTTCTAAATGGGGCCAGCGGCAGCAGCGCTAGCGCCATTGAAAAGAGAAGCAGAATGCTGTCACAGCTGTGGCAGAAGTCCCTGGCATTCTATCCCATTGGTTTCAATGAGATCGGCACTGCTGCTGATCCCATTGAAAGCAATGGTTTCTGCCAAGCCCCGAGGAATGATTATCAGGGAAGGGCTTGAAATATAAGCCCTTCCCCGATAATCTGCCAAAAGTGTGTAAAAAAATTATACTCACCTCTCCGGCGCTCAGCCTAAGGGCAGTGTGTCATTGGCTGAGCGCTCAGCCAATAGCTAAGCGATAGCTGCTATTGGCTGAGCCCTCAGCCAATCTGCACTGCCCTTTCAGGAGGCAGGGATTTTTAAATCCCCGACTGCTGAAAGAGCTTACTAGCAGTACCGGGGAGCCACCAGGAGGATGCGGCTGAGCGCCGGAGAGGTGAGTATAATTTTTTCTTTACACACTTTTGGCAGATTATCGGGGAAGGGCTTATATTTTAAGCCCTTCCCCGATAGTCATTCCGCGGGGCTTGGCAGATAGCACTGCTTTCAATGGGATCGGCAGCAGTGCCGATCCCATTAAATGCCATGGGCTAGAATGCCGCGGGATGAAGGAAACCTCTGCCACAGCTGCACAGCTGTGGCAGAAGTCCACGGCATTCTCCCTATGTTTTCAATGGGGCTAGCGCTGCTGCCGCTGGCCCCATTGAAAACACTAGCGATATGCCGGTCCTATACCGGCGTCTTTCTTGCACTGCGAGGCGAGAGTTTTCTCGTGCACTCGCAGCGCAAGAGAGAATATATCGCCAGTGGGTGTCCACCCTAATTCAGATAATAATTACCCCATGTAAAGGTATTGTTAGGGTCTATATTATTGTTAATAACCCCTTACAGGGAATATTGGTCCATGTGAAAAAATGTATGTATGATTAGCCCTATTGACTGTAATGGGTCATTGTGCAGTCACTTGTATACATGGACAAGAGTTTGCCTACCTGAATAAGCCCTTTTACATAGGCCGATAATTGTTCGGATCCAGCGAGATTGTTATTCAGTATAATTGCACGCACAGACTGAATGATGAACGATAATTAATTTGCTCGTCATTCATTGTTCAGTTTATGCATGAATAAAACTGAATGATGATCGGCCCATGTAAACAGGCAGTCGTTTATCTATGAACAACTGCCTGTTTATTGTGAATTGAGGCGGGTGTGCTGGAACGATCTCCAACTTGTTCCGCCTCCACTCACTAGCCATAGTTGTTCTTATATAAAAACACAGAAACAAACATAACTGGGACAACTGTTAGGCGCCCAACAGGTCATCCTTTGTAAAAGGGCCCTTAGACGACAAATAAACTCTGTGTGATCTATTCCTCTAATCATAATGTTTCATATTTGACACCTTCATTTTGCTTGCATATCAAAAGTATATTACCAAGAAGAAGGAAGTGGGCGGAAGGAAGTCTGACTTCCACTTCAGACTACATAAGATTTGTTTGTAGTCTGTTACCATAGAAACGCATGGGTCTGTGTAAGCTGTAGACAGAAAGCACAGGAGATTTTTTTAATCAAGCCTATTTAAAAATTGGCTTACTGTTCCATTTCAGATGCATTACAACAATAAATGGATAGATGCAAAAGTATTCACTCCCTCTTATATTTGTTTTTATCTGTCAAAAGCAATGCGTTCTATGGTAAGAGGTGAACGGCGATGTTAGCAGGCTCTTGGAGTGCCGGGGTGATGTATTAAGGCAATAGTGAAACTGTTCTGAACTGATAATGTTTGTTGTATTTAATAAAAGCGAAAACCCTTTTAATGTTCGGTCAGTGTAGACTCCAAGAGAATTTACTAATCTCGGGAAAAAAGATGTTAATTAGTTTGCTTTTTTATTACAGCCTCCAGCAATTAGTTTTGCTTTTCAAATATTTGCAGACAGAAGGTTATAAAACGAGTCAGCATCTTTCATACAGGGCGCCTATAAATATGCAGTACGGTTACATGCTGGATGGGTCGTGCCCATTTGTTCATTCAGAGAGAGATCAGTAATCTTGTGCCCAGAATACCGGATTCAGTTCATTCTTATTCGTGTCATTATTTTATCTGGGGGGATTTCTGATATTAAAACGTCATAGATTTTTTGTGCAGATCGTAATGGTTTTTGATTTTTTTTTATGCCTGGGAAGATTCAGGGTTTCCTAGGGGGCTTTCTCTTTCTGCCATTATACAATGGTGCCATCTGTTGGCTAGAGTCAGTACTGCAGTATGTGACATGCTGGAGAGGCCCCCAACAACAGAGTGGCCAGTAATCTACAGTAAGAATACCCTGCCGGACGTCTTCTGACATTGGAGCTAGACAGCCTTCAATCAGAATGTCTTTAGACGTCAGACAGTGGATTGGAAAGGGTTAAGAGGCGTACACCTTCTAGATAATTTGTTGCATATTACTGTGGCGGGAACTTCACTAAGAGGGGCATGTGGAAAGCTCCATAGAGTCTTGAGATGATGTTCATTAAAAAAAAGGGTGTCTACACTGAATGGCCGCTTTATTACAGACCGCTATCTAGTAGCATGCTGGATCTGCCTGGGCCTTCAGAACTGTAGCATTCCGCCATGATGTAGATCCCACTAGGTGATAAAATCGTTCTGCAGGAATATTGGCCCCTGTGGACAGAGAGCTTCTTGTAGTTGCCACAAATTAGATGGCGGTGCTGACATGTTCTGATCACCTGATGGAAAGGGGTCATCGACTCATGCTGCTTTTACCAAAATTTGACCTCCCATCAGCACGGGGCAACAGAAAACTGAATTCTGCTGATGAGGAGATGTTTTACCGCTGCTCAATAATACAATTTTTGTGTTCTTCTACCCACTGGAGACTCGTCTTTCTGTTTCTCTTAGACAACAATGGTGCTGGAACTGTTCAAATGCTGTTATAGACTATCTGTGCTAAGATGCGGTGAATTGTGCATTTGGACTTGTTAGTTGGAGCACCAGCGTTGTATTCAGCTGCAGTTTCCTTGACTGTGCAGCGACTGTTCATCAGAACAAGTATTGACATCCTCCTCTAACCCCTTTCGGTGATGATTTTTTTTTCCCCTTACACATGATCCCCTTTGCCGGGATGTTTGCCTCGATCATACTATTCTCACTACCAGATGCGTAACTTGAAGCTCCTGGGCCCCAGTACAAAACCTGTAACAGGGCCCCCAACTATAATGCTTGATTCATAGTACTGGGCTCCCTATATGGAGTAGAGAGGCCTTATGGGCCCCCTAAGGCTCCTTGGACGCATCCCCTGCATCCTCTATAGTTACGCCAGTGCTCAGTACATATAAAAGTAGTGAAGAAAAAAGGGTCCCGCACTCCAAGAGCAGAACCTGCTGTAAATGTATTAGAAAGCTAAAGATATGAAAATAATCTACTTCGAGGGAGGGTCTATGGAAGTTTCCACCCCTGCCCTGTAGATTGAAGTTGCCGTGAGATAAAAGGCTGGAAAAAGTTCTGTCCACTTTGTTGCTGGCATTAGAAGACAGATTTAATTCCAAAAATGAAAAGGGACGGGCAAACAAAAAGCAAGGAACTAGATGTGCACAATCAGGGGTGGGTGCTACATGTTTTAGAGCTCAGGGCTCCTTTTTCAAACACAATCAGTACGGGGATTTTGGGCATGGTGTCCTACCGTTAGGGGTCTGGCCTCCCACACTAGGTAAGTCCCCCATCACTATTTCCTTTGCTCTTGACACATTTCCTTTGAGGTGCTGCCCTTATTGTTTCTTGTCTGTCTGAACCATTCTTGGTATCCTCTCTACACCGCTGCATGAGAAAACCCATATGGTTGCAATAAATCCCGGTCCCGGCTAGTCCTGCATCGATGACCAGGTCCTGTTGGAAGTCGCTCAGATCGCTGGATTTTCCCATCTAAACTTGTGATTTCATGCTGCACTCCGGATCCGTACAGTGAAGTGTCAATTCTAAAAGGCCAGTGGTTCTAGAAATGTGGCCAATTCAGCATAGATTGAAACTGTAGCTATAAGTCACATGAACGCCTTTATGACTTCTACTATAATGATATATGACTGTAAGGATAAATTCTGATGCTACAAGCCGATCTCTGACCTTCGGTCATTATACACAGAGTCTGGTCTCTGTATCTGTTTTAACAATCACTAATATATCCTAGTGATATTAATGATCTCCAGGATGAAACAATAGCCATAAAAAGCTCAGAAGCGCAGGCAGATGCAATGTTTCTTTTCAGTATTCTTGAGTTGTCATTAGCTTCATGGAGACATTACATGTCATGTAAGGTTAAAGCATCTCGGATTTGGAAAGTCGGAAAATCTTGTTTATTTAAAGTAGAGAAAAGTAAAGTTGACTATGAAATTAAGGGCTATGTTTTTTTGGCATTAAGCTTCCAATTCTCTGTAAATTGGGTTGCTGTGACATTTTCAAGGTCACCAAAGTTCGTATAAATGTTACATACAAACGGTTGTTTTATTGTTTTTCACTTATTTTTGCATTGCCATTTCTTTTCTTTTTACTTTTTTTAAATTTCGGTGGCATACATTGATCAGCCATAACATTGAAATCAAAGACAGGTGACGTGATTTAGACTGATTAGATTGTTAAAATGGCACCTGAGAGGGGGCAAAGAATATTTGATGAACAGGTAGTTCTTGAACTTGATATGTTGGAAGCAGGAAAAATGGACAACTGTAAGGATCTGAGGGACAAATTGTGATTTGTTGATGACACGTCGGAGCATCTCCAAATGGCCAGTCTTGCAGGTCGCTCCCAATATGTAGTAGCTAGTACCCACCAAATGTGGTCCATGGAAGGAGAACCAGTGATTGACGTCAGTCATAGCACCCAAGACTTGATGTGTGTGGGCAAAAAGTGGTTAAAAGAAGGACAGCCGGTGACTGCCGGTAGGGTTATAGTGATACTGAGAGTCCTAGAACTCAACTAAGACGAGTTGAATCAGGTTCTAGACTGTAGTGGTTCAGGTCACAGGCAGGCGTTGAGCTTATTGCCCCTCTGTTCATTCCTGTGAAGCTGACCAGTGCTACACCTGACATACAGTAAACCAGAGACAAAGTTAGCTTGTCCTCTACCAGTGGCAAAGATTCAATTTAGCTCCCCTTTGTGGCCTCCATTACTAATAATATAGCTCCCTCTGTGGTCAGCAGTAAAAGTACTAGTGCTTCCATTGTGACTCACAGTAATAGTGCTCCCCAGGTGACTCACAGTAGTAGTGCTCCCCATGTGGCCCCCCAGTAGTAATAGTGCTCCCCATGTAGCCCCCACAATACTAGTGTTCCACTCACCACCCTCCAGTACTCTCTGCCTGCACTGTAAATTACATTAATGATGCTCTCACACAGCTCCTGTTTTTCTCTTATTGTGCCATTGAGACAGCACCGGGTGCATCTTCATTCCTCCTATTCTGTCATCTGTTCTCTAATTCCTCCTGCTCTGAAGCTAGTGGAAGATGGAACATACACCCAGTCCCAGCCTGGTGGTATGAGGAGAGAGCCCAGGAGCTGTGAGAGCATCATTAATTTACAGTTCACTAGACAGTTATGGGGGTGAGATGGAGAAGAAGCGGTCCAGCTCATCCATCACAGCGGTGAAGTAAGGTGCATCTGCCCCTGTCTGGCCCACAGAGCACATCTGTCAGGTGGTTGCTACTTACAGAGGCGATGTATGTGTTTGGCATGGTCCACAGCAATGAGTTAACTTCTAACTTGGTCAGGCCATCACTCTCCTGCCTTCTGTCCTAATTGTGCCTGGGGCACATGCCCCACCTGCTTTTCTCCAACAACACCCTATGAATAAACTTTGATTAGTGTGATGTAAGGATCTGCCTCCCCACCCAGGACCCTACCTTCTGTTTGTCAATTCCTGAAGGAACCATTTAAGTTACATGGAGATCATAGACTAGCAACAAGTGTTCAAGTCCCTTGCAGCACCACTACAGGTTAAAAAAGCATTTTACAAAAGCGCCCATTAAAATGAATGTAATGCAGGGACATACTGAGTGACAGAAGAGTCACTCTAAGAACATGGCATCCCCCTTTATGAACCAACACTTCCATATCCTAGTAAGGTATTTGATAATGAGTTTTCTAAAGTAGACATCCCCTTTTAAGGACCACTCCAGCGAAAACACATTTTTACATCCCTGCCACCCTTGCCTGATTGCCTGTCACACTCTGGAGGTCTTCTCTGTGCATTTTCGCCCCTCTCTGCAGTGCAGCCCCCTGTCTGATGTTTATCAGGCACCATCCTGAGATTTTATACTTTCAGTTTCACATCTATGATGTATCAGCACAACATTAGTTAAGGCTACACCAGTTTTGCCAGCAATGGGGATAGTTTAATGATCATTACCTTCCATATTTACCTAAATAAGCTACAACCTATAAGTATACCGTCATAATGATGAGCTGTGATCTCCTCTATTATACATGTGTGACAGAAGCTGTGTGATCATCAGCAGTAACCGTGATAGGAGTATGTGTGTGTCCCTGCAGGCAGTTTCTGTGCAGGGTCTATGTAACAGAATCACGCAGAATGAGAAGCTGACTAGTTCCAGAGATTATATATAATAGGGAGGTAAGCTACATAATGAATGAAAAAACAAATCACCGGAGTGGCCCTTTAAAGCAGCAGAAGTTAAAGAGCAATTACAATGAAATATGCAGAACATAGAGAAAAGCTCATTAAATAGGAATACAGCATTAACATACAAAGCAAAATCCTAAGCAAACTCCGTTGTTAATCACCGATAATAAATTGTTGTTGCTGAAAGTTGTCGCCCGCGATCGGAATATTTTATATCGCCCCATTTAATCCTGCCCTCCAATAAATACGTGTCAAGAAGTTTATATCCAGTATAGAACGCAGAGACTCCGGTGACATTTTTCTACTCCCTGCATTAAACCATTCATATAATCAGTTAATAGGGCTTTACTTGACATAAGCAGTTAAGCAGGCCAAAAATATTAATTATTCATCGTGCCGACAATGAAAAATATGGTAATACCGCCATGTATTATTGGGCACATGCATTATTTTGGTTTGTACAGCTTAAACTGATGTCAGCTTGAAAAATTACGGGTCAACCCTTTTATGTCGAACACTAAATTAATGTAGGAAATATGCACAGATGCTAAAGAACGGCCATTATTTCTGTATGTTCATCTGAGGATGAAAGACATTAACCGCCACACGGATGATTTAGAGACTACTTCAAGCTGCGGACCTGTTATATACGGCGTCTCAGATAGTTTTAGGATATATATATATATACTGTATATATATATATATATATATATATATCATGGGGCACAATCAATACTGTTTGTAGGCCACTTTAAAAAAAGGTGGGGCCTAGCGTTAGGGGTGTGGCTGTGACTCATATTTACTGTAATGTATGCAGAAACTTATGCTAGGTAGCTCGGAGGTGGCATACCGTAGGTTTCGTCTGGTATACATATGTATACGGATATGACTAATGCATTGAGAAGCATGCACTTCTTAAAGGAAAAGGACCTATTATTATGAGCGAATACCCTAAAGAAACAGGGAACTTCTGGTGGGCGGGGCGTTACCATTACGGTAACGGGCACGGGCTTCTATTGCTACCTTCAAAAGGTAGGACTTGTCCAATCTCTGGATGGCAAAACGCTGGCGGCTTCATAGACTCTCATGGGAGTCTATGCAAGCTGGCCTGCAAAGGGAGGGGGAGGGAGTTTAACAGCGGCTAGCGCTGTTAAACAAGGACGGGTGGCTCTAGTGAGGCATTTCAAGTCATTTCCACTGTTTGGCTGAGGGATTTCGGGGCTGCGGAGTCTGTGCACTGCAAGACCCCACAACCAGCCGTGTAAAATCTCGAAAAATAGCCACAGCCTATTTTCGTTCACGCACTTTTAAGCTCCCATAGCCGCGATTTTTTAGCACGGCTATCGGAGCACTAAAATTATAGTTGTGTAAAGGAGGCCTTAGATTCGACAGGATAGATCATCAGTGAAAAAGAAGGCAGAAAACCCCTTTAATGGGAGCAAGTAAAGACATCTAAAAAATTGTTCCTGCACCGAGAGCACCACTCTCTGCCTGCAGCCAGAAATACTTCTGAGCGCCGCTGCCTCTGCTGGTCAGATGATGCAGTAGTGGGCTTATTCACCAGGGAAAAGATGGCGGTGCTTAGTACCAATTTCAGGTGCGGGCAGTAAGTTGTGCTTTGTTAAGTGTCTTCACTTGCCCCAGGTAAGGGCTCCTTCACACGGGCATATTTGCACACGTATTTGCGCACGCAATACGCAGAGAATAGAACCCATTAACTTTAATAGGTTTGTTCACATTTCCATATCTCTACTTTTCTGTGCATTTGTGCCCCAAAGGTCCCCATAGAAGTCAATGGGGGGTGCGCAAATGCGTGCGCAATACACAAGGAGATGCGTAACATGTTGCGTAACTCCACTGGAAAAAGAACACATCTGTAACTCATTAAGCATCTTAGCTAGAGATGAGCGAACGTACTCGGATAGGAACTACTCGTCCGAGTAATGTGCCTTATCCGAGTACCTCCCCGCTCGTGCTGAAAGGTTCGGGAGCTGCCGCTGCTGACAGGTGAGTCGCAGCGGGGAGCAGGGGAGAGCGGGCGGGAGAGAAGGAGAGAAAGATCTCCCCTCCGTTCCTCCCCGCTCTCCCCTGCAGCTCCCCGCTCCGTGCCGGCACCCGAACCTTTCAGCACGAGCGGGGAGGTACTCGGATAAGGCACATTACTCGGACGAGTAGTGCCTATCCGAGTACGTTCGCTCATCTCTAATCTTAGCCTTTTCAAGTGGTGCCTCTTTGTTTGCTTCGCGCAAATGAACATGCCCTGCGGGTAGAAGGAGCGCCATAATGCCGAAAAACACACAAAAAAAACTATCTCGTTCCACAAAAATGCAGCGCTGAGGGGCGTTCAAATGTGCATCCGACCATGTGAAGGAACTCTAACCCCCAGCTGTAGAGGTTGAAGTCAGCTGCACATCCACGGCCGAATCCAAGTCATAATTCGCACCAATGATTGATTTTTTTATGCTGAAATGTTGCAGATTTTGTAGCGACTCCACGGAATTTCCACTATGTGTGAACGCACCCAACAGGGTTTTTTTGCACCATAATAAGGGAGGGTCGAATTTGGTGCAAGCACCATGGATCTATGAACCCTTCCTGTCAGGCTGGTGGAGGTGGAGTAATAGGGCAAGGATGGATTTCTTGGCACACATCCGCCCCTCTCATACCGGTGGATGGAGGCCACTGTTGCGGTTCTGAAGGAGGTCAAATTCGTTACTAGACGGCGTCTAATATTGTGGCGGCCATTCAGTGTATATACATAGAGAAACCCAACAGATGAAGGAGTTTCACAGATTAATGGACCGGCTGAGACAATAAATGCTACAACATCCAACCCTAATATAAAATAATTTGTTCTCCCGGATTCTACCAGGAACATTATCAGGTCTCTGCCACCTTGAAGCTGCTAATTAGGCACTGGACATATCTTCCCATCATTACCAGTAGTACAGGAGCGGTGTAATTACCGTGTACATGTATGTGAGATGATCTATAGTCGCTTAGTATAATGAAGACTCTGCATTTGGAGTCTTCCAGGGCTCAGCCTTCAGTCTGTCTCTATAGAAGTAGAGGTTTTCGGCAGGACCTCCCCCCACTATACTGTATATGGAGTGAATTATAGACTAAGCGAGAAAATGACAGCATAGACTTAGGCTGCGGTAGGCAGATCCCATGCTGGTGCATTGTGCGCTTCATGCGCGTCTCCACAGTGAGGTGTTAGTTACTGAAACGCCTCCTATTCTTCCATGGCAGACCCAGATGTGAAATGAAGGCTTTAAACAGACGTAGGCGAATAAAGAGAAGAGCAGAAAGTTTTATGTCGTAGTCAAGTCTAAACTAATTTAAAGTTTTCTCTTTCAATACTAGTTTTTCGCCACCTTTGCAGAAGCCAAAATGTTTATTATTGCTGTAACCAGTATGGCCACCATTACATGAATCAGTATGGCCATCTCTACATAAATCAATATGGCCACTACTGCAGAAGGCAATGTGGCCACCATTGCAGTAACCAATATAGCCACCATTACATAAATCAATATGACCACCATTGCATAGATAAATATGACCACCACTTTAGAAGCCAAAATGGCCATTAATGCAGAGACCAATATGACCACCAATGCAAGAACCATTATGACCACCACAACAGAAATCAATATGACTAGCATTGCATAGATAAATATGGCTACTACTGTAGAAACCAATATGGCCACTACTGCCAAAAGCAATATGGCCGACATTGCAGGAACCAATATGGCTACCGATTCAGAAATCAATATGGCCATCATTACATCAACCAATATGGCCATCATTGTAGGAAGCAATACTACCACCATTACATAGGAGATTGGAAACACTTGGTGACCATCCCTATTGTCGTTATTTTCTAGAAACAGATACAGTGGTGCCTTGGGTTAAGAGTTTAATTTGTTCCATGACGGAGCTCTTAACCCGAAACACTTGTGAGTCAAATCAATATTCCCCATTGAAATAAATGAAAAAGCTCTCCCACTGATTTCAATGGGGATGGCGCTGCCCCATTGAAAGCAATAAGACACCGACACCCCCGCAGTGATTTTCGGGGAAGGACTTTAAATATAAGCCCTTCCCTAAAATTATCCCTAATTGTAGTAAAAAAAAATATACTCTCCTGTCCACCGCTGCCGGGGCTCAGGCATGTCTAGCCGCTGCTTGTTCTCCCTGCACTGCTCTGAGGCTTTTCAGCAGGCGGGGATTAAAAATGCAGGGAGAAAAAGAGGCAGCTAGACACGCCTGAGCCCCGGCAGCGGTAGACAGTGGAGTATATATTTTTTACTCCAGCTAGGGAAGATTTTCAGGGAAGGGCTTATATTTAAAGCCCTTCCATGAAAATTACTGCAGGGATTGTCGGCAGGCGATTGCTTTCAATGGGGCCAAAGTCAGCAGCGGCAGCCCCATTGAGAGCAGGGCTCTTAACCCAAGTTTTTGCTCCTAAGGGTGGCTTCACATGAGCATGTTTTTGTCCGCACATAGGTGCGTACATAAGTGCGCACCCATGTACGTGCAAAACAACGCAAGAATGCAGGTCTGTGCATTGTTTTCAATAGAGCTGCGGCTGCTGCTGGTGGTTCCATTGAAAACAATGGTCTGCCGGCACCCCTGCATTGTTTTTCAGGGAAGTGCTTTACACATAAGCCCTTCCCTGAAAAACAAAAAATTTAGTGTACCGTGTTTCCCCGAAAGTAAGACAGTGTCTTACTTTCTTTTTATCCCCAAAAGCCCCACTATGTCTTACTTTCGGGGTATGTCTTATAATAAAAAAAAATCATTACTCACCTCCCCCGGCGTTCTGTCGCGCTCCGGCAGGATGTCGCTCGCTCCTCGTCCCCGTCGCAGCATTGCTTTCTGAATGCGGGGCTTGAAATCCCCGCCTCCAGAAAGCTAATACACACGCCGTCAGCCAGTTACAGCCATTCAATGACAGCATTGAATGGCTGTGATTGGCTGAAGGCGCACGTGGCTTCAGCCAATCACACTGTTCAATGACATCATTGAATGGCTGTGATTGGCTGAAGGCGCACGTGGCTTCAGCCAATCACACTATTCAATGACATCATTGAATGGCTGTGATTGGCTGAAGGCGCACGTGGCTTCAGCCAATCACACCCATTCAATGATGTCATTGAATAGTGTGATTGGCTGAAGCCACGTGCGCCTTCAGCCAATCACAGCCATTCAATGCTGTCATTGAATGGCTGTAACTGGCTGACGGCGTGTGTATTAGCTTTCTGGAGGCGGGGATTTCAAGCCCCGCATTCAGAAAGCAATGCTGCGCCGGGGACGAGGAGCGAGCGACATCCTGCCGGAGCGCGACAGAACGCCGGGGGAGGTGAGTAATGATTTTTTTTTCTCCACTACGGTATGTCTTACTTTCGGGGTACGGCTTACATTGGCCGACCCCCCTGACACCCCTGATACGTCTTACAATCGGGGGTGTCTTACTATCGGGGAAACACGGTAAAAAAAAATAAAAAAATAAACTTACATTTCGGCCGCTGCCGTGACCCCCGCGGGGATGAAGAACACATTTGCCGCACATCGGCAGATGTTTCCTTCATCCCTGCTAGTAAAAAGAATTCCCTGCTGCTACATCTGCCACATGTGTGACAGATGCAGCAGAGGAATTCTTCAATTCTCTACCGCAGCTGTCACACATGACAGCTCCGGTAAAGGATCCTGCTGCTGGCACCCCGTCAATTTGATTCCAGGGAAGGGCTTTAGATATAAGCCCTTCCCTGAAAATCCAGTAAAAGTGCTGTAAAAAACATAAATAATAGATACTCACCTTGCTTCAGCTGCCGGAGTTCAGCCGCATCTTCTCCTGCTGTCCCCCGCACTGTGGTGCTGATTTATCAGCAGTCGGGGATTTAAAATCCCCTGCTGCTGAAAGAGCTGAATGTGATTGGCTGAGGTGCTCAGCCAATCACAGGCAGCTCCCGTCTGTCATTCATTCATTCATTTTTGTTTTTCAGGGAAGGGCTTATTGTAAAGCCCTTCCCTGAAATCAATGCAGGGGTTCCGGCAGACCATTGATTTCAATGGAGTCGCCGGTAGCAGCCACAGCTCCATTGAAAACAATGCGTGCATTCCCAGTGGTGCACGCATGTCCTATCTTTGCAGGCACACGCCTGTAAAGCACGGACATGTGCGCACACCATAGGGAATGCTTTGGGGCTAATAGACGTGTGTTTTTGTGCGTGCGTATGCACGCACAAAATACACGCTCATCTGAAGCCACCCTTAGTCAGAGCAAGAATTCGGGAGAGAGCCTGCTCTCAAGTCAAAAAGCTTGTAAGCTGAGGCAAGAATTTTCTGTGTAAAATCTTAACTACGGTACTTATTATTAAGAGCAACTGCAGGATAATATACAAAGTCACCTCTTCCAATACCCTGTTACTGTAAGACATGGCAAGTTGCAGAATGGGGACCAATAGACCCCCATTCTTCTAATAGTTGGAGGTCTCATTATGCCATGCAACTTGAGGCCTAATGAAGCACATAGGTCTGATTTGGGATGCCTGTGAGCAGTTGCGCAGGACCAGAGGAGAATTTGTAGTGTGGCTTTTGTTCTGGAGCCACCTGGGTGGACCAGGTTATAGGGAGTGTATATGACCATGACTAGAGATGAGCGAACACCAAAATGTTCGGGTGCTCGTTATTCGGAACGAACTTCCCGCGATGCTCGAGGGTTCGTTTCGAACAACGAACCCCATTGAAGTCAATGGGCGACCAGAGCATTTTTGTATTTCGCCGATGCTCGCTAAGGTTTTCATGTGTGAAAATCTGGGCAATTCAACAAAGTGATGGGAACGACACAGCAACGGATAGGGCAGGCGAGGGGCTACATGTTGGGCTGCATCTCAAGTTCACAGGTCCCACTATTAAGCCACAATACCGGCAAGAGTGGGCCCCCCCCCCCCTCCCAACAACTTTTACTTCTGAAAAGCCCTCATTAGCATGGCATACCTTTGCTAAGCACCACACTACCTCCAACAAAGCACAATCACTGCCTGCATGACACTCCACTGACACTTCTCCTGGGTTACATGCTGCCCAACCGCCCCCCCTCCCCCCCACAGCGCACACCAAAGTGTCCCTGGGCAGCCTTCAGCTGCCCTCATGCCACACCACGCTCATGTCTATTTAGAATTGCGTCTGCCATGACGAGGGACCGCAGGCACACACTGCAGAGGTTGGCACGGCTAGGCAGCGACCCTCTTTAAAAGTGGCGGAGCGATAGCCCACAATGCTGTACAGAAGCAATGAGAAATAGAATCCTGTGCCACCGCCATCAGGAGCTGCACACGTGGGCATAGCAATGGGGAACCTATGTGCCACACACTATTCATTCTGTCAAGGTGTCTGCATGCCCCAGTCAGACCGGGCTTTTTAATTCATAGACACAGGCAGGTACAACTCCCTATTGTGAAGTCCCTGTCGACCCACAGCATGGGTGGCTCCCTGGAACCCACCGGCGGTACACAGAAATATCCCATTGCATTGCCCAACACAGCTGAGGTAGTAATGTCGTGCTTAATGCAGGTGGGCTTCGGCCCACACTGCATGCCCCAGTCTGACTGGGGTTCTTTATAAGTGTACAGATGTAGTAAAAACTCCGTGTGCACCTACAGCATGGGTGGGTGCCAGGAAGCCACCGGCGGTACATAGAAATATCCCATTGCATTGCCCAACACAGCTGAGGTAGTAATGTTGTGCTTAACCCTTTCCAATCCAATTTGTATATGGTTTTCCTAGGGGGCTTACTCTTTTTCTGCCGTTATACAACGGCGCTATATGCTGGCTAAAGCCAGTACTGCATGAGCTGACACGTAGGATAGGCTCCGACAGCAGAGAGGCTGGCAATATACAGTAAGAGAACCCCGACGGACGTCTACCAACAACGGAGCTGTACAGCCTTAAACCCTAATGTCTTCACAGGTCACACAGTGGACTGGAAAGGGTTAATGCAGGTGGGTTTCGGCCCACACTGCATGCCCCAGTCAGACTGGGTTTCTTTATAAGGGGAAACAGATGCATTTATAATTCCCTGTGGACCCACAGCATGGGTGGGTGCCAGGAAGCCACCGGCGGTACATAGAAATATCCCATTGCATTGCCCAACACAGCTGAGGTAGTTATGTCGTGCGTAATACAGGTGGGCTTTGGCCCACACTGCATGCCCCAGTCAGACTGGGGTTCTTTAGAAGTGTACAGATGTATTAAAAACTCCGTGTGCACCTACAGCATGGGTGGCTCCCTGGAACCCACCGGCGGTACATAAAAATATCCCATTGCATTGCCCAACACAGCTGAGGTAGTAATGTCGTGCTTAATGCAGGTGGGCTTCGGCCCACACTGCATGCCCCAGTCAGACTGGGGTTCTTTACAAGTGGACACATGTAGGTTAAACTCCCTGTGGACCCACTGCCTGGGTGGGTGCCAGGAAGCCACCGGCGGTACATAGAAATATCCCATTGCATTGCCCAACACAGCTGAGGTAGTAATGTCGTGCGTAATACAGGTGGGCTTCGGCCCACACTGCATGCCCCAGTCAGACTGGGGTTCTTTAGAAGTGTACAGATGTATTAAAAACTCCGTGTGCACCTACAGCATGGGTGGCTCCCTGGAACCCACCGGCGGTACATAAAAATATCCCATTGCATTGCCCAACACAGCTGAGGTAACGTCAGCTGTAATGCAGGTGGGCTAAAAATTAATTTGATTACACTGTAGGCGAGGGCCCACAAAAATTGCTGTATCAACAGTACTAATGTACATCCCAAAAATTGGCCATGGCCAGCCAAGAGGGCAGGTGAAACCCATTAATCGCTTTGGTTAATGTGGCTTAAGTGGTAACTAGGCCTGGAGGCAGCCCAGTGTAACGAAAAATTGGTTCAAGTTAAAGTTCCAATGCTTTTAAGCGCATTGAAACTTATAAAAATTGTTCTGAAAAATTATTTGAGTGAGCCTTGTGGCCCTAAGAAAAATTGCCCGTTCAGCGTGATTACGTGAGGTTTCAGGAGGAGGAGCAGGAGGAGGAGGAGGAGGAATATTATACACAGATTGATGAAGCAGAAATGTCCCCGTTTGGGATGGTGAGAGAGAACGATGCTTCCATCCGCGGGTGCAGCCTACGTATTGCTTAGGTATCGCTGCTGTCCGCTGGTGGAGAAGAGAAGTCTGGGGAAATCCAGGCTTTGTTCATCTTGATGAGTGTAAGGCTGTCGGCACTGTCGGTTGACAGGTGGGTACGCTTATCCGTGATGATTCCCCCAGCCACACTAAACACACTCTCTGACAAGACGCTAGCCGCAGGACAAGCAAGCACCTCCAGGGCATACAGCGCGAGTTCAGGCCACGTGTCCAGCTTCGACACCCAGTAGTTGTAGGGGGCAGAGGCGTCACCAAGGATGGTCGTGCGATCCGCTACGTACTCCCTCACCATCCTTTTACAGTGCTCCCGCCGACTCAGCCGTGACTGGGGAGCGGTGACACAGTCTTGGTGGGGAGCCATAAAGCTGGCCAGGCCCTTAAAGACTGTTGCACTGCCTGGGATGTACATGCTGCTCGATCTACGCACATCCCCTGCTACCTTGCCCTCGGTACTGCGCCTTCTGCCACTAGCGCTGTCGGCTGGGAATTTTACCATCAGCTTGTCCGCAAGGGTCCTGTGGTATAGCAACACTCTCGAACCCCTTTCCTCTTCGGGAATCAGAGTGGGCAGGTTCTCCTTATACCGTGGATCGAGCAGTGTGTACACCCAGTAATCCGTCGTGGCCAGAATGCGTGCAACGCGAGGGTCACGAGAAAGGCATCCTAACATGAAGTCAGCCATGTGTGCCAGGGTACCTGTACGCAACACATGGCTGTCTTCACTAGGAAGATCACTTTCAGGATCCTCCTCCTCCTCCTCCTCCTCAGGCCATACACGCTGAAAGGATGACAGGCAATCAGCCGGTGTACCGTCAGCAGCGGCCCAAGCTGTCTCTTCCCCCTCCTCCTCATCCTCCTCATGCTCCTCCTCCTCCTCCTGTACGCGCTGAGAAATAGACAGGAGGGTGCCCTGACTATCCAGCGGCATACTGTCTTCCCCCGCCCCCGTTTCCGAGCGCAAAGCAGCTGCCTTTATGGTTTGCAGGGAATTTCTCAAGATGCATAGCAGAGGAATGGTGACGCTAATGATTGTAGCATCGCCGCTCACCACCTGGGTAGACTCCTCAAAATTACCAAGGACATGGCAGATGTCTGCCAACCAGGCCCACTCTTCTGAAAGGAATTGAGGAGGCTGACTCCCACTGCGCCGCCCATGTTGGAGTTGGTATTCGACTATAGCTCTACGTTGTTCATAGAGCCTGGCCAACATGTGGAGCGTAGAGTTCCACCGTGTGGGCACGTCGCACAGCAGTCGGTGCACTGGCAGCTTAAAGTGATGTTGCAGGGTGCGCAGGGTGGCAGCGTCCGTGTGGGACTTGCGGAAATGTGCGCAGAGCCGGCGCGCCTTTACGAGCAGGTCTGACAAGCGTGGGTAGCTTTTCAGAAACCGCTGAACCACCAAATTAAAGACGTGGGCCAGGCATGGCACGTGCGTGAGGCTGCCGAGCTGCAGAGCCGCCACCAGGTTACGGCCGTTGTCACACACGACCATGCCCGGTTGGAGGCTCAGCGGCGCAAGCCAGCGGTCGGTCTGCTGTGTCAGACCCTGCAGCAGTTCGTGGGCCGTGTGCCTCTTATCGCCTAAGCTGAGTAGTTTCAGCACGGCCTGCTGACGCTTGCCCACCGCTGTGCTGCCACACCGCGCGACACCGACTGCTGGCGACATGCTGCTGCTAACACATCTTGATTGCGAGACAGAGGAGGAGGAGGAGGAGGGTGCTTTAGTGGAGGAAGCATACACCGCCGCAGATACCACCACCGAGCTGGGGCCCGCAATTCTGGGGGTGGGTAGGACGTGAGCGGTCCCAGGCTCTGACTCTGTCCCAGCCTCCACTAAATTCACCCAATGTGCCGTCAGGGAGATGTAGTGGCCCTGCCCGCCTGTGCTTGTCCACGTGTCCGTAGTTAAGTGGACCGTGGCAGTAACCGCGTTGGTGAGGGCGCGTACAATGTTGCGGGAGACGTGGTCGTGCAGGGCTGGGACGGCACATCGGGAAAAGTAGTGGCGACTGGGAACTGAGTAGCGCGGGGCCGCCGCCTCCATGATACTTTTGAAGGACTCCGTTTCCACAACCCTATACGGCAGCATCTCAAGGCTGATGAATTTTGCTATGCGGACGGTTAACGTTTGAGCGTGCGGGTGCGTGGCGGCGTACCTGCGCTTGCGCTCCAACAGTTGCGCAAGCGACGGCTGGACGGTGCGCTGAACTACACTGCTGGATGGGGCCGAGGACAGCGGAGGTGAGGGTGTGGGTGCAGGCCAGGAGACAGTAGTGCCTGTGTCCTGAGAGGGGGGTTGCATCTCAGTGGCAGGTTGGGGCACAGGGGGAGAGGCAGGGGTGCAAACCGGAGGCGCTGAACGGCCTTCGTCCCACCTTGCGGGGTGCTTGGCCATCATATGTCTGCGCATGGTGGTGGTGGTGAGGCTGTTGGTGTTGGCTCCCCGGCTGAGCTTTGCGCGACAAAGGTTGCACACCACTGTTCGTCGGTCGTCAGGCGTCTCTGTGAAAAACTGCCAGACCTTAGAGCACCTCGGCCTCTGCAGGGTGGCATGGCGCGAGGGGGCGCTTTGGGAAACACTTGGTGGATTATTCGGTCTGGCCCTGCCTCTACCCCTGGCCACTGCACTGCCTCTTGCAACCTGCCCTGCTGATACCCTTGACTCCCCCTCTGAAGACCTGTCCTCCTGAGTAAGCGTTGCACACCAGGTGGGGTCAGTCACCTCATCGTCCTGCTGCTCTTCCTCCGAATCCTCTGTGCGCTGCTCCCTCGGACTTACTGCCCTTACTACTACCTCACTGCAAGACAACTGTGTCTGATCGTCATCGTCCTCCTCACCCACAGAAAGTTGTTGAGACAGTTGGCGGAAGTCCCCAGCCTCTTCCCCCGGACCCCGGGAACTTTCGAATGGTTGGGCATCAGTGACGATAAACTCCTCTGGTGGGAGAGGAACCGCTGCTGCCCAATCTAAGCAGGGGCCCGAGAACAGTTCCTGGGAGTGTTCCCGCTCCTGAGCAGGTGTTATTGTAGTGGAGTGAGGAGGCTGGGAGGAAGGAGGAGCAGCAGACAGAGGATTCGGATTGGCAGCAGTGGACGGCGCAGAACTGCGGGTAGACGATAGGTTGCTCGAAGCACTTTCTGCCATCCAGGACAGGACCTGCTCACACTGCTCATTTTCTAATAACCGTCTGCCGCGTGGACCCATTAATTGGGCGATGAATGTGGGGACGCCAGAAACGTGCCTCTCTCCTAATCGCGCAGCAGTCGGCTGCGACACACCTGGATCAGGAGCTTGGCCTGTGCCCACACCCTGACTTGGCCCTCCGCGTCCTCGGCCGCGTCCACGTCCTCTAGGCCTACCCCTACCCCTCAGCATGCTGTATTACCAGTGATTTGATTTCACAGGCAGGAAATAAATTGGCGCAAGACTGCAGGCCAAATATAATTTTTTCCCTTTTTTGAAAACGAAAGGCCCCACTGCCTCTAGTGAATGAATAATCTAAGTTTAATAACTGTGCTGTTTTCCTGCTAATGTGTCACAGAACGTGAGGGTAGCAGAGTTATTAACTGTGGCAGAGCAGGTATTTTTTTTCCCAATTAAGGAAAGCAAATGGCGAAGCCAGGAGTAAAACGTAGCTGGGTGCGTATGATTTTTACAGGTTGCAGACGCAGCCGACACGTGTCCACCGGCGTTAGGACGGACAGAGGCAGGACAAATAGAATTATTTTCCGTTTTTTTGCACCAAAAGGCAGCACTGCGTATATTCTATGAACATGAGAAGTTTAATAACTGTGCTGTTTTCCTGCTAATGTGTCACAGAACGTGAGGGTAGCAGAGTTATTAACTGTGGCAGAGCAGGTATTTTTTTTCCCAATTAAGGAAAGCAAATGGCGAAGCCAGGAGTAAAACGTAGCTGGGTGCGTATGATTTTTACAGGTTGCAGACGCAGCCGACACGTGTCCACCGGCGTTAGGACGGACAGAGGCACGACAAATAGAATTATTTTCCGTTTTTTTGCACCAAAAGGCAGCACTGCGTATATTCTATGAACATGAGAAGTTTAATAACTGTGCTGTTTTCCTGCTAATGTGTCACAGAACGTGAGGGTAGCAGAGTTATTAACTGTGGCAGAGCAGGTATTTTTTTTCCCAATTAAGGAAAGCAAATGGCGAAGCCAGGAGTAAAACGTAGCTGGGTGCGTATGATTTTTACAGGTTGCAGACGCAGCCGACACGTGTCCACCGGCGTTAGGACGGACAGAGGCAGGACAAATAGAATTATTTTCACTTGTTTTACAAGCAAAAGGCAGCACTGCGTATATTCTATGAATAATAACTGTGTTGTGGCCCTGCCTATACAATTCTTTCCCTGCAGTATCAATGGAGGGTGGAATGCTCTGCAGAGGCGATTTTGAGAAGCCAAAAAAAAATGCAGCACAGCTAACAGCAGCCTGGACAGTACTGCACACGGATAAATATGGCCCTAGAAAGGACCGTTGAGGTTCTTGAAGGCTACACTCACTCCTAACACTCTCCCTGCCTATGCAGCACTTCTGTCCCTAATGCCAGGTGCAACGCTCTGCTAACAGCAGCCAACACACAGCTATCAGTGGCCCTAATAAGGACCTTTGGGGGGTCTTGAAGCCTACACTAACTACCAATTCTTTCCCTACAGCAGCTCCGGTACAAACAGCACTGTCCCTCATCTAACTCACCAGGCATCTGAGGCGAGCCGCGGGAGGGGCCGACTTTTATGTTCGGGTGACACCTGATCTTCCCAGCCACTCACAGCAGGGGGGTGGTATAGGGCTTGAACGTCACAGGGGGAAGTTGTAATGCCTTCCCTGTCTTTCAATTGGCCAAAAAAAGTGCGCTAACGTCTCAGGGAAGGAAGTGAAAGTAACCAGAACACCGCATGGTGTTCGTTACGAATAACGAACATCCCGAACACCCTAATATTCGCACGAATATCAAGCTCGGAAGAACACGTTCGCTCATCTCTAACCATGACCTATAATTGTCCACTCTTGTACTCCCCTTACTTCTTCTATGCACTAAATTCTGGGCAGGCAATTCAAACCAATTTGGACAGATTGAAGAGAGTTGGCAAGTTATAAAAAAAAGCTGCCAAACCTAAAGTCGCTGGACAATTTATCATCATTTTCGCAGTTTGATCGGGAAACAATACACTATGCACTTACTAATAAACAGTTTGCTCACTGTCTAGCCCTTTATTACAAAAGTCTTCTGCGCTACCCCCACAGCGCTTATAACTAGTGATGAGCAAACTTTTGAAAAGTTCAGTTTGGTCAGTTAACCAAACGTTTGCAAAAAGTTCAGTTCAGTCCACATTAGTTCAAACCAAATCGAACGTTCACCAAAATACCTAAAACTGGTGTATACCGCTGTCTAAGAGCCATAAGAGCCCTGTATAACATTCCAAAAGTGTGATACAGGACTGTTATGGCTCTTATACACCAGTGCAGAGTGAACCAAATGAGTAGAACCCAGTTCCAGGTAGGAGTAAAAGCTTGGTTTGGATATTTGCTGAACCAAACTTTTAGCAAAGTTTAACCCAAAACAGGATTCTACTGCTCAACATGCAACCAGACCCATTCATCAGCAGCCTCCACGGGTTAACTGTCAGAACCGGCAACTCTCGGGGCCGCCGTGCCCGCACCACCGGTCCGGCCACCCGGGGTACAGGAGCGCGGCGCAGAGGTACCCCGGTTCTTGTGATCTCCCCGGGCCGCTGTAAGACTGGTCGCCGCCGGGTTGCTAGGGAGGCAGCTGGTGCTTCTAGTCACTTGACTACCAGGCTGGCTTCCCTAGTAACTGTCTGTGCAGCTAGACTGGGGGCGTGCCCCCAGCACCGCCCTGATTAGCCCTGCTGCTGTCAGGCTCCCCGCCCCAATCAGCTTCTGGGGCGGGAGCGCTGACAGCATTTAAATAGGTGTGTTTTCCTCTCAGGCCTTGCCAGTGTTAGTTTGGTCTTCCAGCTGCACCCGCGTATTCTTTGACTCCTGTTTGTGACCCCGGCTTTCCTGACCTCTGCTTTTGGACCTTGACTACGTTTTTGCCTGACCCCCCTGTACGGCGCACCCTCCTGTTGCCGACCCGGATTGTCTGACCATTCTACCGTTGTTTGTCTTCAGTGTCTGTTTGTCTTCCCGTGTCCCGCTTCCCTAGTGAGGGTAGGGACCGCCGCCCAGTTGTCGCCCTGGGGGTTAGCCCAGGGGGGCAAGTAGGCAGGGACAGGGGTTGCGGGATATCTCAGGGACCCCCATATCCCGGACACTGTCCTGACAGTAACACTGGCCGAACGAAGGTCAGACCCTTGCATCCGCCCGGCAACTCTGAACCCCTCGATGGAGGCCATGGCAGCTGTAGCGAACCAGGTCCAGTTCCTTACGAACCTTGCCCAGGACCTAACAGCCCGCTTGCAGCGACAGGAACAAGCGGCAGCTGCAGGTCCCATGCAACCCGCTTCCGCTCCAGGAACAATGACAGAACCTCGAGCCACGCTTCCGGATTGTTTCTCCGGAGAGAGAGGTCAGTTTTTCGCATTTAGAGAGAGCTGCAAGCTCTACTTTGATCTCCGCCCCCACTCCTCTGGTACTGAATACCAGAAAGTGGGAATTGTAATTACCCGCCTGAGGGGAGAGCCCCAAAATTGGGCTTTCTCATTACCTGCTGGCTCTCCCGCCCGACTATCCCCTGACGCCTTTTTTTCCGCCTTGGGTCAAATTTATGACGAACCCGACCGTGCCGGCTACGCAGTCTCCAAGCTTCTGGCCCTGCGCCAGGGTTGCAAGATGGCGGAGGACTACTGTTCCCAATTCCGCCAGCACTGTACAGAATCCGGGTGGAATGATGCCGCCCTAAAAGACCTATTTTTGACCGGTCTGTCTGAGGGTCTGAAGGACCTACTCGTGGCCCACCCGGAGCCAAGAACCCTGGAGCAAGCCATGTCGCTGGCTATTCGGGCTGACCGACGTTTGAGGGCCAGACACGCCGCTCGGACCACTCCACTCCCCACGCCCACTTCTTCTACTGACCCGACTTTTCCACCTCCCACCACCGAGGCCATGGAGCTGGGAGCCCTGAACCCTAAGCAACGACGGGAAAATCGCCTGAAGAAGAACCTCTGCTTCTACTGTGGGGAGCCGGGTCACCGCATTGCTACCTGCGCCAAGAAGCCATGGCAGGGAAAACGTCCGCTCCTAGGCAGTTGTCCGGAGGACTGTCTAGGAGCCAAGGTACTCCCTGTGTTATCCAAAATGTTATTACCTTGCACCCTAGAATTTCATGCTTTCCACCGTACTGGGCAAGCCTTTGTTGATTCTGGGGCTGCGGCAAATTTCGTTAACTTTAATTTCGTTGCTCAACTGTCCGGGGTTTTTTTACGTTTAGAGACCCCGATTCTGGTTTCAGGAGTGGACTCCACCCCATTGCAAGCAGGGGTGGTTAATCTGGTTACCCCTGAAGTAAGGTTTACTATAGGAGCCTTACACGTGGAAACCTGCACCTTTCTAGTGATGAGAGATTTGTCTGTGGACGTCGTCCTAGGCCTCCCCTGGCTCCGGGAGCACAACCCGGTAGTAAATTGGGACACGTTGGAACTGGTAAAGTGGGGTCCCCGCTGTGCCAACCACCTTTGTGCGGTGAAGATGGGAATCTCCACCTGCGAGGGGACCCCCCTACCAGAATACCTCTCCGAGTTTTCTGACGTGTTCTCCAAACAATTATCTGAAGCTCTGCCCCCTCATAGGGAATGGGACTGTAAAATAGACTTGATTCCTGGGGCCAAACTTCCTAAGGGCCGCATTTATAACGTTACGGTTCCTGAGAGAGAATCCATGAGGGACTATATCCAGGACAGCCTGGCCAAGGGGCACATCCGGCCCTCAGAATCCCCGGTGGGTGCCGGGTTTTTCTTCGTGGAGAAGAAGGATGGGGGTCTCCGGCCCTGTATTGACTATAGAGAGCTAAACAAAATCACAGTCCGAAACCAGTATGCTCTTCCACTCATTCCTGACCTCCTCAACCAGGTCGCTGGTGCCCGATGGTTTTCCAAACTTGATCTCAGGGGAGCATACAACCTCATCCGCATTCGGGAGGGGGATGAGTGGAAAACCGCCTTCAATACGCCCCTCGGGCATTTTGAATACCTAGTTATGCCTTTTGGATTGTGTAACGCCCCCGCCATTTTTCAGGGGTACATGAACTCAGTGTTTCAGGATATCATGGGGGTGTTCGTGGTTGTATATCTAGACGACATTTTGATTTTTTCCTCCGACTTGCCGAGTCACCATACTCACGTTCAGACTGTACTAGCTCGACTCAGACATAACAAGCTGTTTGCTAAACTCGAGAAATGTGTCTTCGGGGTACAAAAGATATCATTTTTGGGGTATATCATCACGCCATGCGACTTCCAGATGGATCCTGAAAAGGTGAAAGCCATCACGGAGTGGGCCCAGCCAGGGTCGTTGAAAGCCCTTCAACGCTTCCTCGGCTTCGCCAACTACTATCGCAAATTCATCAAAGACTTCTCCGTGGTGGCCAAACCTCTAACGGACCTCACCAGAAAGGGGGCAGATGTGAGGACCTGGTCTTCTGAGGCTCTGAGGGCCTTCGATACCCTAAAGGCGGCGTTCTCTTCTGCACCTGTCCTAGTACAACCGGATCTGTCCAGCCCTTTTTTGGTGGAGGTAGATGCCTCTGAGTTTGGTGTGGGAGCGGTACTGTCCCAAGGTCCCTCCACTCTCACCAACCTTAGACCGTGTGCCTATTTTTCTAGGAAGTTTTCTTCCACCGAACGGAACTATGATATAGGCAACCGGGAATTGCTGGCGATTAAGTGGGCTTTCGAAGAGTGGAGGCATTTTTTGGAAGGAGCCCATCACCAGATCACGGTACTCACAGACCATAAAAACCTCACCTATCTAGATTCCGCTAAGAGGTTAAATGCTCGGCAAGCCCGCTGGGCCTTGTTCTTCTCTCGGTTCAATTTTGTTGTTACCTATAGACCCGGTTCTAAGAATGTCAAGGCTGATGCCCTGTCTAGGAGCTTTGGTTCTCCGGAACCTGCCGAGCCGGAGCCTGAGAGCATTCTCTCCCCTGGGGTGGTCCTCGCTGCTGTCTCCTCCGACCTTTCACCTCTCATTCACGCCGCTCAACAATCTGCTCCTGAAGCCCTTCCGGAAGGCAAATTATTTGTCCCGTTGTCACTGAGATTGAAAGTGTTAGAGGAGACACATGCTTCAGTCCTAGCTGGACACCCCGGCATCAGGGGTACGCTGGAGTTAGTGTCCAGACTCTATTGGTGGCCGCACATGGCCAAGGAGGTACGGGGATTTGTGTCCGCGTGCCCGGTTTGCGCAAGGGGGAAGAATCTCAGGAGACGTCCTGAGGGTCCTCTTCTTCCCTTGCCCATTCCGTCCAGGCCATGGTCCCATTTGTCCATGGATTTTATTACTGATCTGCCATCCTCGCTGGGGAATACGGTCATCTGGGTAATAGTAGACCGTTTCTCTAAAATGTCACATTTTGTTCCGCTTTGCAAGTTGCCTAACGCCAAACTTCTGTCGGAAATGTTCATCAAGGAGATTGTTCGGTTACATGGGATCCCCGAGGACATTGTGTCAGATAGAGGGGTTCAGTTCGTCGCTCGCTTCTGGCGAGCCTTCTGTAAAAATCTAAACGTAAATTTGTCCTTCTCCTCCGCTTTCCATCCCGAGAGTAACGGACAAACGGAACGAATGAACCAAGAACTTATCCAGTATCTGCGACTGTTTGTCTCTGATAACCAGTATCAGTGGGTCAACTACTTACCTCTCGCCGAATTTGCTATCAACAACCATGTTAACTCGTCGACCCAAGTGTCACCTTTTTTTTGTAACTATGGGTTTCATCCCCGGTTCTCGCTTTCCACTCCTGTGGTCTCGAACAATCCGGCCGCCGACATATCCTCTGAGGAACTGTGCACAGTTTGGGCCCAGGTTCGTAAGAACCTTCAGGGTTCCCAAGAGAAACTGCGTAAATACGCAAATAAAAGACGTACCATCTCTGCACCTTTTGTAGTCGGGGAGCAAGTTTTGTTGTCATCCAAGAATCTGAGACTCAAGGTTCCCTCCCTGAAACTTGCTCCTCGGTTCATTGGCCCATTTTCTGTTTCTCAGGTTATCAACCCGGTGTCATATAAGTTGGCACTTCCTGACCCCTGGAAGGTCCACAAGGTTTTTCACAAAAGCTTACTTAAGAAGTATGTGACTCCAGTTCTACCCACCCAGAACCCGCCTCCTCCTTCTCTGGTACAGGGGGAACTGGAGTATGAAGTAGAAAGGCTGGTGGATGCCCGACGGGTTAGAGGTGTGCTGCAGTACCTGGTCCACTGGAGAGGATTTGGCCCTGAGGATAGGACGTGGGTCCCTGCCAGGGACGTTCATGCGCCACGCCTAGTCCAGGCATTCCACAGGGCTTTCCCGCTTAAGCCCGCACCTGGCCATGGGGGTCCGGTGTCCCCCCGTAGAAGGGGGGGTACTGTCAGAACCGGCAACTCTCGGGGCCGCCGTGCCCGCACCACCGGTCCGGCCACCCGGGGTACAGGAGCGCGGCGCAGAGGTACCCCGGTTCTTGTGATCTCCCCGGGCCGCTGTAAGACTGGTCGCCGCCGGGTTGCTAGGGAGGCAGCTGGTGCTTCTAGTCACTTGACTACCAGGCTGGCTTCCCTAGTAACTGTCTGTGCAGCTAGACTGGGGGCGTGCCCCCAGCACCGCCCTGATTAGCCCTGCTGCTGTCAGGCTCCCCGCCCCAATCAGCTTCTGGGGCGGGAGCGCTGACAGCATTTAAATAGGTGTGTTTTCCTCTCAGGCCTTGCCAGTGTTAGTTTGGTCTTCCAGCTGCACCCGCGTATTCTTTGACTCCTGTTTGTGACCCCGGCTTTCCTGACCTCTGCTTTTGGACCTTGACTACGTTTTTGCCTGACCCCCCTGTACGGCGCACCCTCCTGTTGCCGACCCGGATTGTCTGACCATTCTACCGTTGTTTGTCTTCAGTGTCTGTTTGTCTTCCCGTGTCCCGCTTCCCTAGTGAGGGTAGGGACCGCCGCCCAGTTGTCGCCCTGGGGGTTAGCCCAGGGGGGCAAGTAGGCAGGGACAGGGGTTGCGGGATATCTCAGGGACCCCCATATCCCGGACACTGTCCTGACATTAACATAGTGTACAACAGTGAGTATATGCTGATCTCTTGTACCATATGCCATGTTATTCAAGGGAGGCCATTAATAAATGGGTCTGATCACATGTGCCCCTCCATCAGCGGCTATGTATAGGTCAGAAACACTGTGAGGGGTACGGAAGACTGTTGGTTACAAGAGAGCAGTACTTCTCACAGGAGCAAACAGTAATATATTAGGAAGTACACCATTAGAGATGAGCGAACGTACTCATCCGAGCTTGATACTCGTTCGAGTATTAGCGTGTTCGAGAAGCTCGTTACTCGAGACGAGTACCACGCGATGTTCGGGTTACTTTCACTTTCATCTCTGAGACGTTAGCGCGCTTTTCTGGCCAATAGAAAGACAGGGAAGGCATTACAACTTCCCCCTGCGACGTTCAAGCCCTATACCACCCCCCTGCAGTGAGTGGCTGGCGAGATCAGGTGTCACCCGAGTATAAAAATCGGCCCCTCCCGCGGCTCGCCACAGATGCATTCTGACAGAGATCAGGGACAGTGCTGCTGATGCCGGAGCTGCTATAGGGAGAGCGTTAGGAGTTATTTTAGGCTTCAAGAACCCCAACGGTCCTTCTAAGGGCCACAACTAACCGTGTGCAGTAGTGTGGAGGCTGCTTTTTGCAGTGTTGCACATTTTATTTTTTTTGTATATCGGCCGTGCAGAGCATTGCAACCTGCAGTAATTTTACATTGTCCAGGGCCAGTAGTGGTGAGGCAGGGACAGAAGACATATTTAGTGTATATAGGCAGTGGGCCTTTCCAAAAACATTTGGGAAAAAAATCTATTTGGGCTGCCTGCGACCGTCCTCAGTGTACTGGGTCTCTGCTGGGGGTAGTTGTCCTAATTCATACGCAGCCAGCTAAGTGTTACAGCAGGCTTGCGCAAAATTCTTTCCTGCCTCTGTGTTGCCTCTTACATCACCGCTGTATTCCTGTCCACAAGTGTACTGGGTCTCTGCTGAGGGTAGTTGTCCTAATTCATACGCAGCCAGCTAAGTGTTACAGCAGGCTTGCGCAAAATTCTTTCCTGCCTCTGTGTTGCCTCTTACATCACTGCTGTATTCCTGTCCACAAGTGTACTGGGTCTCTGCTGGGGGTAGTTGTCCTAATTCATACGCAGCCAGCTAAGTGTTACAGCAGGCTTGCGCAAAATTCTTTCCTGCCTCTGTGTTGCCTCTTACATCACCGCTGTATTCCTGTCCACAAGTGTACTGGGTCTCTGCTGAGGGTAGTTGTCCTAATTCATACGCAGCCAGCTAAGTGTTACAGCAGGCTTGCGCAAAATTCTTTCCTGCCTCTGTGTTGCCTCTTACATCACTGCTGTATTCCTGTCCACAAGTGTACTGGGTCTCTGCTGGGGGTAGTTGTCCTAATTCATACGCAGCCAGCTAAGTGTTACAGCAGGCTTGCGCAAAATTCTTTCCTGCCTCTGTGTTGCCTCTTACATCACCGCTGTATTCCTGTCCACAAGTATACTGGGTCTCTGCTGGGGGTAGTTGTCCTAATTCATACGCAGCCAGCTAAGTGTTACAGCAGGCTTGCGCAAAATTCTTTCCTGCCTCTGCTGTGCGTTCCGTAAGCGAAGTCAGCCTCCAACCACAGGCCAATAAGCGGCACATTTAATTACAGCGTTCTGTTTCTGCACTACTGGTAATACAGCATGCTGAGGGGTAGGGGTAGGCCTAGAGGACGTGGACGCGGGCGAGGACGCGGAGGCCCAAGTCAGGGTGTGGGCACAGGCCGAGCCAGTGCGGTGGCCAGGGGTAGAGGCAGGGTCAGACCGAATAATCCACCAACTGTTTCCCAAAGCGCCCCCTCGTGCCATGCCACCCTGCAGAGGCCAAGGTGCTCTAAGGTGTGGCAGTTTTTCACAGAGACGCCTGACGACCGACGAACAGTGGTGTGCAACCTTTGTCGCGCCAAGATCAGCTGGGGAGCCACCACCACCAGCATGCGCAGGCATATGATGGCCAAGCACCCCACAAGGTGGGACGAAGGCCGTTCACCGCCTCCGGTTTGCACCACTGCCTCTCCCCCTGTGCCCCAACCTGCCACTGAGATCCAACCCCCCTCTGAGGACACAGGCACGAGTGCCTACCGGCCTGCACCCACACCCTCACCTCCGCTGTCCTCGGCCCCATCCAGCAATGTCTCTCAGCGCACCGTCCAGACGTCGCTAGCGCAACTGTTTGAGCGCAAGCGCAAGTACGCTGCCACGCACCCGCACGCTCAAGCGTTAAACGTGCACATAGCCAAATTGATCAGCCTGGAGATGCTGCAGTATAGGCTTGTGGAAAAGGAGGCTTTCAAAAGCATGATGGCGTCGGCGGCCTCGCGCTACTTGGTTCCCAGTCGCCACTACTTTTCCCGATGTGCCGTCCCAGCCCTGCACGACCACGTCTTCCGCAACATTGTACGCGCCCTCACCAACGCGGTTACTGCCAAGGTCCAATTAACAACGGACACATGGACAAGCACAGGCGGGCAGGGCCACTATATCCCCCTGACGGCACATTGGGTGAATTTAGTGGAGGCTGGGACAGAGTCAGAGCCTGGGACCGCTCACGTCCTACCCACCCCCAGAATTGCGGGCCCCAGCTCGGTGCTGGTATCTGCGGCGGTGTATGCTTCCTCCACTAAACCACCCTCCTCCTCCTCCTCCAATGCAACCTCTGTCTCGCAATCAAGATGTGTCAGCAGCAGCACGTCGCCAGCAGTCGGTGTCGCGCGGCGTGGCAGCACAGCGGTGGGCAAGCGTCAGCAGGCCGTGCTGAAACTACTCAGCTTAGGAGAGAAGAGGCACACGGCCCACGACCTGCTGCAGGGTCTGACAGAGCAGACCGACCGCTGGCTTTCGCCGCTGAGCCTCCAATCGGGCATGGTCGTGTGTGACAACGGCCGTAACCTGGTGGCGGCTCTGCAGCTCGGCAGCCTCACGCACGTGCCATGCCTGGCCCATGTCTTTAATTTGGTGGTTCAGCGCTTTCTGAAAAGCTACCCACACTTGTCATACCTGCTCGGAAAGGTGCGCCGGATCAGCGCACATTTCCGCAAGTCCAAGACGGACGCTGCCACCCTGCGGACCCTGCAACATCGGTTTAATCTGCCAGTGCACCGACTGCTGTGCGACGTGCTCACACGGTGGAACTCTACGCTCCACATGTTGGCCAGACTCTATGAGCAGCGTAGAGCTATAGTGGAATACCAACTCCAACATGGGCGGCGTAGTGGGAGTCAGCCTCCTCAATTCTTTACAGAAGAGTGGGCCTGGTTGGCAGACATCTGCCAGGTCCTTGGAAACTTTGAGGAGTCTACCCAGATGGTGAGCGGGGATGCTGCAATCATTATCGTCACCATTCCTCTGCTATGCCTCTTGAGAAGTTCCCTGCAAAGCATAAAGGCAGATGCTTTGCGCTTGGAAACGGAGGCGGGGGAAGACAGTATGTCGCTGGATAGTCAGAGCACCCTCATGTCTATATCTCAGCGCATTGAGGAGGAGGGGAAGGAGCATGAGGAGGAGGGGGAAGAGACAGCTTGGCCCACTGCTGAGGGTACCCATGCTGCTTGCCTGTCATCCTTTCAGCGTGTATGGCCAGAGGAGGAGGAGGAGGAGGAGAAGGAGGAGGAGGAACCTTTAAAAGTGATCTTCCTAGTGAGGACAGCCATGTGTTGCGTACAGGTACCCTGGCACACATGGCTGACTTCATGTTAGGATGGCTTTCTCGAGACCCTCGCGTTACACGCATTCTGGCCACGACGGATTACTGGGTGTACACACTGCTCGACCCACGGTATAAGGAGAACCTTTCCACTCTCATACCCGAAGAGGAAAGGGGGTTCGAGAGTGATGCTATACCACAGGACCCTGGCGGACAAACTGATGGTAACATTCCCATCCGACAGTGCTAGTGGCAGAAGGTGCAGTTCCGAGGGCCAGGTAGCAGGGGAGGCGCAGAGATCAGGCAGCATGTACAGCGCAGCAGGGGAACATTCTCCAAGGCCTTTGCCAGCTTTATGGCTCCCCAGCAAGACTGTATTACCGCTCCCCAGTCAAGGCTGAGTTGGCGGGAGCACTGTACAAGGATGCTGAGAGAGTACGTAGCCGATCGCACGACCGTCCTCGGTGACGCCTCTGCCCCCTACAACTACTGGGTGTCGAAGCTGGACACGTGGCCTGAACTCGCGCTGTATGCCCTGGAGGTGCTTGCTTGTCCTGCGGCTAGCGTCTTGTCAGAGAGGGTGTTTAGTGCGGCTGGGGGAATCATCACGGATAAGCGTACCCGCCTGTCAACCGACAGTGCCGACAGGCTTATACTCATCAAGATGAACAAAGCCTGGATTTCCCCAGACTTCTCTTCTCCACCAGCGGACAGCAGCGATACCTAAGCAATACATAGGCTGCACCCGCGGATGGAAGCAGCGTTCTCTATCACCATCAAAAACGGGGACCTTTTTGCTTCATCAATCTGTGTATTCTATTCATCCTCCTCCTCCTGCTCCTCCTCCTGAAACCTCACGTAATCACGCCGAACGGGCAATTTTTCTTAGGCCCACAAGGCTCAGTCATATAATTTTTGTAAACAATTTTTATACGTTTCAATGCTCATTAAAGCGTTGAAACGTTCACCTGAACCAATTTTTATTTTAACTGGGCTGCCTCCAGGCCTAGTTACCAATTAAGCCACATTAACCAAAGCGATTAATGGGTTTCACCTGCCCTTTTGGTTGGGCATGGGCAATTTTTCTGCCGTACATTAGTACTGTTGGTACGCCAATTTTTTGGGGCCCTCGCCTACAGTGTAATCCAATTCATTTTTTGCCCACCTGCATTAAAGCTGACGTTACATCAGCTGTGATGGGCAATGCAATGGTATATATTTATGTACCGCCGGTGGCTTCCTGGCACCCACCCATGCTGTGGGTCCACAGGGAGTTGTAACTGTATGTGTCCACTTCTAAAGAACCCCAGTCTGACTGGGGCATGCAGTGTGGGCCGAAGCCCACCTGCATTTAATCGGACGTTACCTCAGCTGTGATGGGCACTGCAATGGGATACATTTATATACAGCCGGTGGGTTCCAGGGAGCCACCCATACTGTGGGTGCACACGGAATTCCCATTGCAGAGTTGTACCTGCCTGTGACTATTTATAAAAAACCGCGGTCTGACTGGGGCATGCAGACACCTTGACAGAATGAATAGTGTGTTGCACATAGGTTCCCCATTGCTATGCCCACGTGTGCAGCTCCTGATGGCGGTGGCACAGGATTATATTTCTCATTGCTTCTGTACAGCATTGTGGGCTATCGCCCCGCCCCTTTTAAAGAGGGTCGCTGCCTAGCCATGCCAACCCTCTGCAGTGTGTGCCTGCGGTTCCTCCTCATGGCAGATGCACTTATAAATAGACATGAGGGTGCTGTGGCATGAGTGCAGCTGAAGGCTGTGCAGGGACACTTTGGTGTGCGCTGTGGACACTGGGTCGTGCGATTGGGGGGGGGTTGGGCAGCATGTAACCCAGGAGAAATGGCAGCGGAGTGTCATCCAGGCAGTGATTGTGCTTTGTTGGAGGTAGTGTGGTGCTTAGCTAAGGTATGCATTGCTAATGAGGGCTTTTCAGAAGTAAAAGTTGTTGGGAGGGGCCCACTCTTGCCGCTATTGTGGCTTAATAGTGGGACCTGTGAACTTGAGATGCAGCCCAACATGTAGCCCCTTGCCTGCCCTATCCGTTGCTGTGTCGTTCCCATCACTTTCTTGAATTGCCCCGATTTTCACAAATGAAAACCTTAGCGAGCATCGGCGATATACAAAAATGCTCGGGTCGCCCATTGACTTCAATGGGGTTCGTTACTCGAAACGAACCCTCGAGCATCGCGATAATTTTGTCCCGAGTAACGAGCACCCGAGCATTTTGGTGCTCGCTCATCTCTATACACCATGTGTTGTATCTTGCCAACCTTTAAGTATCACTATAAAGTGGCCAACTCCTTTAATTCGGCCTTGAATGTGATTATTCCCCTGCAGCTTTGATTACAGCTGATTGATGGGAATTTCAGCCACCAGATTGTTATCGAACATTGGCCCTGTGGGTCCTCCAATAAGGAATGGTTGTCCACATGGAACCACTCCTGTTATAGGGAATGGTTGTCCACATGGAACCCCTCCTGTTATAGGGAATGGTTGTCCACATGGAACCACTCCTGTTATAGGGAATGGTTGTCCACATGGAACCACTCCTGTTATAGGGAATGGTTGTCCACATGGAACCACTCCTGTTATAGGGAATGGTTGTCCACATGGAACCACTCCTGTTATAGGGAATGGTTGTCCACATGGAACCACTCCTGTTATAGGGAATGGTTGTCCACATGGAACCACTCCTGTTATAGAGAATGGTTATACAGATGAAACAGCTCCTTTAATAACACGATGATATAAAAAATCTGGAAGAAACAACATTACATTTTAAGCCGGAGCCAAAGATTTGGAAAATACGATTTTCGAAATCTTGACTTATTTAGATGCTTTGGGAAAATTCTCACCCTGGCTCTGCTGCATTCAAAGACAAGTAAAATCTTGTAGACCTTACAAAAAATGTTCTTTTTTGTATTAGCAAGATCATGTTGTGTCAGGTTAGCTGTAACAGAGATCACAAGCGCTAAATAGAAAAATGGGATGTTGTATCTTCTATTGAGGAAGGAAGCTTTCAAATTTGAGCTGACAAGTCGGTTTCTATCCGTTCCTGTCACTTCTGATGGCAAATGTAAGACATCTGCTTTCAACACGTGTGAAGACAGTCAAAACATTCTCCTCAAATGCTACCTCTAGTCTCATGCATTAAATGTGGAGTCGGCACTTATTGTTTACCTAATGACGATACGTAAGATGTATGATACACCAAGACTCTAAATATATCGGCGAGTCCCATGTGCTTATCTTATTAGTGACACACTTTCCTTCTTTCTTATTAAATCACTTAAGTAGCTGTTGGCAAGATGAGCCCTTGAAAAGGAGGCCTCGTTAATGGGGCGTAGATGTCTTAGAAGTGGATGGTAACAATATAAAGAAAATAACTAAAATTAGGAAACACGTAAATCCGATCATCTTAATATCTTATGCACCTGAGCAGCGCAATTTTTATGCCTGCAATGTAATATGTAGACATGCATATTACCCCACCACCACGGGCGCAGCTTATTGTGGCCTTCAGGAGGGATGAGTCAGATTTGTTCCTTTTTGCATTCTTGTGTTCCCAAATCTATAACTTTTTAATTTAGCCATATGGATGTGTTTTTTTGTGGGATGAGTTATATTTTTCTGATTTTTTTTCAATGCCACCATTTTGGGGTACATATAACCTAATGACTAACTTTAATTCACTTTTTATGGAGGGGAGGGAAAAACGGCAATTCCACTATTGTTTATTTACATAATAAATTAGTGATGCCCACTGTGTGGCAAATGTTCTTTATGGAGATACCAATTTTCTGTGTTTTTTTACTTTTGCGCAATAAAAATAACTTTTTTTTTTCGCGTCACTATATTCAGAAAACTTTTTTTCTTTTCCGTTGACACAGCTTATTTGTTGTGGGCTGAGCTATAGGTTTTAATGGTAGTTTGTATTTTGGGTAAATACAACGTTTTGATCATTTTTATTTAGTCTTTGGAGGTGAATTAACCAAAAAAAAACCCAGCCGTTTCAAGGTTTTGCTTTTTGTGTGTTTACCTTGCGGGATAAGCAATGCATTATTTTGATATTACAGATTGTTACAAATGTGTTGAAAGCAATTTTATGTCCTTTTACATTTTTTTATTCTGTTTTTTTAACATAATATACAAATGCGTATTGGGAAAATGTCGCTTTTTAAATGTTACTTTCTTTTTTTTTTTTCATTTTCAACATTTTAGTAAACTTCTTTTCACATTTCTCTTCCACCAAGGGATTTGAACACTTGATCACTTGACTGCTCGCATAATACTCTCCAATACTTCTATACTGAAGTGTATTACACAGTACTTTTTACTGCCAGGCAGCCTAAGAACTTTTCTATGGTAGGGTCTAACCATGTAAATGGGTTTTATAGGAGCATTTTGTAAATGGAAGATCCAGAACCTATTGTCAGGCTTTCTGCTGCCATAGCACCCCATCGTTGATAGATGGTGGAGTAGGGAGTAGGGTGCTTGGTTAGCAGAGGGAGCCCCCTCCCTCTGTCAAACACCTGGATGCTGCTGTCACTTTTGACTTCAGCAAGTAATGGGTTAAACCACCAGAATCAAAGTTATCTCTAATTGTGGTAGGAATTTGACTATGTGTATAAGCCATGTTCATATATATCCAGGTTATTTACATGACTACTGGACTAAGTTCCCATCCCTTTCTTAAAAATGCAGACAATATGGAGAAAGGAGTCCTGCCTAAGTTCTTTAACCTATGTGGATTGAACAAACCAAGGATTGGCTCTTTCTCTCCAAGTAATCCACAGCCTCATTGGGATGTATGCTCTTGACTAAATGAAGTCTAAAACTGGAACAACTGGTGCTTAGAGATCCCACACTAATTACAAATAGTGCAGTGGGGAAGAGCTCCTGCAGCAATCGGTTGCCTTACAGAGATATCTTGACAGTAGGCCCCCTTTATAGGTGCCATTAAATATGCTATTTTTGTTTGTAATTTCCCCTAGTAAGAACAAGTTAGGGGGTTTCAGGAGCCTGACCCTCTGTAATCACCTGATCTCCAGTAAGTCCTCATTTAGAGAAGAGGTGGTCTAGATGGAACCACCCCTTTAAATAACTAATTACAGTTTTATACTTCTTATGCAATAATACTGTGAAGTGATAAAGTGGCACAAAGGATAGGCAGGGTGGTATGCACAATGCAAGCTTGAGTCTTCATGGCCCTAGTTATACAACAGAGAATATATTTATCAGAGGCCAAATAGAAGTGTCCAGAAAGACTCAGTTAACCAACAATCTTTATGTGCTAACTATCATGCGTTATCATCAACCAACCAATGAACCGACCAACAAATTTAGTCTTGTAGTAATTTGGTTGCTTAAAGAGTGTCTATTAGAGGTGTGATGGAAGATTAATGTCAGATAAGACTATTTTACTGCCTGAGCTAAGATAAGCAGTTCACACACTGACAATTGCAAAGACATGGGCACATCCAGCTGACACAGAGCAAAGAATTTTCTCAAGAGACCAGATCATTGACCTCTGCTCATGTGCCCATAGTCCCAAATGACCCTCTTGACATGTTGCAATATATCTTAGATTGTTATATATCCAGGGGTTATTTGGATAGTTGTATTGCGTCATGGTCAAGTTTTTCGGTTTTCTAATTTTATCTTGTCTCTACTCTTTTCATTCAGGGAACGAGCGTTAAACACATCACAGCCTGTGGCCTTGCAGTTAACAGTGGGCAATCTGAAGCCAGAGGAGACTTACTCTTTCCGTATAGTAGCGTATAATGAATGGGGACCTGGCGAGAGCTCACAGCCAGTCAAGGTGGCTACACAACCCGAATGTAAGTACATAAGTATCATAGTAATTACTGTGAAACATAAGTTCAGTTGTTGGGTGAGATTTGTCTTATACACCCCTATCTGGGAGGAACCACTAGCTCATTATGAGGATCTTGGTTTATGAGTAGAAGACCAGAAATGTTTTGATGCTTACAGTAGACAGACAGCTCAAATTCCAGGTAGGGGATATGTAACAGACATTGGAACTACTTCCTAAAGTGGTTGTTACCTGTTGGTATCCCATTATCTCGCACATACATGAGCAGAATATTAAAAATCTCCACCCAAAACCAAAAAATTATCTATAAATTCCAAATCAGAATCAAAGTTTGATAAATCTATTTGATTTTCTTAAAAAAAAAGATCATTGGCATTTTTTCTTTTGATGTGGTGGCCATTTTGAAAAGCTAACAAGAGGAAGTACAGCCAGTTGTCGCTTTTGAACTAACTTTTCACAAAACTGTTATTTAAGCAGCATATTCAAATTCATAAGAAACAAAAGAACTATTTATTCCGATATGTTAATCCTTAGTGGGGCTCCTTTGGTCCAAATGACATTGGATACTCTTCATGGCATATTCTCTATTAACGTCTGATACACTTCAGCTGGCATTTCCTTCCATTCATCCTGCAAACGTCTGGCGAGTTCTCTCAAAGAAGATGGATGCTGTTCATATTTCCTGACACAACATTCCAGTCCGTCCCAGAGATGTTCAGTAGGGTTCAGGTCAGGACTGTGCAGAACAGTCCAAAAGTGGAACATCTATATCTTCAAAGCAATGTAATACAGCGTTGGATGTGTAACGGGGTGCGTTGTCTTTTTGGAAGTATGGCCGACCATTCCCAGAGTATTGCCACATTGTCAGTAGCACATTATTGTCTAGAATGTCAGGGTACACCTCGGTGTTCATGGGTCTTGCCACTACAACCAATGCAACAAGACCATGCCATATAAAACATCCCCAGACCATAATGGAACCTCCCCCATACTTACCTACTAGCAAAACACACTCAGGCAAAACAGCCCGGTATAGCCATCTGATCTGAAGATGAAGTACTGTGATTCACCACTCCATAGAACTTCCATTACTCAACTGTCCAATGATGATCTTCCTTGCACCGTTTTAAACATGCTAATGCATTGCACCTTATGAAGAATGGCTTATGTGGCATAGCATAACCCATATATCCAAAGATTTCTTTGGTTACCTTCTTCTTTTCCCATTCAAGTTCAGATATGCACTTATTGTACCCAGGTGCCCAAACACTGTATACTATGGGCCACATTCATAAAGCTATTTATGCCAATACCTGACGTAAAAAAAGTCAAAAAGTGGGTATTTGTGCAAAAGTTTCCGACTATTTCTGTTTTATGCCAGTCACTCACTATTGAGAAAAGTGTGTGTGTGTGTGTGTGTGTGTGTGTGTGGGTGGGTGGGTGGGGGAAATTACAAGTGGGTGTGGGCTGCCAAGAGATTTGTGCATGATTTAGACCAGAAACTGGCATAAGTTAGGCCATTAACCCTTTCCAATCCACTGTCCGACGTCTAAAGAGATTGTAATTGAAGGCTGTACAGCTCTGATGTTGGAAGACATCCGGCAGGGTATTCTTACTATAGATTACTGACCGCTCTGTTGTCAGGGGCCTCCCAGCATGTCACATACCGCAGTACTGACTCTAGCCAACAGATGGCACCATTGTATAATGGCAGAAAGAGAAAGACCCCTAGGAAACCCTGAATCCAAAATTGGATTGCAAAAGGTTAATGTACACAAGTTTGGACCTGATGTATATTTCTGAGAAGGCTCATGGAGACACTGGCATGCACTTAATACGTAAAGAGACCTTCGCCTTTTCATGTATCGAGTGCACGGTGCAGAGTGGAGATCATAATAAGCTTGGCTTTGGAAATGCCCAGCTTAGTAAATCTCCCCTAGTATGCTATGTGTGGTCTGTCTAGTGATCTACGTTCTTGTCTCTTTCAATGCATCCCATGATTTTATGCGCCTTGGCAGCAGCTGCCTGACGCTGATGCTAGAGTGACTGTCCTCTTTTATCCACAGGTCTTTTTCAGCAGCTGCTTTACCCAGTGTTCTACTATTTAATACATTTTAAAAGCTTGTAGAAAAAAAATCCTTCAAGTAAAAATCCCCTCTTATCTCTTTAAAAGATTGCTCATTTGTAACTGGGTCCTTCTATTCTTCTCTTTCCAGAAAGACGCTCACAATTCGGACTGAGGCTTTTTTTGTCAGAGCCAAAGATTAATTCTTCTTAAGCTCGTCCTTTATGATGTATAATTTTACCCACGACCAATAAATCGTGATTTCAATCACTGCAGACAGAGGACGTGCGTAATCTTTCTATACCCCATACAGAGAATGGAGAATTATCCTTTAATTCGCATTTTTCCCCGTCTTCAAAATGTCAAAAGACGATTATATAATTAAAAGCCGAGTTTCTTTTTTTACGTCCTATGTAAATGTTGAATAGTTTGTTCCTGGGATAAGAGTATTAGACGTTACTATAATCTACAGTGATGTCCTCCTATTCACACACAAGAGATTATTTGTACATCTCTGTGTGGCTTCTAACATCTCGTCCCTTTCTAAACGCGTAATAATAGTGATTATTAAGCAGAAGAGTATTCATTTCTATAAGCTGATAACACATAACAGCTAAATACCTCCCTCCCACTTGTAGCAGCCTAATCTTTCTGATATTCATAAAAACACGGATATTTTTTTCGCAAACACAGAGCAGAGCTAATAATAATGCAATAATTATTTAAATAGGACATCCAGGGAATGATTAGTTATACTGTTATAGACTAGTTCAATAACTATATTTACTAGAGAGACAGACAGACATGAGATAGATAGATAGATAGATAGATAGGAGATAGATAGATAGATAGATAGATAGATAGATAGATAGATAGATAGATAGATAGATAGATAGATAGATAGATAGATAGATAGGAGATAGATAGATAGGAGATAGATAGATATTAGATAGATAGATAGATAGATAGATAGATAGATAGATAGATAGATATGAGATAGATAGATAGATAGATAGGAGATAGATAGATATTAGATAGATAGAAAGATAGATAGATAGATAGATAGATAGATAGGAGATAGAAAGATAGATATATATGAGATAGATAGATAGATAGATAGATATGAGATAGATAGATAAATAGATAGATATGAGATAGATACATAGATAGATATGAGATAGATAGATAGATAGGAGATAGACAGATAGATAGAAAAAATAGATAGATAGATAGATAGATAGATAGATAGATAGATAGATAGATAGATAGATAGATAGATAGATAGATAGATAGATAGGAGATAGATAGATAGGAGATAGATATTAGATAGATATGAGATAGATAGATAGATAGATAGATAGATAGATAGATAGATAGGAGATAGATAGATAGGAGATAGATATTAGATAGATATGAGATAGATAGATAGATAGATAGATAGATAGATAGATATGAGATAGATAGATAGATAGATAGATATGAGATAGATGGATAGATATAAGATAGATAGATATTATATAGATAGATAGATATGAGATAGATAGATATGCGATAGATAGATAAATAGATAGATATGAGATAGATGCATAGATAGATATGAGATAGATAGATATTATATAGATAGATATGAGATAGATAGATAGATATGAGAGAGCGAGATATGAGGTAGATAGATAGATAGATAGATAGATATGAGATAGATAGATATGCGATAAATAAATATGTGGTAGAGAGATAAATATGATAGATATTAAATAGATATGAGATAGATAGATATGAGTTAGATAGATATGAGATAGAGAGATATATATGAGATAGATAGATAGATATGAGATAAATAGATGTGAGATAGATAGATATGAGATAGATAGATGTGAGATAGATAGATATGAGATAGATAGAAGGATAGATAGATATGAGATAAATACATATGTGATAGAGAGATAAATATGAGATAGATAGATGTGAGATAGATAGATATTAGATAGATAGATAGATATGAGATAGATAGATAGATAGATAGATAGATAGATAGATAGGAGATAGATAGATAGGAGATAGATATGAGATAGATAGATATGAGAGATAGATAGATAGATAGATAGATAGATAGATAGATAGATAGATATTAGATAGATGTTAGATTGATAGAGTAGAGTGGTTATACAAAGACAGATACTACCACCATACTGTGACCATATAGTGGTGAATACCAGTTCTACACAAGCGGTCCGCAGATCATGTGAGTACAGTTACATTTAGAGTCTGACAGGTGACGTTCTCTCTGAAGTTCACTTTCCCCATGTTTTGCATTTGGCCCAGACCGCCATAAAGATTTTCTAAGAGCAATGACAGGTAAAAGGCACACCTGTTACAGATAGCAACATCTGCATTGCATTCTGCAACCTGTGTCACCTCCCACCGCCTGCAACAGATAGATTAATGTTGATGATGATTATCCGTTCAGTCGCATCTGACCTTCGGTCACTCTAGGGATCAATGTTCTCCACGCGTTTCTGTCTTTCAGTTCCACGATTGACATTTTCGTGGTGGCCTTGATTGTTAGATTGTTGATAGATTAATAGTCTACTGCAATTCTCTAGCTTTTGTTTCCCGCCAGGTTCTGCCTTAGTAGATAAGCCACTCAGGTTTTGCTTGACGGCACACACTTCTAACCACCTGTAACAGGAGATTCTGGTTCCGCCATCTCATTCAGATACCGTAGACAGATCCTTCCGCTCTACATAAATGCCCACATAGACAGTCCCGGCTTGATGAATTTGGCCATTGTTCAGAAGTTGCAGTGAGCTGCTTAGAATATGAATATGGAGTACATCAATGTCAACTTCGTGAGTAACTTTGTTTTGCCGGCATTGTGTAACCTGCGCCCTCGCCGTATTAATCACCAGCTGTTCTTTGTGGGGTTTTTTGGTTGTGACAAAAGGCTGATCAATGCCGCGATCAATAACATTACCTAAAGCTGTTAAGTCCATCATTACTAGTAATACCAGGCAGTTTGATGAATATGCAGCAATGCATTATGGGCCCTTTCAACTCCAGTGATGGAGAAGAAAGGGATTGTTAATGTATCAGCTGGATAATCACTCAGCGAGAGGGGCTGCTGCTTTGTGGAATAGGATTTGGAGGCTGCTTGTGATTCCTCCCGCAGCATGTGTGCACCCAGTGGTTTCCAGCTGTTTCCTTCTGATATGTTTCCATTCAGCGGCTCAGTTGTTTTTTTTTATAGGGGGATGGCGGGAGTTCAAGAAAAACTTGGAATTGTTTTAACTGACAAGCAAACAGGTATTGAGATTATACCGCAATAACCAGATTTCCATAAGCAGTTCTGACGTATTCCAATTTGCTGAGGAGTCGTCTGCAAATACTTTGTTTTTCTTTTATGCATTTTTTTGATACCCCAGCTAATGTATAAATATTAGAGATGAGCGAGCATACTCGTCCGAGCTTGATGCTCGTTTGAGTATTAGGGTGCTCGAGATGCTCGTTACTCGAGACGAGCACCACGCGGTGCTCGTCTCGATTAAACGAGCACTGACCATTGAATTCAATGAAGCCGGCAATACAGCCGGCTCCATTGAAAGCAATGGGCTGCCGGCTAGCGCGGGATGAATTTTCGGGAAGGGCTTAAAAATATCAGCCCTTACCTGAAAATCATCCTAAAATGTGTAAAAAGTAAAAAAAAATATATACTCACCTTGTCCCGGTAGAACGATGTTAGCCCATTGAATTCAATGGAGCCGGCAATACAGCAATGGGCTGCCGGTGATCGCACAATGAATTTTCGGGAAGGGCTTAAATATATAAGACCTTCCCTGCAATTCATCCAGAAATGTGTAAAAATAAAAAATATATATATATACTCACCTGGTCCCGGCAGACAGAGTTCAGCTGCGGCCAGTCCTCCTGAACTGCTCTGAACAGCTGTGAGTAGTATTCAGCAGCCAGGGATTTAAAATCCCCGCCTGCTGAATGAGCTCCCTCTGATTGGTCACAGCCTGACCAATCAGAGGCAGATCTCACTCACACCCATTCATGAATTCATGAATGGGTGAGTGAATGCTGCCTCTGATTGGCTCAGCGCAGCTCTCAGCTGAATGACAGCAGTTCAGCACCACAGTGCAGGGGACAGCAGGAGAAGATGCGGCTGTGCCCCGGCAGCTGAAGGGAGGTGAGTATCTATTTTTTTTTGTTTTTTAAATCACTTTTAATTAATTTCCAGGGAATGGCTTATATGTAAAGCCCTTCCCTGGAAAATAATTCAGGTGTGCCAGCGGACCATTGTCTTCAATGGAGTCGCCGGCAGCAGCAGCGGCTCCATTGAAGAGAATTCCTGCATTTTTATTCTTTTTTACACTAAAATCTTTATTTTTCAGGTAAGGCCTTATATTTTTAAGCCCTTCCCAAAAATTCATCCCGCGCTCGCTGGCAGCCCATTGCTTTCAATGGAGCCGGCTGTATTGTCGGCTCCATTGAATTCAATGGGCTAACATCGTTCTTCTCTGCCACAGCTGTTACAGCTGTGGCAGAGGAGAACGATCGTTATGCTGACAGTAGGGGGGGTCTCACTCTTGCCACTATTGTGGCTTAAAAGTGAGACCTCGGAGCCCGAAATGCAGCCCTGCATGTTGCTCCTCGCCTGCCCTATCCGTTTCTGTGTTTTTTACATGACTTTGGTGATTTGCTAAGATTTTCACAAATGAAAACCTTAGCGGAGCACCAGTCATATACAACAATGCTCGAGTCGCCCATTGACTTCAATGGCGTTCGTTACTCGAAAACGAACTCTCGAGCATCATTGAAAGTTCGACTCGAGTAACGAGCACTCAAGCATTTTGGTGCTCGCTCATCTCTAATAAATATATACATTATGTAATGTAGAAATTATTACTGTATTGCATTATAGTACATAATATTATATATGGGCAGTGCTGTCAACTTTCCAGGTTTCCCTGAAGTCAATTGGGATTTATGGCCTTCCACCTGCTAACCTTCACTGTTCATCTAGTGGCATAACTCTTTATTAATCAGTTGCTCCCTACTTCCACTGTGTGGCAGTGCGATATCTTCAGTTCTCCTCTTCTGTCTGCTGTCAGAGTAGAGGAAGACAAAAGAGGGTGATTGAAGATAGTGCACTGCTGCTTGCACGGTTCACAGTGGAAGGGGGGCCAAAATCAATTATTAATGGGGTTGTCCGAGTTGTAGCTTCACTGTAAAACCTACTTCTCATGGACTAACCTAAAAAATAAGCGCCTCTCCCAATAGGTGCCTCTCCCCACTTCCTGCTGTATCCTACGTCAGTACTCCGTATCTTTTCTCTGGCATCCCATTTACAGGCTGTCCCAGGCTGTTTATGGAACATCACAAGCCCTGCATCCAGTGCAAGAGCTTAGCAATCAATCACCAAATTCTGTCTTTGGCTGTAGTTCCTGTGACGTGCCCTAAACCAATGGTGTCCAAGGAGGCGGCAGCATCAACGGTGTAGAAATTGTAGAAAAAGGTTTTATTGCTCCATAAAATGGCGACGTTTCGACTTAATCTAAGTCTTTTTCAAGCCCTAAACCAGGCGCAACAGCAGCCTGTAAACAACCACCAGAGCACAGGACCGAGCAGTACCTCAGGGCATAGCAGGAGTCAGAACAGTTGAGAGTATATGTCTATTTGTCATGTTAGTGCATGGGGAATGGGTTTTACAGAGAAGCTACAACTTTGATAACCCTTTAAGCAGCTAAGAATGCAGCCAGGGAGAGGCAGAGGGTCTAATAGAGAGCACAAAGGAGGCATTATAATATTTAGGAGCACAAAAGGACTATAAAGAGGCATTGTTACTTTGTGGGGGCGCAAAGAAGGCACTATTACCTCATGGAGGCACAACAGAGGCACTAAGCAAACTATTACAGTACTTTGTGGGACACACAAAGGGGACACTATTACCTTATGGGAGCACTAAAGTCACACAAGAGGGGTATTATTACATTGTGGGGGACATTATTATATTGTAAGGGCCAAAAAGAGGGCACACATATGAAAATTTGTGGCAGAAATCCATATTTAAAGCACAGGATTTATACTGCAGTTTTTCAATATCGTGGTCATAAATTATCTGATAGAAATGTGAAAGAAAGGAGAGAGCAGACAAAAACAATTCCATCAGTCCAGCCTCACTAACGGATATCCCATTAAGACTTAGATTGCAGTTCCTAATGATATAAACGGTGTAACATTTATTTAACTAAATTATATTGAAAAAATGACTGTTAGCTAAAAATACATGCATTTTGGTGAAGAAATAGGCTGTCCATGGCCTTTAACCCTTTCCAATCCAATTTGTATCCAGGTTTTCCTAGGGGGCTTATCTTTTTCTGCCGCTATACAACGGCGCTATCTGCTGGTAAAGCCAGTACTGCATGAGGTGACACGTTAGATAGGCTCCGACAGCAGAGAGACTGGCAATATACAGTAAGAGAACCCCGATGGGCGTCTTCCAACATCGGAGCAGTACAGCCTTAAATCATTATGTCTTTAGACGTCAGACAGTGGATTGGAAAGGGTTAAAGGGGTTTTCTGGCACTAAATTATTGGAGACCTATCCTCAGGATGGATCATCAACATTTGATCGGTGAAGGTCCATTGCTCGTGATCCTCACTGATCAGTTGCTTAAAGTGACAGCAGAGGTTGAGCACCACTGTGACTTCAGTCCATACCAGGCACAGTGCAGTTCACTGTAAAGCGGCTGTGCCTGGTATCACAGCTTCGTCCCACTCACTTAATTGGAATGGAGCTGTTCTCAGGTCACATGATGAGTGAACATGATGTTACTGTCCTGAGATGAGGCCGCAGGCTTTACTGAAGCGTCGTGTGCTCTTCAATCTACTGATCAGCAGGGATCATGAGCGATGGACCTCACCAATCAACTATTTAGTGCCAAAAAACTCCAGAGCTCCTATGCAACACTGCTGCCTTTTTATATAACAAAGCAGCCTTTGGGTCCCCTCAGACACCTAGGCATAGATACAACTATTACATCTGCACCCCATATATGCCCCTGATGATACTCTCATACCAAATGCCGGAAGTACATTGGACATCCACTCTGTTCCAACTCATGACTCTGTTACCCAGTATTTAAGGTTATTAGTTCCCTTCCCCGAGAGTGAAGTAATCCCAGCACTACTGATGAAGGGGTTTCCCCCGAAACGCGTTTATGAGCTGGATTTTAAATTTTAATATTCTAAATGTTCTTCTCTCTAAAACAAGAAGTTGCATGTTCATCTAATTGTTCTGGCATCTTTATTGGAACCTCCAGAGAGTTGAACCTACACAGCAGGTTTGTCTTTTAGCATATTCTACCCTTCCACCATCGGTGGGTTAATCTGGGTGGCAGCACCTCTTGTTATCTACCATATCCAATCTAAGGACATTTAGACCAGGGTATCTTCCCAGGCCTTTAGTCTCAGTCTTCATTATGGGTTTGCTCCACTTCTCTCTCCACCTATTTCTCAGACCGCTAATGTCTCTTTGGTGATATGCATGTACATTTGTCTTTAATTATATATATAGCTTACTGGCCGTGGATTGTTTGTGTAGGATAATTACAATAAATGACGGTAGACAGGTAGATAATGAGCATGGTGTGTGGTTATACTTCATTACATAACTGCAGAATGACAAGGGGCTAAGTCATGTCTAACTTTATTAAATCTCGATTTTTCTCTGTCACACTCAATAAAATCTCCAAGTAATAAACAAGCTGGCGGACATTGTGGATACGGTCAGGTAGAGAGAGCTCAACATGGAGATGAACTGTATTGCTGGAGCATAAATAAAATATATAATAACTTACAAACTCTTAAAAGGGTTTCCAGAGTTAGAAATGTAACCTTTTTTACCAGAAACGGTAACACTCTTGTCCATGGGTTGTGTCTGGTAATGCAACCTAGTCATATTCATGCCGGCACAGCCCATGGACAAGAGCGCTGATGTTTATGGAGGAAAAAAAAAACCTCTAACCCTAAACAACCCATTTAATAACTCACAGAATCTTTTAATTTGCATATCTCTACCCACAATCCACTACTCTTTGTTTATGGGATATGTGTAGAATTGCAGCTTATCCCCATTAACTTTGTTGAGATACAATACCACACATCCCATGGACAAAAAAATTGTGTTATTTCTAGAAGAAAGCCCCAATATTTCACAACCACTTTAATAGAAATATGCTGAGATTTCACATTAACTTATACTGGCCTTGAGTTGTATCATCATAAAGGGATTGTCAAACAAAAATGACTTTTCTTCAATCCACAGAAGAGGGAGTCAGTATGTGATCTGTGGGAGTTCAACTACTTGGACTCCCACTGATTGTGAGAATTGGGGTCCTGAGTTAATGGAGTGGTAGCCACTTGTGCAGAAAACCACCCCATTCATTTCAAGGTGAATGCCGGAGATAGGTAAGCCCTTGTACTCCAGCAGTCCCATCGAAATGAATTAAGTTCTGCTGCACATGGATGACCACTGCCCTGTGGATAGATGATAAGTTCCTTCCATGGGACAGCCCCTTCAAGCATAATAGTTATGTAGGTAAATTGAAATACCTCATTGAAGGGGGTCGGCAACTTTATAGCATCCTGTTTTGTCAGAAGAGTCAAATAAACGGAATGTCCTGCTATCGGGAACCTCAGCAATCAGCTGCACCCTTTGGAGTAGTGTTGGACTAACTAAAACAGTGGAACCCTGGTTCAGATCAACCTTTGCTAAAGGTTTGGTTCAGCATGAATCCAAATCTCAGATGGTTCATGTCAGCTGTCCGAACTAAAATGTCATCTTCTACTTCTTAAGAATGTTACAAAAAGGTATCTATGGCTCTTAAAAGTGTTCTACACTAGTTTTAGGGGTATTAGTGAAGTTCAGGTTTGGTTCAAACCTTTTGAACAGTAATAAACTTTTTGCTCACCTTTGGCTAAACTGCTGAACTGTACTTCTAAAAAGTTTGCCCGTCATTAGTTTGGAGAAACTTTCATTTTCTCTGGAGCCCCACCACAGAATAAGGAATTACGTGGTACATATTGAAATCAATACACTGGAGAGACACTCTTTGTAGACACTATCTGCTCCATTTATGAGATGAGACATCAGCATGATGGACAACCTTCTCTAAATTCCTTGCACCCTAATAGGGTACTCGAAAATGTGTTTTCTAAATCAAACAACCCCTTTAAAGATGTTTAAAGAGTCTTATATGGTGATGGAATATGGATGGATCGTATCCAAGCCAAAGGTCATAGTTTTTAATCCGTAGTAGATTATATAACATTTCTTCTGTAAAGCGTTTTGGAATCCAGTGGCTTATTATGACATTCCCTTTTAGTCATGGAAAAAGTGAAATGAGAAGTTTTCATATACGAGTAAAACTAACTTATAATACTGATGATCGTATTAATATTATAAAAAGGGGTATTTTTCCCAAAGGACTATATAGATCACCAAGCTATTTTTGAAAGTCCATGATTGTGCTCTTTCTCACCCAAGTGGCTAAAATTGTGATCTGAATTACCCAAAGTGCACTAGGATGCTTTCGCATGCACACATTAAAAGGATAAGGGGTCTCTGAACATTCCTAAATCCTCGGGGTCAAACGAAAGAACCTAGTTGTCCTCTTCACCTCCAGACCTGTTTGTGTCCTGGTATCTTTCTAGACTGTAACTAAAACATCACTAAGGTGATTTCTAGTTGGCTCCTAAATGGATGAACAATGGTTTATAGAGAGGATATGCACTGAGACACACATCTGGTATCGCGTTGAATTTCCTTTGTCCTTCAGAACTGCACCAATTTATCGTGGTATCCATTCACATGGCATCTCCACTAGCCTGAACTGTTGGGGCCTAACACAAAGGATTTATCAGTTCATGATTCTTACACCAAATTCTGACCTCCCATCGGCACGGTGCAACAGAAATCTGGATCTTTCTAACCAGGCGATGTTTTTCCATGGTTCAGTAATAACATTTTTGAGCTCTTTTGCCCTCTGGAATCTCACCTTTTTAGTTTTTAGATAGAAATGGTGCCAAAACTGGTTATTTGTAACCATAGCCCATCCATGCTAAGGAATAACATGCTGTGTCATGGTTTGGTAGTGCAAACACAACACACATTGAATTTTCAATAGAAAAGCCCCAGAAAACCCTTTTTAACACAAAGGGTCTTACTTACCAATATTGTCTAAAAGCTAGTGAAAACTTAGACTATACAGTCTTAGGGCTTATTCAGATGACCGTATATTGGCCGGGTATTCACACCCAGCTGATATATGGCATCCCTCTCTGCAGGGGGAGGAGGCTGGAAGAGACGGGAGCAGTACTCTGAGCTCCCACCCCCCTCTCCACCAACTCTCCACCCCTCTGCACTATTTGCAATCAGTGGAGGCGGGACAGGGGTGGAGCTAATTCCCAGAACTTAGCCCTGCCCCCATCCCGGCCCCTCTTTTGATTGCAAATAGTGCAGAGGGGTGAAGAGGGGGTGGAGAGGGGGGCGGGAGCTCAGAGTACTGCTCTTGGCTCTTCCAGCCTCCTCCCCCTATAGAGAGAGACGCCGTATATCGGCCGGCGTGAATACCCAGCCGATATACGGTCGTCTGAATAAGCCCTTAAAGTGCACCAGATTTATCACTGAATGCTAAATCTGTCCCATTGTAAGACTGCATTGGCTAAATTTACAGCACCTATGAGTTAGCTTATTTTAAGCCAAAAATGATGCCAAAGTTTGGCGCAATTTGTGCCATAATTTGCCTCTTTTTTGGACAAGTCAGAAAAACTGTCGGAATCGTCTAAAAATACATGATAGATGCGACACAAGCATGGAAGACAGTTTTCTGGCGCAGTTTGAATAGTAAATAAGCTCCAATGGTTCTAATTGTCTTAGGTTTGAAGCCATCAGCGTTTTTCCTATTCTAAAATGATAATTAACAGCGTTGGTTTATTTAGTGTTGGGGTGATATAATAATCAAATGGGATTTATCAATTAACATGAAGACAAAAGATCTAATCTCCTGGAGCTGTATAACACGCCAGATTCATTCTTAATTGAAGTCATTCTCAAACTTCTGCTCAATAATTTAATGTGGAAATCTATTTGTCTTCCGCTATTTATCTCCAGAGAAGACGGAATCTGCCAAGAAGTTAATGAACTCCTTATCTTTTAAATTTTGAAAATGAAAGAAACTTAATACAAACTGTGACTCAATCACTGGAGAAGTATCGTCCTGATCCAGTAGGCAGATAGGCTACAGTAAATTGCTCTTTATCAGACGCATTATAAATAATCTCCTACCATGAGATTTAAGATTTTGCAGAAATAGCATGATGGCAAAAAAAAATATATGACTCTGTAAAATGAGATGTATACTCAGAAAGTATTATTCTGAGGATAAGAATAAGAATCCAGTGTTTGAGTGCAATGTAATATTTAATATATACTCTATATATGCCCTAGTGGGTCCTGTATCAGCTTGTAACAGAAATACTGCCACTGTGTGGTTGGATGACCACGTAACACACTAAATCATTTATATATGTGGGCCAATAGAGGGGGACTTGACACCTAATTGTTTATACGGTAGGGAAAACTGTGACCCGCACTTACCAGCTAGGCGGGATGTAGGGAGAACATAACAGAAATACTGCCACCGTGTGGTTGCATGACTACATAGTACGCTAAATTATTTATATAAGTGGGCCAATAAAGGGGCACTTGACACCTAATTGTTTATATCGTAGGGGAAACTGTGACCCGCACTTACCAGCTAGGAGGGATTTAGGGAGAACATAACAGAAATACTGCCACCATGTGGTTGGATGACTACATAGTACGCTAAATCATTTATATAAGTGGGCCAATAGAGGGGGACTTGACACCTAACTGTTTATACGGTAGGGGAAACTGTGACCCGCACTTACCAGCTAGGCGGGATGTAGGGAGAACATAACAGAAATACTGCCACCGTGTGGTTGCATGACTACATAGTACGCTAAATTATTTATATAAGTGGGCCAATAAAGGGGCACTTGACACCTAATTGTTTATATGGTAGGGGAAACTGTGACCCGCACTTACCAGCTAGGAGGGATTTAGGGAGAACATAACAGAAATACTGCCACCATGTGGTTGGATGACTACATAGTACGCTAAATCATTTATATAAGTGTGCCAATAGAGGGGGACTTGACACCTAATTGTTTATACGGTAGGGGAAACTGTGACCCGCACTCACCAACCATGGCGGTTTAGGAAGAAAGATGTCGCACTATGCACTCATCAGTGTAGCAGAGAGTGGCTCTTGCTACACTCAGTCAGTTCCAACATCAAAGCACTGTACAGGAATGTATAGCGTGATGTGGGCAGCACTAAGTAGAGGGGGAGAAGGTAGCCATCTCATCCAAACTCAGTTCCCTGTGCCCTGCACTCAGCAGTGTAGCGGAGGGTGGCCGGCTACAATAACTTGCGCATTTGACTCAGCTGCTTCTGCTTCACTGGCTGCTCCTGCTGCATTCAGCGCCAACATCGAAGCGTTGTACAGGGATGTACAATGGGATGTTTGCGGCTCCAAGCCGGCAGGGAGGGGGAAGGCTCACTGGCTTCTAATTCACCCCCAAAATGCAGGAATTAATGGTGTGATGTTGTCACTAGCAAGTACAAGGGGGTCCATGCTTGGTGGCTCCTGTGTCAGGGGTTTGCTGCTGCCCGAGAGGGTGGAAGATGCCCACCTCAAGTAATCATTTCATGAGCATGGATATTTATGTATATAGATTTCAGTTGTTGCCCTGGGACAAAAACTCTGCCCGTCCTGGGAAGGGCTATCTACTAGTAATATAATATGCAATGATAAAACTGTGCAATATAATTGGTGCTACAATGTACAGGCATATAATATAAATTAATTGCAGATTATGCGATAACAATATTATATACAGTGATATGCAAGGTGAGGCAAAAATTGTGTTATAACTTCTGTATTAATGAGAAAATTGACTTGCAATGTGTGAAAGTATTAATTGAGAGGGAGGCTGTAATTTTTATTGGAGGAGACGTTTAATGGTCATTTTGAAGTCTGCCATATTGAATTTAGCTCAGGTTTCAGAAATGGGATGGGGGGTCATGTAATATATCAGTCTTGGCTAGAATTGACTTTATATTGGAAGTGTCAGTTTTGCCCCGTTTTTATTTGTTATGGGGTAAAGTGAGGGCATAGTTTCACATGTTCGATGTGTCCACCATTCTGTCAGATGGACATGGTTAAATGGGTTCATCCAGTCTTCGTGAACATGCTGAATATCTGCAGGTGATATGTCTTCATAGCACTGTAGGATTGGCCGTTTCAGGTGAACCATATTGCGTATTTTTTCAGCATACACAAGGATTTGAAATGACCCCAGAGATAAAAGTTCAAAGGCATTAGGTCCGGCAAGCCTGGCGGCCATTCTGCCCGGACCTCTATGTGTATCTCTGGGGCCACTAAAAGCTCAGCTGTGGATTTCTGCCACAGACATGGAGACGGAATCCACATGGACTTTCCCTGTGGCCCAGTCTGAGCCTGAGCACATAAACTATATGCATAGACGCATATAAACCATGTCTGTGACTTTATTGCTAGTAGTAATAATAGTAATGATATACAATAAAACCTGATATCATCTAATATAAAATGCATTATAGAGTGATATAATAAAATACAAAATATGATGATATAACGTCATATAATACTACATTATATAATATACAGTAATACAATCATCTGATGTAAAACATGATATAAATAATTTTAGTGATATACTGATACGATGTAACAACATACTATAATACAATATATAGTAATATAATCAATGTAAAATAATAATTTGTACAACATGACATATTGTAATTGAAAACGCAGCCAAGGAAGCTGAATGCCAGAACTATGTTAGGGAGGCCTTATACTCACCTAGCAGACGCTGTCCGGGTCACTCCTGCTGTTCTCCAGTGTCCATGCACGCTTCTGGGCACTTGTTTTCGCCAACAGAGCATCTCTTGATAGTAGGGGGGTTTGAAGACCCCCGCCTCCAGCAAGAGATTACTTTGATTGGCTGACTCGCGGTCTCAGCCAATCAGAGCCAGAACTCAATGAACCAATCACAGCTATTCAATGAATGGCTGTAATTGGTTCATCGAGTCCTGGTTCTGATTGGTGGGCCAGCGCTTGATGAACCAATCAGAGCAATTTCTTGCTGGAGGCGGGGTCTACAAACCTTGCTACCATCATGAGATGCTCTGTTGGAGATGACAAGTACCCGGAAGCCTGCATGGACACTGGAGAACAGCAGGAGTGACCAAGACAGCGTCTGCTAGGTGAATATTGCTTTTTAAAAATATTTTAAGCCCCCGCCAACAAAAACAGGGTAGCAGCCTGCGTTTAACGTTGCCAAAAACGCAGTACCAAGTTGTGCCATGTTTTCAGCAGCGCTGAAACCCCTGTCCATTCATTTCATTGGGCTGAAAACGGCCCAAAATAGAACATATATCACTTTCATAGCACAGCGTTAAAAATGTAGTGTTCTACCGCTTGTGTGAGCAGCCCCATAGAAATGGATGGGAGCCTTTGTACAGCATTTAGTGCAACGCTGAAAACGCAGCGCTAAACGCTGTACAAAAACGCCAGTGGAAGGGAGGCCTAAAGCCGAATAGTTATTGTTGTGCGCCTTTACTACTTGCATAGTGCCGTAAATATTGAACATGGGTGTAGTGTAGCGAACGTTTGTTTGGCTTCTGCTAGATCTTATATGAAAGCCAAAGCAGTGATCACAGAGTAGGGGAAATTAATAAAGTTCCTCTCATTCATCTAAGCAATACAATAGTCAACCTCTTCTTGGCTGATAACAGTGAACAATGGATTGCATTTATCTCCCCACAAAATGGAAATAAGATAGATTTTAGGTTTATTATCCCTTTAAAAAAAATCAAGGGTCATTAAACTCAGCCAAAAATATCTATCATCCTGAAGCTCATGGTCACCGGCTTGTAGATTCCCTGGCACACTTCACTGCTCGTGTCTTCTGAAAGGAACATAGCTGACACCTTGGCAGAGCGAGATATATTCTATAGTGCGCCAATATAAGAGGAGACCTCATACAGCTAGTATAACTCATACAGCATTAAGAGGAGCAGATAAGACTGGATTCGGACGTACCGTACAGTGAATATGTAGCAGAGCTGAATTTGTCCTTTAACTTTCTGCATCATCTGTTCCCCTGGAGTGAGATAACGCATCAATTCTGTGTCAAACCGCAAATATCACATTCTTGTTGTATCATCAAATGTCAAACTCAGCTCTACTATATTTGCAGAGAAGGTACAGAATCGGCAAGGTTGAAAGCAGCTGTAATTGTGCACTGGGCAAACCACGTACCTCATGCCACCGCCACATAAGCTCATATTAAAAAAATGTGCAATTAACTGTAAAGCTATTGCTTTTCGTTTTAGAGGTTGTGTAAATTGTGTTTGCATTTAAAACAGAGGATGCTTTCTACGGAAATCAATAGGACAGACTTGTAAAGAGCTCGCTGAAAAGGTTATCGCTCAGGAAAGGAAAATAACAAAATACAACGGCGAATGGCTCCTTGATTTATTACAATTTAACTGCTTAGGTTTTAGGGGTTAGTGCATATGTTGAATGAAAGAGTATAAAATGTGCGATTGGATAGAACATAAATGACTAGTATATACATCTGGGCTAAGGTCTGTAGTGATTGCATAAAAAAGGATATACCATATATTACCCCAATGAACAAGAATATAACTACTATGATACTGCCTCCTATGTACAATAATATACCTACTATAATACTGCCTCCTATGTACAAGAATATAACTACTATAATACTGCTCCTATGTACAAGAATATAACTACTATAATACTGCCCCATATGTGCAAGAATATAACTACTATAATACTGCCTCCTATGTACAAGAATATACCTACTATAATACTGCTCCCTATGTACAAGAATATAACTACTATAATAGTGCCCCTATGTACAAGAATATAACTACTATAATACTGCTCCCTATGTACAAGAATATAACTACTATAATACTGCTCCTATGTACAAGAATATAACTACTATAATACTGCTCCTATGTACAAGAATATAACTACTATAATACTGCCCCATATGTGCAAGAATATAACTACTATAATACTGCATCCTATGTACAAGAATATACCTACTATAATACTGCTCCCTATGTACAAGAATATACCGTAACTACTATAATACTGCTCCTATGTACAAGAATATAACTACTATAATACTGCCCCCTATGTACAAGAATATAACTACTATAATACTGCTCCTATGTACAAGAATATAACTACTATAATACTGCCTCCTATGTACAAGAATATAACTACCATAATACTGCCCCCTATGTACAAGAATATAACTACTATAATACTGCCCCCTATGTACAAGAATATAATTACTATAATACTGCCCCTATGTGAAAGAATATAACTACTATAATACTGTCCCCTATGTACAAGAATATAACTACTATAATACTGTTCCCTATGTACAAGGATTTAACTACTATAAATATGTCTCCTCTATACAAGAATATAACTACTATAATACTGTCTCCTGTATACAAGAATATAACTACTATAATACTGCCTCCTATGTACAAAAATATAACTACTATAATACTGACTCCTATGTACAACAATATAATTACTATAATACTGCCCTCTATGTACAAGAATATAACTACTATAATACTGCTCCTATGTACAAGAATATAACTACTATAATACTGCCCCCTATGTACAAGAACATAACTACTATAATACTGCCTCCTATGTACAAGAATATAATTACTATAATACTCCCCTCTATGTACAAGAATATGACTACTATAATACTGCCCCCTTGTACAAGAATATAACTACTATAATACTGCTCCTATGTACAAGAATATAACTACTATAATACTGCCTCCTATGTACAAGAATATAACTACCATAATACTGCCCCCTATGTACAAGAATATAACTACTATAATACTGCCCCCTATGTACAAGAATATAACTACTATAATACTGTTCCCTATGTACAAGGATTTAACTACTATAAATATGTCTCCTGTATACAAGAATATAACTACTATAATACTGTCTCCTGTATACAAGAATATAACTACTATAATACTGCCTCCTATGTACAAAAATATAACTACTATAATATTGACTCCTATGTACAACAATATAATTACTATAATACTGCCCTCTATGTACAATAATATAACTACTATAATACTGCTCCTATGTACAAGAATATAACTACTATAATACTGCCCCCTATGTACAAGAACATAACTACTATAATACTGCCTCCTATGTACAAGAATATAATTACTATAATACTCCCCTCTATGTACAAGAATATGACTACTATAATACTGCCCCCTTGTACAAGAATATTACTACTATAATACTGCCTCCTATGTACAAGAATATAACTACTGTAATACTGCCTCCTATGCACAAGAATATAACTACTATAGTACTGGCTCCTATGCACAAGAATATAACTACTATAATACTGCCTCCTATGTACAAAAATATAACTACTATAATACTGACTCCTATGTACAACAATATAATTACTATAATACTGCCCTCTATGTACAAGAATATAACTACTATAATACTGCTCCTATGTACAAGAATATAACTACTATAATACTGCCCCCTATGTACAAGAACATAACTACTATAATACTGCCTCCTATGTACAAGAATATAATTACTATAATACTCCCCTCTATGTACAAGAATATGACTACTATAATACTGCCCCCTTGTACAAGAATATAACTACTATAATACTGCTCCTATGTACAAGAATATAACTACTATAATACTGCCTCCTATGTACAAGAATATAACTACCATAATACTGCCCCCTATGTACAAGAATATAACTACTATAATACTGCCCCCTATGTACAAGAATATAACTACTATAATACTGTTCCCTATGTACAAGGATTTAACTACTATAAATATGTCTCCTGTATACAAGAATATAACTACTATAATACTGTCTCCTGTATACAAGAATATAACTACTATAATACTGCCTCCTATGTACAAAAATATAACTACTATAATATTGACTCCTATGTACAACAATATAATTACTATAATACTGCCCTCTATGTACAATAATATAACTACTATAATACTGCTCCTATGTACAAGAATATAACTACTATAATACTGCCCCCTATGTACAAGAACATAACTACTATAATACTGCCTCCTATGTACAAGAATATAATTACTATAATACTCCCCTCTATGTACAAGAATATGACTACTATAATACTGCCCCCTTGTACAAGAATATTACTACTATAATACTGCCTCCTATGTACAAGAATATAACTACTGTAATACTGCCTCCTATGCACAAGAATATAACTACTATAGTACTGGCTCCTATGCATAAGAATATAACTACTATAATACTGCCTCCTATGTACAAGAATATAACTACTATAATACTGCCTCTTATGTACAAGGATATAACTACTATAATACTGCCCGCTATGTACAAGAATATAACCACTATAATACTGCCCCCTATGTACAAGAATATAACTACTATAATACTACTCCTATGTACAAGAATATAACTACTATAATATTGCCTCCTATGTATAAGAATATAACTACTATAATACTGCCCCCTATGTACAAGAATATAACTGCTATAATACTGCCTCCTATGTACAAGAATATAACTGCTATAATACTGCTCCTATGTACAAGAATATAACTACTATAATACTGCCTCCTATGTACAAGAATATAACTACTATAATACTGCCTCCTATGTACAAGAAAATAACTACTATAATACTGCCTCCTATGTACAAGAATATACCTACCATAATACTGCCCCTATGTACAAGAATATAACTACTATAATACTACTCCTATGTACAAGAATATAACTACTATAATACTGCCCTCCTATGTACAAGAATATAACTACTATAATACTGCCCCCTATGTACAAGAATATAACTACTATAATACTGCCCCCTATGTACAAGAATATAACTACTATAATACTGCTCCTATGTACAAGAATATTTCTACCATAATACTGCCCCTTTTGTTCAAGAAGATAACTACTATAATACTGCCTCCTATGTACAAGAATATAACTACTATAATACTGCTCCTGTGTACAAGAATATAACTACTATAATACTGCCTCCTATGTACAAAAATATAACTACTCTAATACTGACTCCTATGTACAACAATATAATTACTATAATACTGCCCTCTATGTACAAGAATATAACTACTATAATACTGCTCCTATGTACAAGAATATAACTACTATAATACTGCCCCCTATGTACAAGAACATAACTACTATAATACTGCCTCCTATGTACAAGAATATAATTACTATAATACTCCCCTCTATGTACAAGAATATGACTACTATAATACTGCCCCCATGTACAAGAATATAACTACTATAATACTGCCTCCTATGTACAAGAATATAACTACTATAATACTGACTCCTATGTACAACAATATAATTACTATAATACTGCCCTCTATGTACAAGAATATAACTACTATAATACTGCTCCTATGTACAAGAATATAACTACTATAATACTGCCCCCTATGTACAAGAACATAACTACTATAATACTGCCTCCTATGTACAAGAATATAATTACTATAATACTCCCCTCTATGTACAAGAATATGACTACTATAATACTGCCCCCTTGTACAAGAATATAACTACTATAATACTGCCTCCTATGTACAAGAATATAACTACTGTAATACTGCCTCCTATGCACAAGAATATAACTACTATAGTACTGGCTCCTATGCATAAGAATATAACTACTATAATACTGCCTCCTATGTACAAGAATATAACTACTATAATACTGCCTCTTATGTACAAGGATATAACTACTATAATACTGCCCGCTATGTACAAGAATATAACCACTATAATACTGCCCCCTATGTACAAGAATATAACTACTATAATACTTCTCCTATGTACAAGAATATAACTACTATAATATTGCCTCCTATGTATAAGAATATAACTACTATAATACTGCCCCCTATGTACAAGAATATAACTGCTATAATACTGCCTCCTATGTACAAGAATATAACTGCTATAATACTGCTCCTATGTACAAGAATATAACTACTATAATACTGCCTCCTATGTACAAGAATATAACTACTATAATACTGCCTCCTATGTACAAGAATATAACTACTATAATACTGCCTCCTATGTACAAGAATATACCTACCATAATACTGCTCCCTATGTACAAGAATATAACTACTATAATACTACTCCTATGTACAAGAATATAACTACTATAATACTGCCCTCCTATGTACAAGAATATAACTACTATAATACTGCCCCCTATGTACAAGAATATAACTACTATAATACTGCCCCCTATGTACAAGAATATAACTACTATAATACTGCTCCTATGTACAAGAATATTTCTACCATAATACTGCCCCCTATGTTCAAGAACATAACTACTATAATACTGCCTCCTATGTACAAGAATATAACTACTATAGTACTGCTCCTGTGTACAAGAATATAACTACTATAATACTGTGCCCTATGTACAAGAATATAACTACTATAATACTGCTCCTGTGTACAAGAATATAACTACTATAATACTGTGCCCTATGTACACGAATATAACTACTATAATACTGCCTCCTATGTACAAGAATAAAACTAGTATAATACTTTTCTTATGTAGAAGTATATAACTACTATAATACTGAACCTTTGTACAAAAATATAACTGCTATAATACTGTCCCCTATGTACAAGATTATAACTACTATAATACTGCCCCATATGTACAAGAATATAACTACTATAATACTGCTATGTACAATAATATAACTACTATAATACTGCCTCCTATGTACAAGAATAAAACTACTATAATACTGCTCCTATGTACAAGAAAATAACTACTATAATACTGCCCCTTCGTACAAGAATATAACTGCTATAATACTGCTATCTATGTACAAGAATATAACTACTATAATACTGCCTCCTATGTACAAGAATATAACTACTATAATACTGCCACCTATGTACAAGAATATAACTACTATAATAATGCACGTATGTACAAGAATATAACTGCTATAATACTGTCCCCTATGTACAAGAATATAACTACTATAATACTGCCCCTTATGTACAAGAATATAACTACTATAATACTGCTCCTATGTACAAGAATATAACTACTATAATACTGCCCCCTATGTACAAGAATATAACTACTATAATACTGCCTCCTATGTACAAGAATATAACTACTATAATACTGCCTCCTATGTACAAGAATATACCTACCATAATACTGCTCCCTATGTACAAGAATATAACTACTATAATACTACTCCTATGTACAAGAATATAACTACTATAATACTGCCCTCCTATGTACAAGAATATAACTACTATAATACTGCCCCCTATGTACAAGAATATAACTACTATAATACTGCCCCCTATGTACAAGAATATAACTACTATAATACTGCTCCTATGTACAAGAATATTTCTACCATAATACTGCCCCCTATGTTCAAGAACATAACTACTATAATACTGCCTCCTATGTACAAGAATATAACTACTATAATACTGCTCCTGTGTACAAGAATATAACTACTATAATACTGTGCCCTATGTACAAGAATATAACTACTATAATACTGCTCCTGTGTACAAGAATATAACTACTATAATACTGTGCCCTATGTACACGAATATAACTACTATAATACTGCCTCCTATGTACAAGAATAAAACTAGTATAATACTTTTCTTATGTAGAAGTATATAACTACTATAATACTGAACCTTTGTACAAAAATATAACTGCTATAATACTGTCCCCTATGTACAAGATTATAACTACTATAATACTGCCCCCTATGTACAAGAATATAACTACTATAATACTGCTATGTACAATAATATAACTACTATAATACTGCCTCCTATGTACAAGAATAAAACTACTATAATACTGCTCCTATGTACAAGAATATAACTACTATAATACTGCCCCTTCGTACAAGAATATAACTGCTATAATACTGCTATCTATGTACAAGAATATAACTACTATAATACTGCCTCCTATGTACAAGAATATAACTACTATAATACTGCCACCTATGTACAAGAATATAACTACTATAATAATGCACGTATGTACAAGAATATAACTGCTATAATACTGTCCCCTATGTACAAGAATATAACTACTATAATACTGCCCCTTATGTACAAGAATATAACTACTATAATACTGCTCCTATGTACAAGAATATAACTACTATAATACTGCCCCCTATGTACAAGAATATAACTACTATAATACTGCCTCCTATGTACAAGAATATAACTACTATAATACTGCCTCCTATGTACAAGAATATACCTACCATAATACTGCTCCCTATGTACAAGAATATAACTACTATAATACTACTCCTATGTACAAGAATATAACTACTATAATACTGCCCTCCTATGTACAAGAATATAACTACTATAATACTGCCCCCTATGTACAAGAATATAACTACTATAATACTGCCCCCTATGTACAAGAATATAACTACTATAATACTGCTCCTATGTACAAGAATATTTCTACCATAATACTGCCCCCTATGTTCAAGAACATAACTACTATAATACTGCCTCCTATGTACAAGAATATAACTACTATAATACTGCTCCTGTGTACAAGAATATAACTACTATAATACTGTGCCCTATGTACAAGAATATAACTACTATAATACTGCTCCTGTGTACAAGAATATAACTACTATAATACTGTGCCCTATGTACAAGAATATAACTACTATAATACTGCCTCCTATGTACAAGAATAAAACTAGTTTAATACTTTTCTTATGTAGAAGTATATAACTACTATAATACTGCACCTTTGTACAAAAATATAACTGCTATAATACTGTCCCCAATGTACAAGATTATAACTACTATAATACTGCCCCCTATGTACAAGAATATAACTACTATAATACTGCTATGTACAATAATATAACTACTATAATACTGCCTCCTATGTACAAGAATAAAACTACTATAATACTGCTCCTATGTACAAGAATATAACTACTATAATACTGCCCCTTCGTACAAGAATATAACTGCTATAATACTGCTATCTATGTACAAGAATATAACTACTATAATACTGCCTCCTATGTACAAGAATATAACTACTATAATACTGCCACCTATGTACAAGAATATAACTACTATAATACTGCACGTATGTACAAGAATATAACTGCTATAATACTGTCCCCTATGTACAAGAATATAACTACTATAATACTGCCCCTTATGTACAAGAATATAACTACTATAATACTGCTCCTATGTACAAGAATATAACTACTATAATACTGCCCCCTATGTACAAGAATATAACTACTATAATACTGCCTCCTATGTACAAGAATATAACTACTATAATACTGCCTCCTATGTACAAGAATATACCTACCATAATACTGCTCCCTATGTACAAGAATATAACTACTATAATACTACTCCTATGTACAAGAATATAACTACTATAATACTGCCCTCCTATGTACAAGAATATAACTACTATAATACTGCCCCCTATGTACAAGAATATAACTACTATAATACTGCCCCCTATGTACAAGAATATAACTACTATAATACTGCCCCTATGTACAAGAATATAACTACTATAATACTGCCCCCTATGTACAAGAATATAACTACTATAATACTGCTCCTATGTACAAGAATATTTCTACCATAATACTGCCCCCTATGTTCAAGAACATAACTACTATAATACTGCCTCCTATGTACAAGAATATAACTACTATAATACTGCTCCTGTGTACAAGAATATAACTACTATAATACTGTGCCCTATGTACAAGAATATAACTACTATAATACTGCTCCTGTGTACAAGAATATAACTACTATAATACTGTGCCCTATGTACAAGAATATAACTACTATAATACTGCCTCCTATGTACAAGAATAAAACTAGTATAATACTTTTCTTATGTAGAAGTATATAACTACTATAATACTGCACCTTTGTACAAAAATATAACTGCTATAATACTGTCCCCTATGTACAAGATTATAACTACTATAATACTGCCCCCTATGTACAAGAATATAACTACTATAATACTGCTATGTACAATAATATAACTACTATAATACTGCCTCCTATGTACAAGAATAAAACTACTATAATACTGCTCCTATGTACAAGAATATAACTACTATAATACTGCCCCTTCGTACAAGAATATAACTGCTATAATACTGCTATCTATGTACAAGAATATAACTACTATAATACTGCCTCCTATGTACAAGAATATAACTACTATAATACTGCCCCCTATGTACAAGAATATAACTACTATAATACTGCACGTATGTACAAGAATATAACTGCTATAATACTGTCCCCTATGTACAAGAATATAACTACTATAATACTGCCCCTTATGTACAAGAATATAACTACTATAATACTGCTCCTATGTACAAGAATATAACTACTATAATACTGCCCCCTATGTACAAGAATATAACTACTATAATACTGCCTCCTATGTACAAGAATATATCTACTATAATACTGCCCCCTATGTACAACAATATAACTGCTATAATACTGTCCCCTATGTACAAGAATACAACCACTATAATACTGCCTCCTATGTACAAGAATATTACTACCATAATACCGCCCCCTATGTACAAGAATATAACTACTATAATACTGCCCCTATGTGAAAGAATATAACTACTATAATACTGTCCCCTATGTACAAGAATATAACTACTATAATATTGCCCCGTATGTACAAGAATATAACTACTATAATACTGTTCCCTATGTACAAGAATATAACTACTATAATACTGCCTCCTATGTACAAGAATATTACTACTAAAATAGTGCTCCCTACGTACAAGAATATATCTACTATAATACTGCCCCCTATGTACAAGAATAAAACTACTATAATACTGCTCCTATGTACAAGAATATAACTACTATAATACTGCCCCTTATGTACAAGAATATAACTACTATAATACTGCACCTATGTACAAGAATATAACTGCTATAATACTGTCCCCTATGTACAAGAATATAACTACTATAATACTGCCCCTATGTACAAGAATATAACTACTATAATACTGCCCCTTATGTACAAGAATATAACTACTATAATACTGCCCCCTATGTACAAGAATATTACTACTGTAATACTGCCCCCCTATGTACAAGAATATAACTACTATAATACTGCCTCCTATGTACAAGAATACAACCACTATAATACTGCCCCCTATGTACAAGAATATAACTACTATAATACTGCTCCTATGTACAAGAATATAACTACTATAATACTGCCCCCTATGTACAAGAATATAACTACTATAATACTGCCCCCTATGTACAAGAATATAACTACTATAATACTGCCCCCTATGTACAAGAATATAACTACTATAACACTACCCCCTATGTACCAGAATATAATTCTTGAAATTGCTATATTTTTGCCTCCCCCAGAGAGCAGAGCTGTAGATTAATGTGTGGTCGTCATCTGGGCAGGGTGTGAGTTTGGTAAATTAATGACTACTGTAAAATCTGCATTCATTTCAATCAGTAAATTAATTTGCAGAAATATAGGATTCCCTTGTAATCCATGAATCTTTCATATAGGTCATCACTGGAAAAGTTTCCTTCCCCGTTTTCTGAATTATTACAAGACAAGTGAAATCCTTCATCTTCAGGGCCGAATCTCTGGCACAGGAGAGATTTTTTTTCTTCTGCTAATTTTTATACTTTATTAATTAAAGAATCCTCTGTGTGCAGTAAGTCATTTTTGGGGACTTGAACACAGGCGGAAAGATGGACCTATTTTATAGACTTTATACCTTGGGCTTCCATCATTTACAGAATTAAAAATGTAATTAAATAAAAACTAAAAGCTGATTTTACAAAAATGTTAAATATTTTTTAAAAAATTAAAGCAAAATAATGAAAATAAAACGACACATCATCACAGAATGGTAACCAGTTAGAGATCCACGGACGCACTGTATACACTTTTGTACTTTTTTATTTTTTTTTTTTTTGAATATCAAACTAAAAGCATTAGAAAAAAAAAATAAAAAAAATTTCAGAACGTTAAGATTTTTCAACGCCACCGATTAATTATCATTTATTCTTTATTTGCTAATTTTTTTGTACTGTTCAATACACACGAGGACATTAAAGGGCTCTACATGGAAATAATATTGATGACCCAACCTCAGTAGCTGATCGGCTGGGGTCCGCCCTTCCGTATCACTGACGATCTCCTGACTAGGCACCCGTTGTCAGCACCACAACACACAGGGGTACAGAGCAGAGGAGCCCTGTGTAGTGGCCATTGCTTGGAATTGCATTCACAGCTCTCATTAAAATCAGCTATTGGTAACCAATCCTGGGGATCGGTCATCAGTAGTCTTTCCCTGAAAGAAACCTTTTGGTTTCAGGACAACATTTTGTACTGGGACTGAAAGTTATATTATTGGCTGCTCTAACGTGCCATTGTTCCTCGGTTCTGCCAGCTCCATGCCCCTTTTTTGGTCTTCCAAGATGGCCCCTGAGGTGTTCATCTGTAGCTATCTAATGCACAGATTGCATCAGTAGGCCAAGGCACTCCATGCTTTTTTCTGAATTGCCAGTGTTGTTCATTTAGCAGTGCTGGCCAATCAGAGAGCAGGTGTAGTGCAATGGTAGTCTAAAATACGACCAATGTCATTAGGTAATGTGCATTACCTAGTTAGAAGATTGTGGCTACCAACCGGGAAGACTTAAAGGGGTTGTCTCGCGAAAGCAAGTGGGGTTATACACTTCTGTATGGCCATATTAATGCACTTTGTAATATACATCGTGCATTAAATATGACCCATACAGAAGTTATTCACTTACCTGCTCCGTTGCTAGCGTCCACGTCTTCATGGCTCCGTCTAATTCTGATGTCTTCTTGCTTTTTTAGACACGCATGCGCTGTGCGGTCTTCTGCCTGGTGAATGGGGCCGCTCGTGCCGGAGAGCTGGTCACCGCGACGTCATCGTAGCTCCGCCCCGTCACGTGTGCCGATTCCAGCCAATCAGGAGGCTAGAATCGGCAATGGAACGCACAGAGCCCATGGTGCACCATGGGAGAAGACCCGTGGTGCACCATGGGAGAAAACCGCAATGCATCCCTGGGAAAGGAACGGCGGCCATCTTAGGGAGAAGATTTTTTAAACTCCTTATTTCGTCGGATCGGTGAGTAGCAAGCAGTTTAAAAACCGCTTTAATTTGCTATTTTATGCCAGGGGGGTGACAGGGGGAATGGGGTAATCTAAAATTTTGATGCTTGCCGCGAGACAACCCCTTTAAGAAAGGGCTCAAAATCAGTGGATCTGAGAGACAATGGCAAAAAAAGATGGAAAGCGGGTAATATAGCTCTTCCCTCCAATCCCTGGACAGAATTTTGTGTCCAGATCAGAGGGTTTCTGAATTAAATTTGATTGTCAAATATATGTCATATTTACTGGAAGCACAAAAATGCAAAATGTAGCATAAATATCAGGATAAAAGTATTAACAATACGAGAATGAGAAAATTAAGAACATTTAAAAATATATAATAAATGATTAGAAAACAAAATCTACCATTATTTTTAAGGTACTTAAAAAAGTCCAAAAATATAAGTACTGTATATACTCGAGTATAAGCCTAGTTTTTCAGCACATTTTTTGTGCTGAAAAAGCCCTCCTCGGCTTACACTCGAGTCGGGGAAAGCTTAAAGAAAGCCCCTCCATACTCACCTCCCAGCCGGCGTCTGTGTCTCCGGCGGCGGTGTGGCAGGCTGCGTGAATTCTCTCTCATCATCCTCTTTGCTCGGCTCTGTCATCCTCCGCCGTCAGCGCTGTGTAAGTAAGATCTGTGATTGGATCGGGCGTCCGCCAATCGTAGCCGGTGCTCGATCATTCGCAGCCAATCAGGCTGCTTCAGAATTCTCCCTGCTGTCATCTCCCTGCTCGGCTTTCAAATCCCCTGCCGTCAGTGCTGTGTAAGTAAGCACTGTGATTGGATCGAGTGCCAGCTGTGATTGGCTGGCGCTCAATCCAATCACAGCGCTTACTTACACAGCACTGACAGAGCCGAGCAGAGAGGGCGACGGGGATGACAGCGGGGAGAGTTCAAGCAGCTTGTCGCACAGATACAGACGCCGGCTGGGAGGTGAGTATGCAGGGGTCTTTTTTACCTAGTATATACTCCAGTATAGCTCGGCTTATACTCGAGTCAATACGTTTTTTTTGTGGTGGAACTTATTGTCTCGGCTTATACTCGGGTCGGTTAATACTCGAGTATATACGGTAATAAAATGTTTTTACGTTCCTACAAACCATCTCTATATAGCCTATCGGCTGCATGTTTAGGTGTCTACATTCTGCGGCAGAGATTCTGCTTGGCAGGTGATACAAGTTTAGCATTTTTGGGTGATTTGCTGCCTGTAGTATATGGAGGTTCTCCGGTATTGTTGGGTTCACATGATGAATGTGGTTTCCTTTAACAATAGTCATACAGATCTTAATAGCGACATTAATCACGTACAGTAGCACCCACGTATTCCCTGGGCTTGATAAATGGACCCCACGTCACGGTGACACACGCATACAGTAGCTACATTCAGAAAAATAATAAATCATTTGTATTCCAATCTCCTGATTTACATATCGCACCACTCTAGTACTGTAATTACTTCCTTTTGTATTTTAATTAAAAAGTTGTTTAGAAAATTATGTAAAAAAATGAAATTTTGCTGTATTCTGTATCACAGACATTCACATAGATAGATAGGTAGATTATATATCATAATTGATGAATTTCCAACAGTGTAGCACCTCCTGTTATTACTTGTTGGGAGTTATCACCTCATGACTATCTATCTCATTATCTATCTATCTATCTATCTATCTATCTTATATCTTTCTATCTCTCTCAAATCTATCTATTTCATGTCTATCTATTTATCATCTATCTATCTTATATATTTCTATCTATCTCTCTCATATCTATTTATCTGTCTCGTTCTCTCATACCGTATCTATTTATCTATCCCATATCTATTTATTTACCTTATATCTTTCTATCTATCTGTGTCATCCATCTATAAATATCATATCTATCTATGTAATATCTATCTATCTATCTATCTATCTATCCCATATCTATCTGTCTATTTATCGTACTTGTCTTTATCTACGATACCCATTGAACTCATATCTATCAATAGTATCCATCAATCTACCGTATTTAGTTTACATGCATCTCATATCTATCTATTTAATCTATATAATAAGGCCTATTGCAATTTTGTGTCGCTACAAAGTCACGTGATTTTGTAGCGCTCTTTTGCCAGGATTTTCAGGGGCGCTTGAAACATAAGCCCTACCTTGATAATCAGCCCTAGCTGCATTCAAAAAACCTGAAACAGATACATCACCTAACAGCCCCTGTCATGTTGTGCCAATAGCTGTGATTGGTTCATCGAGCGCTGCCTCTGATTGGCTGAGCCGTGGCACTCAAAAAACCAATCAGAACCTACGCTTTCTCTAGGCAGAGTTTTTTAAACTCCAATTTAGGAATCGCTGACAGAGGACTTTAAACGAGTGTCGGGGACCTGCGAGGAGAAGTGAGGCGGAGCGGACACTGGTTGTTAGGTGATGTATTGTGTTTCATAAATTTTTTGTAATGCAGCTAGGGCTTATTTTAGGGGAAACACTACGACTTCCTACTGTAAAAGCTGCATTGCACCGCACAAGAACCACATTTTTGTGCCATGCGATGCAACAGAGAGGAAGGGTCCATAGGGAAACAGGAGCTACAAAACATCAAATATCACAGCAATATTTAGCAGCATGCGATTTGTAGCACTGTTACATTGCGAGAAAATCGTGTGATATTGTCACCTGTGTGAAAGCGGCATAAGGCTGCAGTCAAATGAGTGATTTTTTTTTAGCGCATTTACAATCGGCTCTAATAGCACCAATGCTTTCCAATGAAAGCGACCACATGTCCGATTTTTTTCACGTGCTTATAAAAAAATCGCACTTGCAAAAGATAGGACATGTAAGTTCAAATGCACTCGGTCTTGCGATTTTTTTCTACACGCAATGTGCGATTTTTTTTTTTCCATGCCTATACATGTGTGAAAAAAATCGCTTTTCTTTCTGTACCCTAAGGGCTCGGTCAGATAAGCGTTGTTTTTTGCATGCCTATGTGTGCAAAAAAATGCGCTCCACGGGTGTGCAAAATGCGCGTGACGAAGCTCTGTGCTTTTTTTTACATGTCCCACGAAGGTGCACATTGAATGATAGCTGAGTGCTGCCTCTGATTGGTCACAGAGCTCAGCCAATCAGAAGCAGCTCTTTCTGGAGGCGGGGATTTTTCCATCCCCGGCCACCGGAATACAGATGAAGACTGCCATGGACGAGGAGAAGAGCCGTACAGCGCTTCTAGGGTGTTTCTTTTTTTTTTTAACAGCTAGGGATGATTTTTGGGGTAAGTCTTATATTTCAAGCCTTACCCTCCTCTCCCCCCCCCGAAAATCATCGCTGCAGGGGTTGCCTTCATCCCATTGCCTTGAATGGGGCGGCAGCAGCGCTGGCCCCATTGAAAGCACTGGATAGCATTGCATCTTCTGCCACAGCTGTGATTGAACTCATATATATTAGAAGAAAGCACTACATTTTTTAGATCTACTTGTTGATGTAAAGTCACCCAATTACTGCAATAATAAAGACCTTAGAGCTATTTGCAACATTTCGACCCCATTGACTATACCCCACACTCTATATATTATGAGGGTGGGGTAAGGGGGTATTACATTGAATCACTGTAATTCTATTGCTGGCCACATATAGACTCAGATATTGGAAAGAACACAAAGATAAAATAATTACCTAGAGATCTGTGGCCTAGGGAGAAAAAAAAATCCTCATTATATATTAAACCCTGTGTAATGCTGTGAGGTTAATCTAATTTTTAAGGCTCTTCCGCTATACATTATGAATACACAATGCTCACGCGTGTAACTTACTAAGAAAAATGGATTACGCGGAGATGATTAATTCTACTTTACTCCCGTTTCTGGTCTCACCATTGTTGAGTTGTTTTTCTTTTAGTGTCAAAAATCCAATTATCTGTAAAAATGTGTCTAATGCCTTATCTTACAGGTTGTTCATGGAACTTCCAGAAATAAAATAAAGAAAAGCTATAAATACAAAAAAACAACTTATTTTCTCTTGTATTCGAGAATATACAAAGATAATCTGGTAACAGGTTCCCAAGGAACAGCATTAATCTGTGGCAAATGTGTTTGCAAATATTCAATTTGCCTACAGTGCCCCCACAGGACAAATAAATCATTGCACAGTTCATATTTAAATCAGTAGGCTATTGGTGTAATATACAAACATGCTGGGTCATCCAGGCTCTTTTTTATCAGCTCTACAGTGTTGCTTATAGATGAGGGTACTAAATAGTGGACATTATCACCTTTATTAAGAGACTCTATGGGGAAACTTTTTATTGTTTCCTTGGAGGGCAATTGGGGCAGAGAATATACTTCCTGATTCCTTCATGGACAACAAAGTTGCTCTGGTCCTCCCATTGTTTCATGTGACCTCCACTGTAAGTAGTCGAATCCTCTAGAGAAAGTGACTTTCTCTATTCATTCCTACGAGAGCCACAAAGTGGTTTGAACTCAACAATCTCCAGTGCCGTCATTGAAGTGAATAGAATAGCAGCATGCTTATGGCACCTCCGCTCTGACAAGACCACCATTCTCAGGAACGGTGGCGGTCGCAGCACTTGGACTTGTGCCAATCTTGAAGACTTTATAACTTGTCACAAGCCCTTCATAAGCATTGTGCATCTTAATATATTTGTCGCACTTACACCAACAAACTTTACTCAGACCGGCTCATAAAATGCAGACAGACTTCCACACTGACTTCCAGCCTACTGAAAGATTCAGCTAGTCCCAGTTTAAGTCACATGGAATGATGCGCAACTAGATTGGAGCAGCTCTCTCAATGAAATGTATTTTTTGGACTATGAAACTCACTTTTTAGAAAGAGGAAATCTTGCTGAAAAGCTGCTGCATCTTAAGAATTGTTGGGGAGATGCAACCGTGCCAGACCCAACAGCCCACTTCCTTATTCTTTGGGCAGAGTGTTAATAGAGCACTTTGTCTGGAACAAGAAATAGGAACTGCCTCCGTATGTTGTGTCTAACTGCCTGGAACTGCCATTGTACTCTCCTGGCGCTACCCAAACTTCCTGACACTATCAGCCAGCAAAGAAATATCCCCTGCAGCTACCTCCCCCATTGGTTGCCTCCTGCTGCCTTTCCCAAGCAAGCCCTCAATGTATCATTAGATACTCTTCCATGGACTTCTTATCAGCAGGACAGTCCCACTCGACTGCCAGCACCAACCTGCCCTAAATTCTCCTTGAGCAGGAGTAAGTGGACAACCATGGTTATTGCTGCTTCAAATGGTTGCCGTGTGTTTAAGCCTCCTGCTCTCATGTAACTGGTGTTGAATGACCCATCTCCCCATAGCATATTATGGAGCATGGACATAACTATAAGGGATGCAGAGGATGCAGTTGCACCCGGGCCCACAAGCCTTAGGGGGCCCATAATGCCTCTCTTCTCTATATAGGGAGCCCAGTACTATGAATAAAGCATCATAGTTGGGAGCCCTGTTACAGATTTTGCATTGGGGCCCAGAAGCTTCAAGTTACGCCTCTGCTATGGAGCAATATACTGGCAGCACAGACACCCAGGCTCCCCCCACACTTGTCAACCTAAAAGGTTTGCCTGGACGAAAGACTATTCCACATAGGTTATTTATGAGTTTTCATCATTTTTCAGAGTTCTCATTAGCAGACCTCTCCATAAGATTCCCCCAAGGTTGTTCCTTCTTTGTCTGTTGGAAAATACATAATAATTCACCTTTCTATCTTCTTTGTTTGGAGTGTCCTCCCCTTAAGAACCCTGCCTGCCATTGCATAGGACCCCAAATTTTGACTACGATATCATAGTTAGTGATGTTAATCCCTGCACTTCTTTAAACCACCAAGGAAATTTTAATTAGCATGAAACTTTTTTCTTGTTGTCTGTTGTCTAAAATCTGGGTGCATCTTGTAGTCAGGTGCGAAATAAACTGTATATTATCCTCCCCAATATGCCCTGTAGGCCAATTTCAACCTAAGGAAACAATAATAAGTTTTCTCAGACAGGCTGTTTATCTCTGATTTCCTTAATAAGGCATCCAGCGGGAATCTGCACAATAATCGTTCAGCGTAAAGGCATGCCCCGACTGAATGATGAACAAGAATTTGCTCCCTATTTCATCGTTATTCAGTTTATGCATGCAGAAAATTGAACGATGGATCAGCTCATGCAAACAGGCAGTCATTCCTTTGTGAACGACTGCCTGTTTACTATTAATGGAGGTGGGTGGGTTGGAACAATTTCCAGACGGCTCCATCTCATTTCACCAAGTGATCATCGTTCCTATATAAAATCAGATCATCTCTGGGACAACCTGTCGGCCAACTGCGCCCTTCAGGCCGCCCCTTGTAAAGGCACCCTAGGATAAGCCAATCTATTATCACCCCAGGATGAATTAAATAGCAGTTTTCAGGCATTACAGAAAGCCTTGAAGAAAAAGGACCCGAAGTCCTACAGGGTAATTAATATTTTTGCAGTATTTTGCCTCCGGTATCATATACTACAATGCATCAACCCTCGAATAAGAAATGCAATCTCAATCTCTATGAATGTAATAGAATTGGTATCTTTTCTTTCCAGTGCAAGTTCCGGGACCAGTAGAAAACCTTCAAGTGATCTCAACTTCACCTACCTCGATTTTAATTTCATGGGAACCCCCTGCCTATGCAAATGGTCCTGTTCAAGGCTACAGAGTACTTTGTACGGAGACTATTTCAGGGAGAGAACAGGTAAGTGATTCGGAAATATTTAGAAAATCAAATCAACTAATAGGGCAACAATCAAATTTGGAAAGGTTTTCCCAATTTTTGAAAAGGTTTTCTAGTTTGTGGTCTCAGACATATAAAGGGCATCGACACTTAAAGTATCAAGTACGGCTAGGGCTCCACAATGACTTTTTGGTTACTGGCTGATCAGTTTAAATTGGTCACTACTCACTTCTGTATGTCAGTTCCTTGTGATCTTCACAAACATTTTTACCCCATAGGCACATATAAAAATCAAGGGAAGGTGACCTCTTTAAAGTGACTTATGTCTTCTTTTCAGAACTTTTTTTTAGCTATTTAGATGGCAGCCATTACAGCGTTTATTGTGGTGACTGTAGGCAGACAGTGTTTTCATAATTTAATGCTATGTCCATGGAAAGGATTTGGAGCTCTGTATTAGTAAAGCAGAACTCTGAGCACTATTTCCATATATTATAAAGTTAATCAGCAGAGAATGGTTTATCTATTTAAATTAATGGTGTTCGTTGGTGGACATTCCCTTTAAGTCCAAATGTTTTCACATTTTCACAGAAGACAAATTCGTTCCAGGATCATACCAGTGAACTGTTACTCATAAAATTAATTTAAAAATCTCGTTTTGTATGGGTGGATTAGCTTCTGTTTAATAAATTATTATATACAGATTTAGCAAAAGTTAACTTGACACTTAATGCATTAAAGTGACGATCCAGGTACAGGACAAAATCTGGCCAGATGGGAGAGTAATATAATCATGTCCTATCATCTTCTGGTTTGGGCTGTCTGTTCCTACAGGCCCTCTTCATACATCCAAGATGGCCATGGCAATTCTTAGACTACACACTGAGCAAAGATGGTGCATTGGTAATCTAAGACATTACAAGACACTCTGATTGGTCAGTGCTGGTCATCTGAGCAGCACTGGCCAGTAAGAGCAGTGAGTAGTGTCTTAGACCACTGATGCATGCCAATGCACAGTGTGTATCAGGTAGTAAGAGAAGCAGTGCGTCCATCTTTGCTTGTCCAGGACCAGAGGATCACTTTAAAAGTGTTGTGCCAAGTTTTAAAGTTATTCCCACTGATCCTGAGAACAGGGGGCCCAGTCAGTCTCCAAGGTAATGGAGTGAAGGTTGCACAGGCATGCTGCTGCTTCATTCAGTTGAATGACAGTGCTGAAGATTGCTCAAACACTTGGACTTGAGATCGTGGGCAACCCAGTGGGTAGACCCTTACCGATCATAAAATTATTCCTTATCCTATGGATAGGGATAACTTCATAACTTGGTACAACCCCATTAAATTGACCCTCCGGTCATGGACAAGCAAAGATGGTCAATCTACTTCTCTCACTACCTAATGAACACTGTGCGTTAATTCGCATCACTAGTCTAAGACACTTTTTTCAAAACTCTATAAAGTTTTCAAAACTCTATTTTTTTTCTTTGCATATTGACTTGCTAGTTAACGAAAATTCCAAATCTACCTCCTCACATAACATCTAAATTAAGAACTATTACACACATTTAATTGACATATTTCATCATGTCCTAGTATTACATTTTCTACAATCTCTTTATGATTTCCTTCCCTAATTTCTTCCAAAATATTAAATATTAGACTGAGAGGACCGCAGTAAAATGATCTCCGATAAAGCTTTTAAATACTATATGCTGTATGTAGAACAAGTCATTGAGGTAGTACAAGATATTAGACTCTACAGCCATCATGCCCTGAGCGATTACTGCAGGATTGTAGCTTCTTAGATCATTAGTCGGGCCGAATCTAAAGTAATTAAGTGCAGATCTGGAGGTCACTTTTCTGGAAGGACATAAAAAAGTAATCAGCGGGAAATGAACTTACATGATGTTCCGTTTGCTTATAACACATGTGTGAACATTACCAATGAAATGAGGTAGAACAGGAGATAATGACACGTTCTGTGATGATGGATAAATATCTGAAGATTATTCTTACTGAGAATCCTGCAGAAGTTAATAAATTCTACCACTGAGCCCTTGCTACAAGCATGATGCATAGTTACATAGGTCAAGAAGACGCCTGTCCATCAAGCTCAACTGCTCTACGACTCGATTGTATTGGTTGACCCATTGGTAGATGGTGGATTCATGGAAGATAGATATGTTCCTCGCCCTAAATAGCAGTCAGATAATTTCCCTGTGTTCTTTACATATTATTCTCCAACCTTAATTATATCTTGAAGGGGCTATCCAGCTCCCCCTCCCCACTCCCACATTTTTTGAACACCTTCCAGTGATGGTCTAAGAACACAGAAGTCATACTGACCTCACCTGATCTCCCGCCATTAACATTCTGCCAGTACTCAAATTCCAACTGCTCTTCACTTCCTACTGGAACGACTATCTTTCAAGTAGTTGTGTCAAGACATAGTAATGTCAAGGGCACTACTGAATTGTTATAAATAGCGCTGCTTGTCTCCTCACAAGGGCTTTACATAGTGCAGCAGGTCAGTGCTATTTGCCACTTATTAACCTTATATTGCTCATATTGTAATGTAGGCCAACTAGTAGTAATAGCATCTATACAAAATTTCTCAAAACATTCTTCCCAAAACACGAAATTTCCCATTAAAAAAATTGCAAATAGTAGTGCCCACAGTGTGTTTACTCCTAATATACAGCCCATACATAGTAACATAGTACATTAGGCTGAACAGAGACAATGTCCATCTAGTTCAGCCTGTTTCCACCTCCCCTTGTTGATCCAGAGGAAGACAAAAAAAACAATGAGGCAGAAGCCAATTAGCCCCCTTGTGGGAAAAAATTCCTTCCCGACTCCATAATGGCAGTCAGAATACTCCCTGGATCAACGTTCCTACCTGACTCCAGGACCCAGATCAACATTCCCACTGGTTATTTAATGTCTACACCCTGTAATATCATAGCGCTCTAGAAACACATCTAGTCCTCTCTTAAACTCCTATATGGATTTTGCCATCACCACATCTTCAGGCAGAGAGTTCCACAGTCTCACTGCTCTTACAGTAAAAAAAACCCTTCTATGTTGGTGAAGAAACCTGGCTTCTTCTAGACGTAGCGGATGCCCTCTTGTTAGTCTTGCAGTCCTAGGAAACAACAGATCATAGGAGAGATCCTTGTATTGTCCCCTAATGTAGTTATACATAGTTATTTGATCGCCCCTTAACCGTCTATTTTCCTGTGTGAATAATCCCAATTTGGATAGCCTCTCCAGGTATGCCAGTCCTCCCATTCCATTTATTAATTTAGTTGCCCTTCTTTGTACCCCCTCAAGCACTATAACATCTTTCCTGAGCATCGCTGTCCAGAGCTGTACACAGTATTCCATGTGAGGCCAGACAAGCTCCTTATATAGTGGGAGGATAATGTTCTCGTCCCTCACCCCTATATCTCTTTTAATGCACCCCAAGACTTTATTTGCTTTTGCAGCGCCTCATTGGCATTAATTGCTCCAGTTAAGTCTACCATCAACTAGTATCCCCAGGTCTTTTTCCATCTCACTTTTTCCTAGCAGTACCCCATTTAGTGTATATTGGTGACATCTCTTTCTCCTGCCCATGTGCATAACCTTACATCTAGCAATATTAAACTAGCTATTTTTCTACCCAATTCACAGCTTATCTAGGTCCATTTGCAGCAGTATATTGTCCTCCGTTGTATTAATTACCTTGTGTAATTTTGTATCATCTGCAAATATTGATATTTTACTGTGCAGTTCATCTATCGGGTCAGTGATAAATATATTGAACAGAATGGGGCCTAATACTGAACCCTGTGGTACCCCACTAGTGACTGTGGCCCAATCAGAGTAGGAACCATTTATTACCACCCTCTGCTTTCTATCTCTAGCCTGTTCTTTACACAGATACACATGTTTTCTCACAGACCAAGCTGTCTCATTTTATATATCAACCTATTGGCACGGTGTAAAATGCTTTAGAGAAATCCAGATATATGAGATCAATAGACTCTCCCATGTCCAGCCTAGAGCTTACTTCATTGTAGAAGCTGATCAGATTGGTCTGACATGATTGACCCCTCATGAACCCCTAATGAAGCGGTAATACCATTGTTTTTCTTGAGGTATTCCAGGATGGTATCTCTCAGAAATCCCTCAAAAATGTTTTCCATTTATTGAAGTGAGACTTACCAGCCTGTAGTTACCAGGCTCTCTTCTTGACCCCTTTTTGTATATTGGAACCACAGTGGCAATACGCCAATCCAGTGGTGTTACTACCCCGGTCTCAATAGTGTCCCTACATATAAGAAATAGTGGTCTGTCTATCACGTCACTTAATTCCCTTAGAACCTTGGGTGTATTCCATCTGGGCTCAGTGATATGTCGATTTAAATTTTTGTTAACCGGTTCTGCACTTCCTCCTGAGTTAGACAGGTAATACTTTGTGGGAGGTTGATTTTATCTACCTGCATCTCGTGTGACATTTCTTTTTCCTTCGTGAATACACTTAAGAAAAAACTATTTAATATATTCACCTTCCCCTCATCATCTCCTATGTTTTCTCCTGCATTATTTGTTAGCGGGACAGTGCTCTTAGTGCAAATCCTTTTACCGTTTATATAAATGAAAAATAGTTTGGGGTTATTTTTGCTCTCTTTGGCGATATTTTTATCTTTTCCTTACATATTTTTTTTTTTCCCTGTATGATTTTAGCGCTTCATGTTTTAGTAGTTTAAACGCTTTCTTTTTTTCGTTTATTGCCCCCCCTTACAGTCTTGTCGAGCCACATTTCCTTCTACTTGTAGTTCTCTTATTTTTGAAGGGTATGAACTGCTTACGTGAGGTGATTAGGATGTTTTTAAACTTCTCCCATTTGTCGCCTGTATTGTTATTTATAAGGATGTTGTCCCAATTAATGTTACCGATAGTAGTTCTGAGCTGATCAAATTTTGCTTTACTAAAGTTAAGTTTTTTGTCCCTCCCTGATAAGGCTTCTTATTGAAAAACAGCTGGAAATTAATTATATTGGGGTCACTATTTCCCAAATGCCCCTCAACCTGCACCCCCATGATTCCGTCCGGTTTGTTAGTTAATAGTAAATCCAGGATGGACCTCCCTTTAGTTAGCTCCCATACAAGTTGGGTAAGGTAGTTATCTCTAATTGTTCTTAAGAACTTATCGCCTTTGTCTTCGTCTTCCCATATTATATCTGGATAATTAAAGTCTCCCAAAATAATTACTTGATTGCGGTTTGACACCTCTTCTATTTGCCTTATTAATACGTTTTCAGTTTCTTCTTTTATTTTTGGTGGCCTATAGAAACCTCTAACAGGTTTTTGATATTTTTCTGTCCCTGTATTTCTACCCACACCGTGTGTTCATCTCCTACACCTATATCTTCCCGTAGCCTCAGCATTAAGTAGGATTTAACGTACAGACAAACCCCTCCTCCTTTCTGGTTTCCACGGTCTCTTCTGAAGAGATTGTAAGCCTGTAAAATCACCGCCCAATTGCACTTATCATCGAGCCATGTTTCAGTTATTCCTACTATATCGTAATTTCCTACAGACATTCTTGCTTCAAGCTCACCCACTTTACTGATCAGACGTTTTGCATCCATTGCCATACAATTCATACAGATGGAGTTGCACAATATATTTGATTCCCCACAACTCTCTGCTATATAAACAGGAAGTTGCCTCTAAGCAGCCAATCAAAATCCACTTAAATTGAGATCTTATTTCCTGTGTCAGTCTCTAAGGCAAGGGATGAGCCCTGGGGAATTCCTTTAGGCAGGAGCAATTTATGGATGACCTTCTCCATCGGGACAGATGTGTTAGGTTCTTTAAGTAGCTATACATATTAGATGTAGACAAACTGAACCTGGTGATTTCAGCAGGACTGACCCATTTATTGGGGGCTTCCCAGCTCTCTCCCAATAGCAAAGGCTGGCGGAGATCACGATAAGGCTGTTGAATTTCAACTGCCCAATCTTATTGTTTTTGTGAGATAAGCTGCTGTCAGAAGTGTCTGGCAGCGTCTTTCTTCCCTCTCTACATTCAGAGCACATGAATGACAAGGTACAGATGTAACCAAGGTTATCTCATCTTAAGACATTGAAAAACTATTGTTATCTTAACACAAGAAATGCCATTGAAAGGGTAAATAAACTGTGGCACAAAAAGTTATCTCACATGTTGAGAATCAAGTTAAACTTGGCTACATCAGTAGTTGTGAGTTGAACAAGCATTCAGTAAAAAGCTACCTAGAATGTACAATATGGGCAGCCTAAATCATGGCCCCATAGCCAGGATTGTCTTACCAGATGATGACTATTTGACTGTCAGTGCATTAGCAAATCAGAAACAAGTCTCGATTGTTTTTAACCCCTACGTCATTCTAAAGGGATTGGTCAAAAAACATCCAAAAGCAGCATTTCCAAGAGGGTTGTTTAAAATGACCCTCCGGCCCAGTGGGCAGAATTTGTTCTGGGACTGGTGGGAGAGGGTAGTATTATCTGACACTCTCCCTTTGTGTCATTGTCAAACAATGAAATGGGGAAGGAAACCAGCAGAATCGGCGAACAACAGCACAACCGAAGAGTGCTAAGGAAAATTACTTCTCTCCTCTGGTCCAAGACAAATTTTGTCCTGACAGCGTAGGGTTACTTGAAGTAATTTATCTTCAACATTTTTGGTTTTGTCAGGCGTAGGAGCACAATTTTATTACACCCACAATGACCTAAACTACCAAGGTTTATTTCCAACTCTAGGTTTACCTTAAAGACGGAAATCTTTCTTTTCTGTGATCCAAAAAGACATTTAGTGGAATCCTTTTAATTAAACCAAAAGACAGAGGCCATTAAATTAGAAGAGACTCACTAAAACGCAGCCTAATTTTATAGCCGCGTCCATTTTCTCGTCTCAGTAAGGTCAGAGACCTGATCTTCGTATGCCATTTCAAGTTTTTATTGGCCACATTAAAGGTACGAGTGGCACAGGCTCCGGGTCTATTAAGAAATCAGCGACAGAAGTGATTTCTTCATTTTAAAAAACATTTTTACTCGGCTCCAAACTATCCCTTTGATATTCTGCGGCGGCGTCTGAACTATCTTAACTTTCATCTGCAGAGTCATAAATCAAAGTCGTTTAATATCAAATCAGGAGTCAGGAGAGCGATGAAAATAGATGTGGCTAAAATATTGGGTTCTGTTTTTTGATGGAGATTTCACCAGTGGAAAAGATAATTACTATGGAGTGTAACGGAATTTAATAAAGCCAACGGCACAAATGGTCTGTCATATAATTAAATACAGAGCCGCGCTATATAGCGATCACTCAAGAGAGAGCTCAGCCTTTCCCAGGAACTCCCCAAATCATTTCCGCTATTAATTTTGACAGGCTAAACCTCCAAGTATCTATTTGTCATCCATCCATCAATGTATCAGGACCCATGTAAAACATTAACGGATACAATGTTGCCAAGGAATGGCGGGGATTTCTTCAAACAAAATTGAATTGTTTAACCTTCCTTTACGCGGTCTGAGTCAATAGAAGGTTTAAATATTTGGTTAATGGGAGATTAAGGCTAAATTGTAATTTAACGCATTTTAATATTGTCATATTACTTAAATTATACACAATGATAAGTCATGTAATGATATTTTTATAAGCTGCAATACCATGCCTTACCTTTGGGTTTGCTGTTTAGAGAGAACATGTCCACAACAGGAGAACTTCTTTCATTTTGGGTGCTACATGATATTCTAAAGCTCCACTAACACTACTTTTACATGGGACGACTGTCGGCTAAAGAACGGCATGAGTGTGTGACGTCACCGCTACTTGTTAGCGCTCGTGCAGATCATCGCTGAGTATTGCTGGCTTCTCATTGGCTTCTTGCTCGGTGCTTCATATTCTATGTGAAGCGCTGAGTGAGGAGCGTTTACACTCAGCGAGAAAGCCAACGGTCTTCAAATAGTAAACAATGTTTTGCATATAGACTTAATGATTATCGCGCATTTTCGTTCGTTTGAATGAACTTTTGTGCAATAATCGTCCTGTGTAAATGGCCCTTAAGGGTTGGTTGCACCAACCATGATGTCAATCCCGGTTCAGGTAAACTGCGATCAGCTGTTGAACTAGTCATCAAGCTAAAGTACCCAGATTATTAGGTATTATGCGAAATGGAGTGGGTGGGATTTAACTTTTTCCTCTTCATTTCATAGAATATTGAAGTTGATGGACTTTTGTACAGATTAGAAGGTCTTCGGAAGTTTACAGAATACAGCATAAGAGTCTTGGCATACAACCGCTTTGGACCAGGTGTCTCTACTGAGGAACACACAGTTATGACTCTGTCTGATGGTAAGCTATATGCCTAAACAAGTGGACAAGGATGGAAAGTTGAAATTCCTGCAAAGTGTTTCAGTGTATGACTGGGAGGAACTGAATTACTTGGCCTATTCTTCATAATCCAGTGGTCTGATGGGCTATAATTTGTTCCATGAACTGACTAACTTTCCTATGCAGAGACCAGGTGATGGTGCAAAGCTCCAGAATTCAAGTTTTTATCTTTCTGTTTTTTGATAACCTTTACCAAGCTCACATATGAGTTGCTACATAAGCTGCCCACATTCAATTTTTTGGGCTATTTTATTGATGACCTATCCTCAGGATAGGTCATCAGTAGTGGACCCTGACTAATCAGCTGTTCGGTAAACACACAACGTATGGAACAGAAGCAGACTGTTCCAAGCCATATGTAGTGGTTGATGCTGGTAATTGCAGGAGCAGCTCTCGTTTATTTTAATAGGAGTGCACCTACAATTACCAGTGCTGGCCACTAAACAGGGTTCAGTGCTATCTGCTTCCACGCTGTAACCTGTGTTTCAGCTCTAACAGCTGACATCTGAACAGCTGATAGGCCAAGGTCTCAAATGGAGGACTCCTGCCAATCAGTTATTGAATTCAATGAGGTGAGATAAAAAACACAAAGACATTACTCACTGAAGAAGGAGCCAATAATAGACTACCTAATAGACTGCAGGGCAGGCTTAATCACCATAAACCCTAGTAGAATGCAGAGAGCCAGACATCAATATGGAGGAGCTACTTCTTGTGTTCAGACTAATGTGCAGCCACTCACTCAACCCAGCCCAGATTGGGGGAGGGGTGACTGCAAACAAAAATAGTCTGCACCTGTGAACTGATACCAAGGATGCCAGTCACAGATATGTGCACCACACTATATAGGATTGCAACCCCTACTGTCAAAGCAATGGATCACCCTGTATCACCACAGTTGGTTACACAGGCTGACATCCTAAGCTCTCCCAAAATCTATAGCAAATTTCATGCAAAAAATGCTGATAAATGCGGGTGTTAATTTTGCATTTTGGCCAAGACACATTAGCTGACGGGCCACGGCAAAGCCACGATGCGTTCGACAGAACATACACTATCTCACTATTAACTAGATTAAAATCACTGAGGTGAGAAAAAAAAACAAAGACATTACTCACTGAAAAAGGAGCCAATAATGCACCACCTGATAGACTGCAGGGCAGGCTCAGCTGCCATAAACCCTAGTAGCATGCAGAGCCAGACTTCAATATGGAGGAGCTACTTGTTCTGTGCAGACTAATGTTTAGTCACCCAACTCAACCCATCCCAGATTGGGGGAAGGATGACTGCAATTAAACATAGTTTGCACCTCTGAACTGATACCAAGGATGCCAGCCACAGATAGAGTCATAGAATCATGGAATGGTAGAGTTGGAAGGGACCCTTGGGGTCATCTGGTCCAACCCCCTGCTCAGTGCAGGAACACTAAATCATCCCAGACAGATATTTGTCCAGCCTTTGTTTGAACACTTCCATTGAAGGAGAACTCCCCACCACCTGTGGGAGCTTGTTCCACTCATTGATCACCCTCACTGTCAGAAAGTGTTTTCTAATATCTAATCTGTGTCTCCTCCCTTTCAGTTTCATCCAATTGCTTCTAGTCTTTCCTTTTACAAATGAGAATAGGGCTGATCCCTCTGCACTGTGAAAACTATTTAGATATTTGAAGACAGCTATTAAGTCTCCTCTCAGCCTTCTTTTTTGCAAGCTAAACATTCCCAGATCCTTTAACCGTTCCTCATAGGACATGATTTGCAGACCGTTCACCATCTTGGTAACTCTTCTCTGAACTTGCTCCAGTTTGTCTTTGTATTTTTTAAAGTGGGGTGCCCAGAACTGGACACAATATTCCAGATAAGGTCTGACTGAGGAAGAGTAGAGGGGGACAATTACCTCACGTGATCTAGACTCCATGATTCTCTTAATACATCCCAGAATTGCATTTGCCTTTTTTGTTCTTGCATCACACTGTTGACTCATGCTCAGTCTATGATCTATTAGTATACCCAAGTCTATAGCAAACTGCATACAAAAAATACTGATAAAATACGAGTGTTAGTTTTGTATTTTTGCCAAGACACATAAGCTGACAGGCCACGGCTAGGCCACTACACATCCATCTGAATCTACGCTTTCTCCTTATTAGGCCATTTTCACATGGGCTACAAAACTGCTCGATTTTGTAGCAATGCAACGGTGCTACAAAACGCATATATGAGAAGCCCATGGTTTTAAATGGGTTCTTTCCCGTGAACGATGTTTTGTAGCCTGCGACATTGCTAGAATACAAAATCGTGGCATGCTCTACACAGCCTGAGTTGCGATTTTTTTTTTTTGTAGCCTATATTTCCCTATAGAACCTTCCTTTCTGTTGCATCGCATCGCACAAAAATGCGTTTTTTGTGCAGTGCAATGCAACTTTTACAGTAGGAAATGCTACTGTAAAAGCCCTAAAATTTGCCCTAGCTGCAAAGAAAATACAAAAAAAAAAAATAATAATACATCACCTAAGAGGTGCTGTCAGGCTTCGACGTGAGTCTTCTCTTCAGCTCTGGCACTTGTCTCTAATCTTGTGCCAGCCCTTTCTGGATTGGAGGTTTAAATTTCCCGCCTCCAGGAAGTGCTGGCTGTGATTGGTTCTCAAGCATCGCAGCTCAGCCAATCAGAGCCAGCGGTCAAGAACTAATCACAGCCAGCGCTTCCAGAAGGCAGGGAATTTGACCATCCAATCCAGGAAAGGCTGGCAGAAGGCTAAAGATAAGTGCTGAAGAGGAGATGCATACTGGAGCCTGAAGCACCTCTTAGGTGATGTATTATCCCATTACGCCTGAGGAAGAATCCTGAGAGGTTGGAAAGCTTGCTATAACATCATGTATTTTTGTTAGCCATTTAATGGCAACATATCTACAAGATTACTTGGTTTCTCTTACTGGGAACAATCACTTTTCAAACAGTTCCTTAAAATGACAGCAAATGCTGTAATATGGAATATACTGGTTTTACAATGACTTTCCTAAAATATGTATTTTTAGAAAACTTTCATTAGCACATGGCACAGGACATGCGACATCTCAGACAGTCACAATGTGGTGTTTTTCCTGTCAGGCAGATGTCAGTCAGAGCTGCATACGATTCAGTGGTTTCAGTACAAATCAGATGTCAAACCTCATCCTTAGCAGAAAGGTTTTAGATTTACTGTGTGCAGTTTAATAGATTTATACCACCTTGGCTTAAATGATAAATATAGCAATGTGGTGCAACACATTTTCCACCTAGGTAAAAAAAAACAAAAAAAAACCAATAGGGACTATCAGCTACCACAGTGTGTATTGTTAATAGCAGGTATGTAATAACCCAGTTATACCTGTGATTAGAAAGTCTGTCCTAAACACTGGTTCTGTTTAAATTCAGGATTTCCATAAAGATGACTGCAATCAAGTGCTATGAGCTCCCCCTAGAGGTGGCTGTGATTAAATGCTATGAGCTCCCCATAGAGGTAGCTGTAACCTGGTGCTATAAGCTCCCCCTAGGGTGGCTGTAGCCAGATGCTATGAGCTTGCCTTAAAGGTAACTGTAGTCAAATGCTATGAACTCCCCCTAGAGGTAGCTGTAGCCAGATGCTATGAGCTCCCCTTGGAGGCAGCTGTAGTCAAATCTTATGAGCTCCCCCTAGAGGGAGCAGCCAGATGCCATGAACTCCCACTAGAGGTGGCTGTAGTAAAATGTTATGAGCTCCCCCTAGTGGTTCTTGTATATAAATGCTATGTTCTCCCCATAGAGGTGGCTGTGACTAAATTCTATGAGTTTCCCTTAGGGGTGGTTCTAGTCAAATGCTATGAGGTTCTTTTAAAGGTGGTTGTAGTCATATCCTATGAGCTCCCCCTAGAGTGGTTGTGGTCATATGCTATAAGCTCCTCCTTGAGTTAGCTGTAGCCAAATGCTATATGCTCACCCCATTAGCGGCTGTGGTCAAATGCTATGAGCTTTCCCAAGAGGTGTTTTTTGCCAAATCTATGAACGCTCTTTAGAGATGGCTATAGTCAAATGCTATGAGCTCCACCTAGAGATGACTGTGGTCAAATGCTATGAACTCCCTCTAGAGGTGGCTGTAGCAAAATGCTATGAGGTACACCTAGAGGTGGCTGCAGCAAAATGTCATGAGCTCCTCCTAGTGGTTTCTGCATTCAAATGCTATGAGCTGCCCCTAAAGGTGGCTACAGTCAAAGACTATGGCAATGTGTAGGGCAGTAATAAGAGAAATTTAGTTCTGGACCCTCTTTTACCAGCTCATTTCTTACAGTGAGGGTGATCAATGAGTGGAACAGGTTACCACAGGAGGTGGTGAGTTTTCCTTTAATGGAAATCTTCAAACAAAGGTGTCTGGGGTGATTTAGTGAATCCTGCACTGAGCAAGGGGTTGTACCTGATGACCCTGGAGGTCCCTTCCAACTCTACCAGTCTATGAGTCTATGAGCTCCCACATAGCAGTAATGTGGTCTGCATTTATTTTAGATCAACCATTGTAGTGGGTACTATTATTTTTTGAAATATAAAAAGTGTGCCCTATCACATGACTCATTAAAAACAGGACTGTGAGTAGTCAGTGCTATAGGTAGGTGAATCATGTGACCCCTCCTGACTATACTGAACAGTGCAGGACATACTTGAAGAGTAGAGGGTCATGTAAAAGTATTTTTCTAGACCCCTGATTGGTACCTGGGAGAGATATTTTAAAGGGACCCCATTCATCTTCTATAAGGTGCCTGATTCAAGGAGACCAGTTAAAAGACTAACCTTAACCCTTTAATATACTCACACTCATGTTCATGTTAGCTAACCCACCTGTAAATAGACTGTTTCAGGGTTCTTGTCCTTTGTCAGTGTAGAGCAACGTACTTGTCTGGATAAGAGGACTTAGATGCTGTTCGGTGGGTGCTGGTTGTCATTGAAGAGATCCAGCAGGTGTATGGTGACTTATTTTCAAGCAATGCTACATGGGAATACAAAAGTAAATTAGCTCCTGCCAGCCAAACTAGAGACTCCTGCAAAAAGAAGAGTGACCTATTTATGGTATAGGCAGCAGTTTCAGGGTTCCTACCCATGACTAGATCTAATATACATACATCTTCCCATGAAGCATTGACTACAAATAAGTCTCCATTCACATAACGAGGTCTCTTCAATGAGAACTAGTAGCCCCCAAGCTACATCTAAGGCATCTCATGCAACCATCCAGCACCCTGCTCAGTACTGATGAGGGCCTGAAACAGCTGGCTACACATGGGCTGTTACTAGAGATGAGCGAGCATACTCGTTAAGGCAAACTACTGGAGCGCGTAGTGCCTTATTTGAGTACCTGCCCGCTCGTCTCAAAAGATTCGGGTGCCGGCAGGGGGCGAGGAGCGGCGGTGGAGAGTGGGGAGGAACGGGTGGGGGGGGGGGGAGATCTCCCTCTCTCTCTCAATCTCTCTCCTCCGCTCCCCCCCGCAACTCACCGCTCTCCCCCGCCAGCACCCGAATCTTTTGAGACGAGCGTGCAGGTACTCGCATAAGGCACTACTCGCTCGAGTAGTTTGCCTTAGCGAGTATGCTCGCTCATCTCTAGCTGTTACCTTTTGGAGTCGTCTCTGGTTTGACTGACATGAACCAATTTCCATGTTTTCCCATGAAGCATTGCCTGAAAATAAGTCTTAATGCAATTGCTGGGTTTCCTCAATGAGAAACAGTTCTCCCCTAAGACATGTTTGCTGATTTATTAAACTTTACATGTGTTTTACGTTATCAAAAAAAATATATAAAAAAACAAAAAAAAATCATTTTTTTCCATTCTCCCTTTTCGTTACATGAAATTCGCTTCTGTGTTCTTCCAGCGGAAGGCGTTAGTAATGAGAGTTTTCTTAAGTCCTTTCTTGGGAGCCACCGTGTTGTCATACGGTGTCATGTTGTCACTAACTGACATGTTGTAGCAGAAAGCGCACATTGTGATTGCTAAGCGCCCCGTTACTAAAAGGATCAAAGCTGAAGTCAGCATTAATTGCAGAGCTGTCATCCTCCACGTGTTCAGTACACACCAGACTGTGCGACATGACATTGCTTTTATATCTTGTCACATACAATGTAATGACAAAAATAATCAACTGGCAGTTCAAAAATAAGCTCTGAAGTCTTTATGTGACTAAAAGCTCATACAGAACACAAAGGTGAACGCTAAGCTGTTTGACACTACATTGTCTTCCGTGCGTTCAATACTATGAAACAGAAAAACGGTACGTACAACACATAGTAATGGAGAGAGATGGGCAAACATGAGATTCTGTTAAATTCACCAAATGCCAAATAATTGTTGAGTTGCCTCCAGTAAATAAAGAAACAGTACGTAGAAATAAGGATTTAACCCTTTCCAATCCACTGTCTGACGTCTGAAGACATTATGATTTAAGGCTGTACAGCTCCGATGTTGTAAGACGTCCGTCGGGGTTCTCTTACTGTATATTGCCAGCCTCTCTGCTGTCGGAGCCTATCCAACGTGTCACCTCATGCAGTACTGGCTTTAGCCAGCAGATAGCACCGTTGTATAACGGCAGAAAAAGAGTAAACCCCCTAGGAAAACCAGGATACAAATTGGATTGGAAAGGGTTAATGGCATAAAGCTGAATTTTTTTGTATGTCGAATGGAGGGAGTCAACAGTCTAGAATAATGATCCCTGTTTCAGATCTTTCTGTGGAGGGCAATGCGGATTTGCATTTGGGGTTACTCTGTAGTTGGCAATGCGGTCTAATAATATTGGCATTGTTTTGTTCTCTTCTAGTACCAAGCGCAATGCCCCAAAATGTATCGTTAGAAGTGGTAAACTCAAGGGTAAGTCTCCATTATAATTACTATTATTACGGTTGTTGTGTTTTCTTATAACCTATATAATTGCAATGCAAATTATTCAACTGGTGCTGCAAATTAGGTTTATTTGCCAAATTTTAAACTTCCAGCTGTTTTCCAAAAAAGTGAATTTATTCAATATAACTTATATAACATGTGGTTTCTCCAAATTCAACCTAAAAAAGGTCACTTTTAATGACTACTGCTGTCGCTGAATTTTTCAGCCCCATGAAGAGAATCCTTCATAAAAGCACACATTTACAAATCAGGAGTTGTCACAAACACACCTGATGTAACTAATCAAGGGCTTCATTAGTTACATCAGATGCACTTGAGATAAACCACATCAAATATCTGGACTGGCTAGGGCTTTGTTAACTGTGACGTTTGACTGCATGTTATGGCTAAGTTAAGAGAGGGGTCCAAAAAGTTGAGAAAACAGATTAATGTCTTGTACAAATGAGAAAAAGGATACAAAAAGATAGCAAAGGCTCTGAATGTTCCTAGAGATACAGTTGGGAGCATAGTTCAGATGGCAGGGAGTGCGTTTGTATACATTACAAAAGGGAATGTTTCACTCATATTTTTTTCTTACTACTAGATAGCGAATCATATATTCTTGTGTTCCCAATGCTTTTCTGAAATGTCAGATAGCAGATTTTCAAAGTCGTATTTAACTGTATTTCCTGTACATAGTTGTGAGTGACCATCTTGTCTGAGCTACTTGCACAAAAATTTTGCGAGTTTTTAGCCTTCTGCACTGACCTCGGCATTTTTCTGAAAAGTGGGTAGGGTTTTTGGTAAGGGGCGTAGATGTCCCGGACCAACAGATTTATGTATAATTTACCCCAGAAACTGGTGTATATTAGGCCAGAAATATACACCAGGTTGGATAAGGTGCACACTTCAGTTCAGGAGCACAGAGCTGCTGGGATGTGCTGAATGCATGAAGAGGCGTGCGCCATATTTTTTCCCAGGGAGCTTTGAATGGCTTATAAGACTTCCTCCACCCCCTGATATACATTGATGGCCTCTCACACATCCAACCAGTATCCTATTATGCATTGATGAGAGCCTCGAACTGTGGTTTGGCTTATATACCTAATCATGTTGCATCTTGTAAAAGACCACACCTGCTAAATGTTAGGCCCTGCCTACTTTTAAAAAACTGGCGATGACTGGTGTAAAAAATCCTGCAAAAGTCAACATTTTGGCACTTGCACAAAAATTCTAATGCAAGAAGAATAATACATATGGCTCAATGTGTCCTGCTTTGCCCTCTCAGGTCCGGCTCAGCGGTCTGCTTTTAGAGTGTTCTTTTAAGCAATTCCCAGGTATATTCATGTAGGTTTAGTAAAACTCTGAGCTCGGATACAATCAAATCATGACTATGTTGTAACCTTGAAGAACATAAAATAAATCCTCCATAGACATCCAAAGACTGTGCACCATAATCACTCAGATAAGTGCGGCCATTACCGTACTCTCTGCGCTCAGAAAGGTATTTGAATGCTTACAAATATTGATCTGTGATAACAGTATTATATTTCTTCACTCTCAGATTTAAGATCGCAGCAGAAGTCTTCTCACTGGCAGCACTTACTGTAATTGTTAGCAAAATAAATATTTTGTAGCTCTCCGTCTTTTACTTTGTCAAACAAATTCTCTATTATAAAACTTTATGGTTCATTTTCCTATAAGACCTCTATTAATGTAATAGAGGTTTACTGCAGCTTCTATGGATTTTCTACTTAGAGTGTTCTACAGAACATTGAAATGAAAACTACATCCTAAAGAAATGATTGTCAGTACTCCATAGTTACCAGCTATATATACTGCACTACAGAAAAGGATGAGTAATCGAGTAAATGCTTCACATTGTATACCTTATCTTGTACAGATCTTGGGTTACACGATGACTATTCTCCATTTATACCTCAGTCAATCAAGCTATCTTGATTAATATCAGTATCTACTGTATCTAGTTTTATCTATCTATCTAATATCTATCTAATATCTATCTCATATCTATCTTTATATCCATCTATCTATCTCATATCTATCTTTCTATCTATCTATTTCATATCTATCTATCTATCTCCTATCTATCTCCTATCTATCTATCTATCTATCTATCTATCTATCTATCTATCTATCTA